>NW_028297108.1:1879047-2235297 GCF_055798465.1 Pogonomyrmex barbatus
GTGCATTTTATTTTTCAATAATGAAATTATGCAATTATATAATTAATTATGCAGCAAAATTATCTCATCTTAGTTCTTACCTATTAATAATAAATTCTTGAAACTTTAGCTATCTCGGAATAACCGATACAATTTAGTACTCCGCACACAGATCACGTGCATATAGTTCTAAAACTTTAGAAGCTTTTACGAGTGCATGGGCACTCCTGGAAAATTATCTCAAAAAGTCTTTTGCACACAAATATATATATATATATATACACACGTATACACATACACATTTGACATTTCAATAATAATTTCATCCAATTTCGAAATATTTCATATTTGCAAACTTGACAAATCACAGATATAAATAAAATGCAGCAAATGTTTCTATTCTTATTTATCAATACAATACTTTAAAACATGTTTATAAATTTTTAAATAACGCTTATGCTAGAATATTCATTATTGTCAGTAGAAGCAAGCAAATATTATGAAAATATATGCATAAAAGAGACATTAACTATTTGCAAAATAGGTATTTCCACAAAAACGTAGTTAACCCGGTTGGTAACTTTATTCCGCGTGTTTCAAACATAGCGGCATTTTCTTTTGTTTAGTTCGTTGTATATCACAAAAATATATATGCAGTAACAACCAACTAAATGGATGTTCTCTAGGTATTGTATTTTTGCATGTACAATATCTCCGTTAAAATTCTCCGTCGCGCATAAGTCAAATAAAAAAACAATTGATGTACATAAATTGATTTACATAAGTACATTGCATAATTTTCTATTTTAACTTCAAATTTGTCAAAGAAAAATAAAAAAATAATTCCATAGAATTCTCTCTGGAGAATCTTAATCTACATAGAAATATCCTATGCACACGTGAAGAAAAAATTCAAAACTATCGCATTTATTTTGTCCGCGCTTCTTCTTTATTTCTATTATTTTTTCGATCGTTTTAAATTGTACAAGAAAAGATGAGTTATTGTCGGTACGACGAAAACAACGCTTCTCGGCAATCAAGATTTAGATAGCTTTTTATATGTCATTTTTTTAGTTCCACTCGAAGGTCCTTAAAAACATCCTTCAAAAAATTGTACTGTGATCGTTATGCCGGGTCAAGGCTCACTATCATTCTTTTCGTTCATAGTCGTAGGTCGGATGTAAGTTATCATTATCTTTCTGACGACTCTTCCTCTCTCTCTCTCTCTCTCTCTCTCTCTCTCTCTCGCGCGCGCGCGCTCTCTTTATCATTTCATGTCATGATCGCCCGAGTGTGCACTAGCCATCACGGTCTCACCGTGTTATCCGAGGAGAACATCTCGAGTTTCAGAGAAGAACAAACGGCACGTCGTGTACACGTCTACTGACGACCCTATAGAGATTGCGAGGACATTCTCGAGACTTAATGAATGGGCCGGTGCACGGAGGGAAAGAGCAACGATGGGCGCGATACCGCGAGAGCGCGGGGAAGAAGTTGACGGCTTGGCTGGATGGAAGACTGCGGTTGGATTGTCACTCAATTTCTCGTTTCTGCTTCTCGTATGTTACAAGCGAAATCCGCGATATTATGAGACGACGCGCGGAACATTTCGCTTCAGTTACAATACATCGCTGTAATACACCGCCATTTTCCGCATTTCGCTTCATTACGCAGTCACGCGGATTATCTGATTCTTTCGCGTTCGTGAAAATTCAGATATAAGTCTATAAGTAAATCATGTATACATAAAAATGTGAACTGTGTGCTGCGGACGGGAATTGTTATATATTAACGCCATCGTGTCGAATATCAATCCCCTTAAAACTGACTTCACAATAAGGCTCAGCCTCGAGTGGTGCTCGACGCCCGACCGTGAAGGGTTAAAAATGCAGCTTCGACGACTTTCGGTCTGTTGTTCTCCATCGAGGACGTCTTCGTTTATTCCTCGATATAAAGCTACGACGAGTCTCGTGTCGGATTAGCTTCGACGCTCTTGTCTCTTCTCGCGGCGTTGTGCTGCAATTTGTTTCACCGCGGTGGGACGAAGGGACGCGGCGAGCCGGGGTTTTAATCTGCATCGGATTATACCCTCAAAGAGCGATGCATTTCATTATACCGAAGCCATGCGGGAAAGTGGGCCGGTGTTTGTAGACAGTGCTAGCCAGCGAAGCCGTAGTGGAAATAAAGGACGTACTTTCGTCGCGGTAAATCCTTTCCCGTTATCACATTTAGACACCTGTCTATTTGCCGTGGAGAATGAGAAAGTACTGTCAGAATATCACACTTCGTGCTCGAGTGTAGCGCCGCGTTGCTTTCAGTATAATGTTCCAAAGGAATGTTCGTTACGCCACGCTATTTTAACGTCATGTCGGATTAAATAGTTTCGTGAAGTTTCGGAATATCGACATCGACATCGATCTCTTTTCTGCCGCGTTTCTGTGCAACACTTGTAAAGTTTTCAATTTCAGTCCGAGATACAATATTCATCGCATTCATCATGGAAAATATTTAAATATTTATTTCATAAGAAGTCCCGGTACCATTTAAAAATACAATATTTAACGGCGCATATATATGAATTTTTTACGGCTTGCACATTTGACTTCTGTAGTAATTTCATGCGGTCGCAGGTGTTACGATAGTAAATGGTAACAGAGTGCCGACTTTGAACGAAGCTTTTGATGCATCGTGCAGCAATTGCAGGCGATACATAGAGTCATGGTTTATGCTGCAGTAAACGGTTCAATGGTGTCGCGCGAAACTTGCGCCAACAGTAGCGTGCCTTCGATCAATTTTGTATAAAACGCGCGAGGTATATTTTCCATCCTTATATTAATCCAATTAATTTTATAAGGACAGATTTGAATACACAAATAAATATATATCAGCATAACGATGACACATATAATTTACGAAAATTTAAAAAGCCGAGTTGTGCAGATGACATCAGAAACGGTAACAAAGTTGCAGTAAGAAGTTGCCACTTTTCAATATTTCATCGTCCCGTTGCGATACCAGTCTTGTATTCAAATATATGCAAAAGTAGTGCCGCATTGGCCAACAACCAAGTCGAAATAGCAAAATGTGCGCTGTTGAGGCGGGCGAAGACACGCCTAACGCACGAACAATCATCTGCATATGTTCCTGTACAAGCTCTTGGAAGGCATTCAACTATATCGTTATTTACGATAAAAAGCTTTAACGACAAGCAGAAGCTCGAGACTCCTTCAGCTCTTACGCGTCATTCATTAAACATTCATTTCTCTGCTAGTAGAGATCAAGCAGCTTGAAAATTAGTTCAATTCGAGCATCAAACTGTATCGGTCGCGATCGAAGAGAAAAGAACTCTACACGCTGGCTCGCGCCAGCGGTTTAAGATAATGTTTTCACTGGTGTTATCGGTGGTTATTTTACTACGTGTCCTTAAGTTCTTCTTATCCTGTTTTACAATATCTGTCGGATACCCCGTGAGAGATTACAAAAACAACATGGTCGCGCTTCCGTCCTATGGAGCAAGAGAAAGAAAATACTCGCCGAAGTCGTGAGTGCACGGACAACGGTCGGCACTCGCTCACCTTCAGGTGGCGACTTACGATCCAATAAAGTTTTTGCCCCCACCCGACCCCCGCAGCTGCTGTCCCGATCTTCTTTCCCGCGGGATGTGTTTCTGATTGGTAAAAGTTACCATGGTTTATAAGTTGATTAAGGACACTGCGGCGAGGCGATGTCGAAGATTCTGTTTGTACAGGTAACCCCCCAAACTCGGTTTCCGTCGCGGCGAAGTAAAGTTCAGCAGCGCTCCCGTTAGGACGCGGGCGAGTCGCGACTTCTGCTAACTGAGGGAATTAAACCAAGCCGCGCGAAGAATAACAAAAAGAACGCCGTTCGTATTATGTGCGTGATACTCAAACAAGCTACACCTGTGCTCCTCCACGATGATAATCGAACGAGCAGGGATGATATCGAATATCGGGGATATTAAACAGAGAAAATAATTCGGAAAATGGCAGAAATGTACTACTTAACTGAAAAAATTTTTAATAGTGTAAATTTTATGCTAAAAAATGAAACCGACAGGTAAAATATAAAATTCTTTTTAAATAATAAAATGATTATTGAAAAACTTTAAATGTTATAAGTTTGTATTAATCATATTCATATAACAAATCTTTTTCTACGTTATTTTTCCTGCAAATTGTAATTTTAGAAATGAAATATTACTTGAAAATTAATTTTTCAACTCATTTCATGATATATTTCGTGATGTATTTCAATGTATTTCTATTTGACTTTAAACCCCGTTGGTGTTCACTATTTTACCTCAGTTATAAATATAAAAGCACAAATTAACGTCGGATACGTCGTGCCGGATTTAAGTTAAAAGCTGATGCACTGATCCGTGGGGACCATAAAATCGGAAAGACCGAACATTAATCTTCCCGCAGAAAAATATTCAACAAATTCATTAAAAACAAAATTATAGAGATAAAAAAACATATTATCAAACAGATATTTCAGAGAGGTCATAATTTGCCATTGCCAGGTACCGCGATTATATCTGTCGGGCGATGCATAAAATCACAATAAATATGTCACTCAAATAACAAATCCTATTATCGAATAATACATGGAATTCCGATAAGTTGTTCTTCTTCACACAGTCTATATAAGTCTTGTACAGAAATATGGATGATTGCGAAAGAAGAAAAAATAATGGAACTAACGCGGTGAAAACTCTTTTATGCAAAAATTATTTAAAATATTCAAAATTTAAAAAGGAAAAATAGGATTAAGTAATCTAACCTTATAAAATTCTTCAAAAATGTGACAAATATCTTAATAATTACAGATGATTGATTTGCCTCTTTCAACTAGAACTATTTCAGGATCATTATATTCAAATTATATATACAGAATAATTCAAAAGGGGAAAGTCAATCATTCGAGAGGTGATTGGAAATCCAAAAACAAGAAAAAAAAAATTAATATAGACATAAATCTAAAAATACATCGAATTATCGCCATTTTTATATTGAAATTTCTTGTATTTCTTGAAATTTCTTATATTGAAATTGCTTTGAATTTTTTTGTCAAAATTGAAAGAAGAGATGGTCTCTGCGAGTTTTATAACATAATTAAAATCAAATAAAAGTTGCGGGCTGCTTTAGCATTACTCAGAAAAATGCACAACTGTGAAGTCTTGATTTCTGTCAAGAGATGCTAAAAGCGGACTGTACGTGGCGCATCCTGTGCAGTGCTAAAGCAGTCCGCAACTTTTATTTAACTTTAATTATATTGTAAAACTCACAAAGACCATCTCTTCTTTCAATTTTGACAAAAAAAATTCGAGAGCGAAGCAACTTGAAATTTCAACATAAAAATGGCGACAATTCGAAAAGAATCCATTTCCGGATCTACGTTCATATCAACTTTCTTTCTCGTTTCCCCATTCATCTCTCGAGTGATTGATCTCGGCTTACCGAACATTCTGTATAAATGTTATAGCGTCGATGTTTTATAATGAGAGCATTAATGAGAGCGTTTGATATAAACACAAGATAGACGGAAAAATCATCTTTTACTTTTTGTATCTCTTTAGAATTATATTGGTTTATACATTGGATGAGAAAACTGCCTCGTTCTCGTTGCTTCATACGTGCGCATCGCGAATGTACAATAGGATAAGCGAGATCGCGCGTGTGAGCTAACGCCGCTTACGATGTCGGGCTATGGGGGTATTAAAGGATAACGACTGCATATTGATATCCGCCGCGTAAGAGCGCACGTCAGTTGTACAAAATTTATTCGTGTCCGTGATAGTAGCGGCGCGCAGATTAACCTTAGGAAATATCAAGCCGCGAATGTACGATGTAAACGTCAACTATTTGGAATAAAGTTACTATAAAATACGAGTACATTGCGTGAACTGTTACAATTAAAAATTCCCAAGCGCTTTCGGCACGCTTTAGCATTAGTAGAATTAAAGGAGATTTATTATACGCGATATATGATATACGTGTACTCTGCGTTACGGTGTTTAATGATAATAATATTCGTAATTATACGCCGGAGTTAAAACCGTTTGTCTCTTTCCGTGATATGTCATGTCATTAAAACTGTAATTTATCAATTTTCATATTATCGAAGATACTCCATACATATATAACTGCGTCACTTGATGAAAAACAGAAAGTTGTATAAGTATAAGAGCGTATCAATTGCAGCCGCTTTTCCATTCGAATTCATCGAAAATTTAGAATTTACTTATCAGCAGAAAGAATCTTTTATCATTTTATTGCATTTTTCCAGTCGAGATATTCCGCTGATGAATGTTTGCTTTTTTAATAATTCCAAATTGAATGTCGCAAGCGCGCACATTGTACATTGCAAATGAATAGTTACATAGCTACTTATTAACAAATAAAAAATTTATATGATAATAACAATTAAAAAGACTTTCGGCGAATAAATCGGAGGGTAAATCCTCTCAGCGAGAGATCAACTATCTAGAAGTTTTTTTCCCAAGAGCAAACTACTTTTTCCGGCGCGAATAAACTTGTACTGGCAACGCCCCGGCCGTAAGAAACCGTTGTTTCCGCGACAAGATATCTTCCACGCTCTCAGAAACGTTCTCTGCAAATTCGACGAGAGTTTCTCGACAAGATGTTAGCCGTAAGAAGCTAGCAAACCCTTGGTTGTTCCTGACCTGGGCGATTCGTTACTATCCCTCGCCATCCTCTCGGTGCCTGCTCCTTCGTTACTCGCACTTATTATACGTATATACGCGATACTAATTTCCCAGGTCTCATGAAATCCGCGGTTGATTTCCTTCCGATTCGATATTTTCCTGGCTGTTTACTGTCGCGCCGCGCACAGCCGGGAGATAACATCGCAACTTTACAAAGAAATTTTAGGATTCGCTTATCTCGATTGTCTAGATTGAATCTGTCAAAACAAATAAACGTTGAATGAACAAATCTAGATAATGTATCTAGATAATGTAAATTGCGAATAGCATGTGGAAATGTATGTGGAATAATATTAGAATTAGCGCTGCATTGAGAGAATTCATTGTCCCAAATTATTAATTTGTTTGTCCAGTGATGGAAAACAAGCTTAATTTATATAATCCTGACGAACGTTGCATAATATTCAACAACATTTCTTTGTTAATCGGAAAATAGTTGTTCTCTTACTGAAGTGAAATGTTTACATGTAAATAATCAAGAATGAAATGCGTTGGTAAAGTAAAAATGTTTAAAAACGCGAGGCGTGCCGCGTGGAATTCCAGCTCGATCAAAGTCAATGATGAATTTCGGATTTCCGCGGGCGATCAAGCCCATGGTCCACGCTTCCATTTTGCATTTAGCTGTATCAGCTAATGAGATCCCCGCGACGTCATCCCCGGGGATTATGGATAATGCATCGCCGAAGGCTGCGCCCGTGCCGTGCGTCTCGCTCGGCAAAAGTTACCCGACAACATTTTTGCTCGTATCGTAGTTATTAGTATTTCGTTCGATGCTCCTGGCAGCTTTTGCACGGATTATCTGATTATTCAAATTTCCTTATCCCGCGGACGCGTCTGATAAAACCTCTTACCGTCGGCGACGACGTCGCGGAGCGTCCGGGTAAGGCTTAATCATCCGTGCTCTAATTCCGTACAGGACCTCGATCTCGGCATAAGAACTGGGATTGCCCAGAAAGCAAACAGACAATACGCATATTACTGCACATTTTCGCGGGACAAAGGGTTTGCTTAACCCCTTTAACGCCAGTCGATGCGCCTTCCGCGGAGCCCGCGGAGAGATTCCTCAACGTTCTTACGCTAGAATTATTTCCGACTAAATTGAGCTCTAAAATGTGCCCTCCGCGCCGGCAGGACTATGCAAATTCTGTGCACATCAGTTAAAAGCCGGTAATAAATGGGACCCATTTCGAGCGCGTGATTTCGGCGATAAAGGGAAAATAGTGACGTGCGGAAATGATCTCCTTTCCGAGCGGTTAGAGGAGTTTCCTACTACAATAAACATTGGCGACGATAATAATAGCGGCCATGTAGACACATACATTCCGTAAATTGAAAATCGATATCGAAATCCTGTGCACTTTCATCAATGAGGCTTACGAGTTTCATGGGGTGGTAAGAGCAAATAGTCTTCGGTTTAACAATTTTTATAAAGGGACTCATTTCAAGCAACAAGATGTGAGAAAAGCGGATTGAGTGGTATGAAGTTAAAAAACGACCGCAGTTGTTAAATGGACCGTTTGATAAAAAAAAAAGAGTCATCACAACTCGAGGTATTTTTATAACATGTGCACTTCAAACGGTTCCCATGCTTTCACCACACTCGGCTAATTTTTTTTTATCATCGAATCAGACGAGTGAAACGCATACGTAATAGATACATTGAGAGCACGACAATTGATCGTTGAAAATTCTTACGTTTCCTAATGGAGTGTTACGTTAAAATATATCGTTCGATAAGAAATAATCAAATCGTTTTCTCTTAAAAAACTCGATATGCGATGTTTAAATTTCGCTCGTTACTTGCTTTCAGTATCGTTCTAAAAAAGTTTTGTTGTACAACCGCAAGTAATATCGGAAACCAATCGCTAACACACATTATCTTGTCCCTCCCCCTTTCTCTCTCTCTCTCTCTCTCGCTCGCTCACTCTCTGATTCGATAATACGACAATCGTGTCGATAGGCATCACTTACCGGTATGCTGTTCAGCGTGAACGAGAGGTGAACCGGCGGCTTCGAAGGTGGCAAGCTGCAATTTGCCCTTAACATGTCTCCTGGGTCGTAGCGTTCGCGTTCCGATACGATAACGGGCTCTTCACGGGGCAGAGCTGAAACATAATAATTTCGCGGGTCTCTCTTATAGTCATTGTCGACGAAACTCGAGCACGACGGTGAAGGGGGGCGGGCGCCGTAATCGCTCCGTTTTCCCCGCGCTCGCCGCCGAACTTATCCAATATTCAAGCGCCAATGAGGAGACCCCGTTATGTCGCCAGCTTTATGTGCTTCCGCAGAATACAATGGGGTACGTGTATTGCGTAATCCCGGCGCCATCCTCAGAAGGCAGTTACGGACGTGTAACCGTGGAAAAATATTAAGCGCGGTACGTGGATATTGATTTTACCGCGGTAGCGCGAATCGGGTAAACGCGGGGCGTTGCACTGTAAAGACAATAGCTGCAAACTGAAACTGTGATTAAAAGCTTGTTTGTTTTGCAGCAAAATGAAGTGTCCGTGAATAGCACCGGCTATTGCCGCCGCACAGATAACGGACCTGTGTGTAAAGTAATAAAGCAAACTTTGTATTGGAAATTCACTAATCGTCACGATGCTTGAAACAGAAAACGGAGAACATGCCGAGGTAATCTAATTTTCAAAGAATTCCAAACCATGTATGAATCAAATATCTCTGATAGAACGGAGCTCTCTCTCGAAAATTCAATGATTAATAAAATAATTATTGATGAACGTTAGAATTTATTTGATTTAAAAATGTAATCTTGACTACGCTATAATTTTAGATTATATATAAATGCGACACGATGATGCGACGATGCGATATACTGTAAAAATTCATGACAATAATTATTTAAATGTACTGCTGATTTAATATTTAAGTATAAATAAGTATGTCGGAGCATATATTATATATGTATTTTTCTTTTTGTACAAATACTTTTAGAGAAATTGAATACACTGGAAATGGATCATCAATTTACAAAGCACTTCAACTTTATCATTAAGCTATCAAATCCTAATTCAGTGGTCAAATATATAAACGTTTGACCGTTCATTCAGAAAAATAAAAAAAAATTCTATAAATTATTTTTATGTAGTTGTAAAAACATTTCCGTTTATTTATTATGTACACAATGTACATATTATTTGTCGCATATGATACAAATGATAGGAAATTATGAGAATTATTGACGAATTACATTAAAAAAATATCTTCAATTATTTAACCAAGAATTTGACAATCTAAAGTGAGAAATACATATTTATATATATATATATATATATATATATATGTATTATATATATATATATATGTATGTATATATATATATATATATATATATATATATATATATCAATATATATATCAATTAGAAATAGAAATATATATATCAATTTTGATTGTGATTTCCTCGAATGGAAATTGGAAAATTATCGCCGTTCATTTCGCTGTAGACTAGTTAGTGATTCAGATCAGCTGCATTCAGATCAGCTTACATCCGAATTAAAAGCTAGATCTTGTTACCAAATTTTAATGGCAAATTTAGTCAAATGCTCACTAAGCTAGTATTATAATGTAATGAATACTCTACAAAATGTCGATTCAAACATATTTCTGCATTAATATAGTCTACGATTAATAGAAGTTTCAGCGTAACCACAAAACATACAAATGAACTGCGTTCGTTAAACGAGAAAATTAAACATACACGCTTAGAATTTATAAAACAACTCTCGTATTTTAAATTATTTAATGCAAATTAAGTCTGGCAATATTACTAACAGAAATATAATGTTATGAAAAACCAGGAGATCAATTCGTTTACAGACTAAATCAAATTGGCCTATAAATGTTATACTTATGCAGCTCAATTTTCATTAATAATTTCCGTCAATCACCTCTTTAGGATCTTTATTCTAATAAGAGAATAATATTATGATAAATACAGAAGATGTTCTGAGATTTTCAATCGATTTTAATTCGATAACGCGTTATAGTATCCTCTCAACTTGGACTTTTCGATTACTCTCACGTTCTTAACTACGAGCTTCGTATATGTGTACTTTATATGTGTACTTTATACAGCAAAGCACTTGAAGCGGACGTACTTGAGATGAAACCGGAAGCTATTGCCGGTAAGTCAAGTGAAAGGAATAACCGTGAAGTCTCCTAAGCTCTGCTCGAGGCGACGATAAACCGACGACTCGTGAAACGATAGAACGATTAATCGAATCCCGGTTACGTTGCCACGTTTCATCAATGAATAGTATCGAGCAAGGCACAGAAACCGATAAAGAAGCATGATAAACATGTAAAAGTAATTCTGTTTCTTGGCGCATTGCGAACACGAGTTCATGAATCGATATTTAATATTACCCTCGATTACATGAAGAAAAATATTTAAATAAAAATACGAAATGTGAAAAAAGATAATACAAAACTCCTTTTGTCTCGTAGTAATTTAAACGTTATTCGAATATAATGTTAAATATTTCTAAATTATGATATAACTAAAATTACATGACATGGCATATTACTGTGCACGAAAAATTTTCAATTTTATTTCCTTCTCACTAATAAAAGCTTTATTACCTTATCTATTGTTGTAAAAAATTCGTAATTATAACTTGTACCTTTTCCCAGAACTTTTATTAAAAATAATGGAAAAAAATAATGGAACGAAGAATAGAACAAAAAGTAACCGCTGCGCAACTATCAGATATCGGCAGAGAATTATGTGATGAAATTTTTACTGTGTCATAAAAGATATCCACCTATTTTGTAAGCCGAGTTTTTCTCGCCCTACTTAAATAAATTTCGATTAAGTACACGTCTCGATATCAATTTATCATTTGAGATTCTATCGGTGCAAATTTTAACATGGTGCTGCCACGACATGAGAAAATCGATCGAAGCGAAGGGAAGTAACGTTCAAGAAAATTCGAGTGCAGATACAATTTTCTCATGAGCATGTGAAAACTGGACTGGGACAAGATTCGTTTACTTTACGAGCATCTCACGATATTATCGTAAAATATGAAATTCATATCCTGTCTGGGATGTGGATAGTTCCGCTTTACTAGGAAGAATTCTCCGCTCGGATTCGAGTGCTGCTAATAAAGAAGGCGATCCGTAGATATTATGTCTCTGCCAATCGTAACGAATCGCTGGCACCGTTGTGATCAATAAAAGATTTACGTGATAAAACTGAAATTTTCGCAGATCACCGCCATCGCGTTGAATATTCCTTCCAAGTGTCCATCCGTCTTGCACGAAATTTGTTAATTATGTAGATTAGAAATATTGACCAAACTTGCTTAGCAAGATAGTAATGCACTATAATTAAAGCAAAGAGTAAAAGAAAACAATAGAGGCAAGTTTTCTACGGAAACTGTCTACTAAAAAATAAATGTGATACATTTACAGCAACTCACTGAAAAAGAGAAAACCTTTAAATATTTGACTTGGTGGGGAAGCACCGGGAATAGACGGAGGAAAAATAAAACTTAAAGTATCCTACTGGAAAGAAAAGATAGGAATGCAATAAGGCTGGTTATGAAACGAGACAGTAAGGAATTCTAACACGAGGACATTTATACGGATGGTAAATAAGCAATAAATGGATTAATAAATATTAAAAAAAAACTTATAACGTTATCTCATTTTCAGCTAATCGCAATAAATTTTGTTCATATATATGACAAATATTTAATATAAAAATGAAAAATAAGAACTGTCTAGATCGCTAAATTTTGATTCAGAATGTAAAAATTAGACTAATTTAGAAACAGAAAAACACACACAAGCATTATGCAAAATTAATATATTTACAAAAATTTTTATTTGTTATTATTGCAAAATATTTTTAAAGCATTTTATATGAATGCATTTGCCTGCGTTTGATGGCTGGGATATTGGATTTGACTGATCCTTGAATTTTGCAGATTGAAATGGCCAACGGTTGCCAGAAATTTCGACAGCCATCGCGCATCATTCGATCATCAATCTTGTTCTCCGCTTATCGGAAGTCAATTTCAAAGTTGGATGACATACTACCACATAAACAAATTTTTGATGGTTATCTTCCATATGTCCCCATAAATGAAAAGACTGTGCCAATTAAATGTGATGCATTTCTTCCATTAAAATGACGATAGTACATTCATAGTCAATTAGCGCGAAATTCTTTGTTTTAGTATTGTTTAAAAATATTTTTTTAAAATATGATAATTAATATTGTAACACAATAATCAAAACTTATAACACAATAATAAAAAAAAATTTAATTAAACGCACCCAATAAAAATATTATGCGCTGGATGACTTAATGATGTAAAACGTAAATTACAATGTAAATTTCCTAGTGGATATTTTATTCGACATTATGGTAAAAGAATTGTTATAGAATTTTTACATGCGCACAACCGAATATTTTCCAGCGATAACATATTTTAATAACGCGCTTTTGCGTGAAAAAAATACTTCGGAAATTTGCGCGAACAGAACTTAATGAAAATTCAGAAGTGAATTTGGAGGGAGATAATTCAGATCGTCACACATTTGTCAGTGCATTGAGAGGAACGTGCTTAAGCAAAATTACAAGTGATTTCGATATAGTATTCACTACTCTCGAGCATTATATATTAAGGTCTGAATCTATTTTACATTCATGAGAACATTAGAGAGTGAATATGTAGAAATTTTGTCATTAACATACATGTGCAATCTCCTTGATAAGCAACTACCGTGTATAAAATGGAATTATGCAAGATTTTCCAAAAACGTTGCTATTTTGCTTTAAGTAGAATACTGCATTTTACGATATATCTTATATACCAATATATGTTATATTTGGCATTATCAGAAATAATTATAGTTATAAATAAGTAATTAGAAAATAATAAATCATATCGTATTTTCACCATAAAGAAATCAAATTGGTTAAATCTAATAAAATATAGCTTGGAAAGCTTGGAGCATTCTGCATTTATAAGATACAAAACAAAATTTTAGAATATTTTATGTTATGATTGTAATTTTTTTACATGCATTATCATCTATTGCTCTCGTCTCTTAGTCTTTGTATATTCATTGTATAATAAGAATATGTATAAAATCAATTTATTCCAATCCAAATTTTAAATTTTCTTATAAGTTTTGATTTTTATTTAAATTTCTGATGTTAAAAGACTGATTATTCAAATTTAATAACCAGAAATTTAACTCCTAAAACTGATTACTACCTTAAATATTTATCGCTTTGAAATATTCGTGAAAGTTATAAGCACATAAATGTAGTAACAACCATCATACAGTTAACTAGAGAGTAAATATCAATAATCATAACTTTCGCACAATATATATAACATATGTTTCACCACGAATAATGTTAATTACGTAATAATTATACATTTAGTAATATATACATTAGTATTCATTTAAATAAAATCATAAAATAAATATAAATATATTTTTAAAAAATGTAAATTTGTCTATTTAATTTATTTAATCTAATTTATTAAAGTCCTTAATTTGTTAATTCAGTAAAATTTTTGATATAACAACCTCATAAAAATTCTTTGACATAAAATTTGTAAAACAATGTTTAATATTAACAATTAAAGATGCTTTGCGGAATTAAACTTCAAGAGCGCAAAGGTATTCTTGTTACGCAATCAGTTTTAAATACATTTTACTTTTAACAGAAATTTAAGACGCAGCTTAATTGCCAAGATATTAGGTCTTAAGAATTTAGTGATTACGTAAGAAATGTTGCTTTCCCAACAATCTGTACTTTAAATATTTTCAAATCTGAAACTGTATATCATACATTTAATAATATATAACGAGATAAGAAAAAAGTCGTTGTATCGTATGATATATATAATTTCAAGAAATCTATCAACGTTTCATTTCTAACAAGGAGTTCCGGAGAATTTTCTTTCTAGTGAAATGCTTTCTAGAAATAGTATAGTTAGTCGGATATAAAATAATGAAGTGATGGAGTGTACACCGTGTTACTTATGATGCTGTGTACGCTCACGGCACAATGCTCACGTATAGTTAGGTAATTTAGTAATACCGTTCACGAGTTTATGCGACTTTGCCATTACTATATACCACTCTGTCAAGGGACAGTGCACAATGTTACTCGCACTAATTCAAATTTACACAAGTCCTTACATCCAGGCACACACATGCACACAAATGGCTAAATTATATGACACGACTCGCGTTCGCCAAACGTGTGACGTTAATAAAAATTATTTTTAATTTTAACGCAAATTTGTGCGCAATTGTCGTATTAGCGTTACAGGAAGTTGAATATACTCCCGGACTCAGCATTCAGTTTCCATTTTGTGCAAAAGATGCAAAAGAGATCATAGAATTTTTGATATTCAAGCATTTTTCCAGCATCCTACACAGAACCGTGCCGTCGCACTTTAAGACGTTACAGCCCATTCATTGAATCCATCCGATATAGAGTTGCGAAATAAATTCTTCTTCCGAAGCGGAAGATGATAGTACATATTCTAAAAATAGTTTCACAATGGGTTTCGTAATTTCGACATATAAATTCTATTCAAATAACTTTTCGCCTGAATTCCTAGCACGCCTAGTCGCGATAAGGAAAAAAATACGTCCATTTCATTGCTCGATTTCATCGCACATTCGCGGAAAAATAGTAGGGACAATTGTTTCCTATGAAACGTAAAGAGAATCTTATATGTATCTATGTCTATTTTTCAAAAAGCAAATAAATTTCAAATACAACACGAATGCATTATAATAATATACGTGTAAAATATAATATTAAACGAAACAAAAACTTTCTGCACGCAATAACTGTTTTGTAATTAACATATTGCCTTGTTATGTTCTGAAAAAAGCTTGCTAAAATTGCGTGCGCAACGTTATTATTAAACCTGCTAGCTACAGAAAATAAAAGTACAGCGCACGTGCGGAAATAAAATTCTTGAATATAATAAAAATATTGAATCATTTTCCGCTAAACGAAGCGAAATATATGCAGACGCAAAAAAAAATAGTTACATATAATTTTGAAAATAATAAATGTCGCAACCATAATAGAAAATATTATATTTGCAATTAAATTTTTATGTACATGACTGTAGAAGACTGTATTAGTCCACTTCTTAATAAATAATTTAGTAAAAATAAAATAAATATTACAAAAACGAATATTACATTACACAGCAATAGTAAATCTGCATGTTTCAAAAAGAACAAAATAATTTACGTAATAGTATTAAATTTGCAAACAAATTGCAAATATTTATTTGCAAATATTTATTTAGGGCTTTAAAAATCTTTATATCATAAAAACAACAATAAAATAGAAATAAATATATATAATAAGATATTTTCGATTAGCATATCATAAATGACATAGAAATGAAATTAGCGAATTAAAAGTTCAAAAAAAATCTGTATCTATTTTTACTTCTACTTTATCTTTTTTTTATGGTAATTCTTGTTACGTAACAATTTGTAACGAGTGTCACAGTAAACAGTGCAGCAAAAAATTCAACAAAGAACGCGGAACAAAAAATTCAACAAGAGAATACGTTCTGTGCGTTGCGAATTTTATGCGTAGTATAAAGAATGCAACTGTGCAAACATATACGCGTGAGAGTTCTTCAACTGTATTTTGAGAGAGTCTCGATTTTCGCCTTGCAAAATGCGTCTCTGCGAAGTATACTCCGCACATCGCCTAATGCTACATCGCATCGCAAAATCTTCGATTTCCCGCAAGTTTACAGGAAGAAGAGGATTGTAGAAAGCATCTGGTAGTCTCGACAATACTGGTAACTTATAGCAGGAAGATTTAAAGAGAGCTCAGCAGACAGATATATGGCGAAATTACTATCTCGCGGTCGCTCGTCTTTGAATAAATCGCGAGTCCCTTAAATCCAATAGTGTAAACGCCAAAGTGGGAATCTCCAGATGCTCGTAAATCTAATCGGCTATTCTAGTGACTGGACCCTCTCAATAAATTCAAAAATAAATTCAAAAATAAATTCAAAAATATGATAAGTAAAATAAAGTTGAGAATAAAAAAAGAAACACATTAGAAAAAGCATTAGAAAACAAATATCGCTTTTCCAAAAAATTATCATACGCAAAAATGTAGAATTTCCGGCCAGTGATATTTTATACTCTAAATAACGTACAATAAATATTTATGAACATAAATAATATTCTTTCACTATACTATTTCGTTATATTTTACATTCACACTTGATAATGTTTAAAATTTCATTAGACTTCTTTTAAATAAATTGGAGTACAAAATATCACTGGCGGAAACTTTTGTACGTTACTGTACAAGATTTAAAAAGTGTGGCAAGATTTAAAAAAATTTTAAGATGTTTTATTTTAATCTGCAGATATATGTATTTTACAGAAATTCGCGATTTTCCTGAAATTCTAAATAATGATAATATATTTAAAGTACTTGTCAAAAAAATGTTATTACAAACAAATTTATTTAATAAATATATATATATATATATATAATAAATCTTGTGAAATCATGTACCATATTACTTATCATGTACAATGTTTTTAGTTTAGTTAAATAGAAATATAAATGAAACATTTAATAAACTTCTTTTATATATCAAAATACGAATGTTGTTTATCGTTAATTATGTTTAAAGTCTTATTGATCACTTTTTATCAATTGTTTATTAGAGCGTGAGAGAGAGAGTTTTCATTTTATTAATACAAGTGATTTTATAAATATCTAGTATAATTATATTTTTACAATATCATATTTTAATATGCAGCATTTGTAACATTCATGTACCGTATGATAAACAACTTGATTAATATGCGTTATGGAATCCATCACTTATGCGTATTAAATGAATGATTTGAAATTCACTTTATCGAGTTTGTGACACAATTATCAATGGAATGCAAAGCGACATACTTTTAATTACGTAAGTTTAACTTTTAAATTTCGTGCAATAAATTACATCCGTGTTGATGACATCTGGGATGATAAACTAATTTCCTTAATGAACGACAAAACTTCTAATTCTACGCAACGTACATGAATCTCTGAAATGGAATTTCGCCAACCATCATTTATCGTACCGTTCTGAATTCCAATTTTTGAAATATTTCAAATTTGTAACTATGTACAAATAAATTTATTTGTAACCATTTTTTTGACAAGTAGATCTTAGATATATATCATCATTTAGAGTTTCAGGAAAATCGCGAACCTCTCTAAAATGCGGATGTATGTATGCGAATCAAAATGAGATACTGTTCGATCCAATATATATTGCATTAGATGAACATGTGCAACATGTCGATATCAATTCAGCGACAAAGAGGCCGACACACGGATCAGATTCAATAGATGGATCAAACGCGACAGAGTTAATAACGATGACGAGGAAACTTTCATCGCCAGCTGTGTCACAGGAATATGCATAGCTCTTTGAGTACTTCGACTACGACTTACGACGTGCATCGAAGTATAAATTACAGTGATAAGAGGATTAGCACAAATAATATCGAAATTTGTAAATTAAAAATTATAACGTCGTAATAAATGTAATTTTCTTCACCTACTTCATTCCGTTTTATAAAAGAGGCTATATGGCTGAATAAACGAAACATTTCTATGGGTCAGCTGCTCTTGGAAGAAATTATCATGTAAAAATACGCGGTTTAAAAAAAATATATGAAAACATTTACGCCAGCTCTAATTATATATCGCTCGTAATTTTATAAAATTATCATATTCACACAGAACGTTATACCAAAGCTTTTTCCAATTGAAATAAAAAAATATCATTTTTTTCAATTTTGTGCAAACACACACACACACACACACACACACACACACACACACACACACACACACACACACACACACACACACGTGGTACATACAATCAATTTTAAATTTAAAAGTCTCAAAAAATAAAGCAAAAAGAATTCACGGAACAATTATGCAATTGTTAATGGTTCATCACAAAGGCATATCGCGAAATTTAATATTTTGTGAGAGAAATATTAGTTTCTCTTTACCATTAAAAATTCAATTTCGTTTTTCCGCATATATACACGCTCAAAGAAATTGCAAGAATTAAAATAACAATTCTCGTGTATTCGAATTATTACCCGTCGCCAGCAGGGTAAAAAAAAAAAAAAGCTTTCAAGTTTTAAAGCATTTGCTTAATTCGCTCTTGCGTAAAGCTATGGGGCTGTGGATAACGGAGAAGAGTGGCAGTCTGCCTCGTGTATGTGCGGAGTTTCGTGATACCGCGTAATACTGTCGGGCATGTACTTACATACTACGGTGAGATTCTTCGAGGCGGAGGCCGTGGAGAAGGTCGGCGCGTCTGCCGTAACTTCGCAGATGAATGTACCCGAGAGGCCGAAGTCGACATTGCGAAGCGTTACCTGGCTCTTGTTCGAGTTGTCGGGCTGAAACACACGTCCGCATAAGATGTACAGAGAGAATGGAAGTACCTGCGTATCGGGCGCGCGTGGCGGCCTAGGTTATTACCTCGCGGCGAAGTCGTAATGTCATTTATATGCGAATAACGTGATTCGATGTAATCTCATTTCTCGAAAGACGTTATGCGCCTTGAAGAGATTATTTCGACATTCGTTATCGTGCGACGTAATATCAGTAACGTTACTAAATTAACAAACGTGAACTTAACATTAGTCAGTTTTATTAGATAATGTATATTTTATTTTGACACAAAATCATTTTCTACATTATTAAAAATTATATAAATTTACTGATAAAGATTATTTTTGTTTTGGATTTCTCAAAAAAAAAAAAAAATAAATAAATAAAATTAAGACTTTTGAAAAGATTTCGCGTCTTTTTGTTTCGATAAATATTCCATGAATACCCTAGCTCCTATCGTGCTGAAGGATCGATGCTGAATCCACTCGAGGGAACTTCTTATCAGGAAATTATCCAGCATTCGACTAAAGTAGCCCGGAAAGCCAAGCTGGTAACGGAAGTAATGGCGAAGCGACTTCACGATGACGATCGGGACCGAGCAGAGAAAAGTTTAATCGGAACAGGCAAAACGAAGCATTCATAATTAGCCGGGCTTAAATAATGGAAGAGGAAGAAACACGGGCAAGCGAGGACGCGATGGCTGGGGCGAGAAAAAAGGGTGAATTGCAAGCTCTTTGACGAGCTGGGAAAGGAGCGTGAAAGGCAAGTGAGCTCTCTGCTCGTTGATTTATGTGGGTGAGGGCACAGAGTTCCCGGCTGACTTTACAGAAGCAGGAACAAAAGCCCGGCACACCGCACGGGAGGAATAAATATGAAACCATAGCACTCTCAGTCGGCGCTATCTAGGGAATAATCTCCGACGTGTAGCGTCTTGTCGTTCTCCCCCGACTGGCGATGACACTGATACCCTTGTACGAGATATCCAATATTTGTGGCGTATGAATCGATCATTCGCAGACTACTAATGTCCAGAATAACAACCTCATACGGGCATCAATTCTGTTGGACAACCAGGTATGAAAAATTAATGAAACTGTTCGACTGTTCGATCGAATGTAACGAGGATAATAATTATTTATCAACATAATTATCTCTTTTCACTGTAAAATTATAAAATAAAATTATAAAATTATAAAAAATGTTTCTCCGAAATGTGTTTTTTTTTTTTTATTATAAAATTAAATCCGTTTCCTGGACCAAATAATAAATCACTCACGATCTCTATATTTTAATATTTCTTTTTTCGTTCGTAGTTTTAAATAGTACGGCTTTGACACAAAGTCATTATTTGCGGCTTTTTTCTAAAGAATTTGATAGTGCGATAAAATGTCCGTTGCAATAGATTGCCTTTTTTATAGACCGTTACTTGTCCAATACTTGTTTGAATTCCTACTAGAATGATTATGACAGTGTCGATATGTTGGAAACATGATATCTATACTTCTCGAATGAGTATCAGTATTTGGTTTGCTGGAGAATTGCAAATAGGTATTGGAAGCGAAGACCATCGCGACTTCCCATTGTAGAATAATAGGTTGACACTCGCAGGTCATAAGTCTTTCTCTTTGCTAAATCATTCGTTCATTATTTTTAAAATTATCACAATGATTTCAGATGGTCAGGACTTCTGCTTCTTTTTAATGTAATATAAGAACAGAAAAGGCTCGACTTTAGAAGTCTGATAATTTTTTTTTATTCAATTTATATGTGTAAATTTAGAAGTAATTATTTATATCGTGAACTACATGTCGTTATTTTTTTAACATACGACGCAACTCAAAGCTATTTTAATAAATCAAATTTAGAATCGATTAATCCCCCTTTTTTTTCTTTTTATAAATTCTTATTGTAAAAAAATATCTCAACCAAAAATCGAATCTGAATCACTCATTTATTGGGCAAATATCTTATTCTCTCTCTCTGATTTGAGGCATGTGGTATTAATATTTATCGTAATAACCAGATAAGTTTAGAACACATTATTTTCAGCAGACATAAATATAAATTTACTAAAAGAAAAATTATCAGACTCCTAAAATCAAGTTCGCTGAACAATCGCCTTCTCCATTCTCTTGAAACTTAGCTCGGCACACTACATTTTGAAAAAATCATCATAAATAATTTTGAGCAATTTATGAAGTTGAACGCAATGGTACGCATAGTAAACTACTTTAAATATACTGATATGCGCTGTATCGGGCTTTATACTTCATCATGAACGCGCATTTAACATACTGCATAATGTCCTGTGCTGCAACACCTGCCTGAACGGTGCTTTGTTGACTCGTGTAAATGTTTCGCCGTTCTGACTCCGCAAACGTTGAGTCGAATTGGTTAACTCGATGTTTAGCACTTTCAGCATACGCAGAATTTCCGTGTATGTGCGGAATCTCAACAATAACAGCCCTTTACGAGCGCGTAGAACGAAATTTGTTGTACGAGAAGTTTTCCCGGTAGAGAGGTACGCTGGATTATAGTAACGCGATAATTCATGCTTCGTAATCGCATAAGCGGTCTAATATTACAACCGAAAAACAACGAAATGAAAATGAAAATCATTTTTTTTTCAGCCCTCCGGATGTGCGTCGGCTGCGAGAGCGCGTTAAACGATTCATTCCCCCCGATAAAGGATCTATTAAATAAAACATATTTCTGGTATAACAACTAGAGTATTGCGATATTAACAATCCGCGGAAACAAGATAGGCGCATCAAAATCCTGCCAAACGTATTTCCGATATAGATATCCGGCCAGGATGTGCACATAGCAAATCAAATATCAGCCCGAAAACAAGCCAAGTAACAAAACAATATTTTTCACGGCCTTCCCTCTCGGGAGGGAAACAAATGGCAGGGGAGGGGGTGAGAGAGAGGAGGAGGCAAAAGCGGCGTACGTTATTTTTCGAAATCGAGGCTTTTATATCCCTCACGGCGCGGTGCATTACTTCCCGTTCGTCACCGGAGAACCGGCCGCGCGTATACCGTGTTTCGAAACGATAAACGTAAACGGGATACGTGCGGCGCGTTGTCACGGTTTGTCAGGTCGTTCATTCGGCTATGCCGGAACACAACGGCACCGAGGGGCCGAGGGGCTTGTTTTTGGCGTAGCGCGCGCGTGCAGCCGGCATGGCCCGATTGGCGCGGCCCGCCGCGCGCCACCCCCGCGGACCATCGCGCCACCCCCGCAAACCATCGCGCCCGACGCGTGTAACAGCCTACGGAAATGTTGGAGCGATGATAAAAGCGCCGTAGCGCCGACTGTTTTACGACGATTACAGCGGTCAAGGGTGCTGTTAACGAGACCGCCGCCCGGCAACCCCGCGGTTTGCGTTACGATGATACGATAAAACCGCATATTTCGTTGTTCGCTAACTCTCGTCGATTCGCGCGATTCGGCCGAAAACGATAGCCGTAGCTTCGCAGCCCCGTGAAGATCCGTGTAGTAAAACGTTCCAATTATCAAATCCCCTCTCTCCCTCCCGTCCTCTTTCCGTTTCCCCCTTGATAGCTAATCGATTGTTAAAGTCGCGAATGCAGCCTTCTTTTTAACGATGCGCATGTTCGTGTTTTAAAGAAAGATTTGTAGTTGGTGCTGCGGGCGAAAAACAACTGCAGCAAAAAAGGAAAGGAAGATTAATGATTTATCAACACGGATATATAAAGCGAGACTGATATATCAAATATATGATACCAAAAACGTAATTGCGCTTTCTTATTTTTGAATATTTTTTTTATTGATTGGCTCATAATAAATTTAATCTTCCGAGAAAAAAATGTGCTCAGTTAAAGTCCGATTTTTTATTCACAAAAAATTTGTGAATTGTTTTATACAAAATCATATCATTGAACACAAATTAATTTGATTTATTATATATAATGAAATTAATCAAAACGATATAATAAAAAAAAAGATTCTATTCCTCTTCGGTAAAAAAGAGGCAAGCAAAAATACTCTAAGTATATTTCATTATTTATATATTACACATATTTACGTTAAGCATTCTCCCACATGTTATTTGTTGTATTGCATTATTTTATTTTAACACATATAGATGTGAAATTATTGCTTATCGATCAATTTTCAATTTACATTTTGGTAATTGTACGCCAATATATTATCTGTACAGAAATGGTTCATTTTATATTTTATTAACGTTTATTAAATGCCAAATATTTGCCATTTGAAATTCATGAACTCGTTCATTTTATTAAAATTTTCACATTAATGAATTTAATTCTATTCATATCTTCAATTAAAAAATGTTTTATTGCAGTTTTTATTTATTTTTTAACGAGAATTACACTTGAATAATGTAGCCTTTTCTTGATGTAATAATAATAAAATAAAATGTATTAAACAAATAAAGATATATGTTTTATAAAATATCTTATATTCTATAAGACATTTTATTAAATTTTAAAAAAAGAAAAGCATTGTAATCAATATCATTGTGTAAATGTTATAGTAAAGTATAGTAGTAAAGTATTACTAAATAAATTATTTAAATTTTGTAAATTTTGTAATAAATATTGTAAATTTTTATTTAAAAATATTCAATATAAAGATATTCAATTTTTATATGTGTATAATTATTTAGTTCATCTTTCTATAAAAAAAATCATTACCTTCTTTGTGTACTCTTATTGCTTACAACTCTGTTAACTGTTGTTCAATTGTTTTAAAGATCGATATAAAATATCCTATCATATTATCATATTATCATTGTTGTAAGAAATATACTATTATTGATTACAATATTAGAGATATATTAGCAATAAGAAAATTCAATCTAAATAAGAATAAAAAGATGTTGGAGATCTTATTAAATGACTTACGTCGACATTAATCCCGGAAATGTTGAAGATCTTGGTAGATGCTTCCTCGGTGGGAGAGAATCGGTAGAACTCGTGTCTGCCCCGATACCACTTGAGAGAGTAGAGTGGCGCATTCTCCAGATCATAATGGCACCGCAGAATCACCTTCTCGCCACGTTGCACCACCTCCGGAACCACCTCTAGGCTGACCTTCCGCAGGCAGCTCGCACCTTTCAGGAAAATGAGAACAGGAACATTAAGTCTAGTGTGCATCATTAGTTCGCTTTTACTCGTCGCGCGAGAGGTTGCACAGCACGCGTCAGCGAGAAATTGCAATTCCGCCGAATGACAATTTCCTTCATCCACCCCTCAACCGCCCGTTCTCTCTCGCAAGTATTATGCATACACACAACCGCAAACACACGCATGCGCCGAGCTCTCACGTCCACGCGGCCACGTACCTGCATACATATATTAAACCCACCCCCATCTTGTATCCCAACCATTTTCGCGTAACCCATACGAGGTGTTCCGCAAACTAACCCTCGCGCTCGAGCGAGCGCGATGTTTTTTGCTGAAACTCCGTTATGCGAGGATTATCGACGATTCGACGATTCGACTTATTAAGCCGGAAGGAAGCCAAGTTCTGGATGGCGTTCGTATTAAAACAGAGAGTGAAAGAGGAAGAGGGAGAGGGAGAAGGAGAGAGAGAGAGAGAGAGAGAGAGAGAGAGAGAGAGAGAGCACGTTCTGCGACTCCTTGCAGAATGAAGCTCTTATTACCTCCGGGCTACACGGAAATGGGTACGGTCTACAAGCCGCGAATGGGAACAAAACTCTGCGGGGTTACTTCCCATCTCAAAAGCATCAGGAACATATGCCGCACTATACGTAATATTTTAGGAAATGTGACACTTTAGACCTACTACGAGCGATGCACGTTTTCACGCCCGCGCGAAAGCATGTTTACACGTCAACGCAATCCGTAAATCTTTCGTCACATCCATTTCATTTATTACAACATTAATCATTCGTTTATAAATATTACTGCCCGTATTCGTATATATTGTATATCGAACTCTTATGAAAACGTGAAAAACATAATTTGATAATTGAAGTTTCACACACATTCTGATGCATTACATTTAAATTTTTTGTATGTCTTCCAAAGTTTAAATTACATTTTTATTTTGTTGAATTACAACAAATTGTTTCAACATTTGATATAACTATCATTTTTCATAAACTGCACAAGGATTTATTTAAAATATTATATTTTACTGCATGTAATTATAATTATAAAATTACAATTACAATATAAATACATTTATGTGATATATTTTATGTTACTAAAAAAATTTTCTACAATCGTATATTTTATTTTTATCTTTTTTCATGGAATCGTGATAGTAATATGACTAATGTTTATAATATGATTAAAAAATCGCAATAGACATTATAGTCACATTAATATTTTTTTCAAATATTGGCATTTTTATCTGTATTTTTTACAATTTAAAATGCTCTCACTATTATATTCAGCAAGCAAGTAGGTTAAGTAGACAAATAACTTATTTTATTTAAGAATCTTAAATGCGAAATGAGTTTACTCAAATAGAAAAAGCTGACCGCATTTAATATTGTACACATGTTACCAAGTTCTCAGAAATGAGAAAGAAACAGACGGCGTCACGTAAAATATTTATATTGTCCTATATAATAACAGCTAGAATACTAACAATATAAAAAAAAAATATTATTTACATGATGAGACAACAGTAAAACTATCGTTAAGAAAACTAAATGTTTGAAATTATTAAATAATTAACATTAGATTAGATTAAATTTTATTTATGTTATTAAATCTCACATAATTTACTTTTAATAAACAAATCTATCTATATAATTCATTAAATTCATTAAATTCTTGATTTAAAAAAATGTAATATGCATATATACACAATTATATTATGTATTATTACATTAGAATTTAGAATAATATTAGAAAATGTTATTAGAATATTAAAACAAGTAAATCTTGTCAGATACTTATAATAAAACTCTCGAATTGCCTTGTAAACAATTCTACGACGTCGCGTCGCAAAACGTTTTTCATGCAGTCCAAAGAGTGTCAGTTAAGTTCCCTGATGGCAAAAAGATGCGAATTTCCACGTTTATCACGAATAAGACTCGGGAAGTTGAGAAAGCTTTTTCCTGCTTAATTTTCGTTTGAAAGGCATCCTGAAAAATGTGGACCGACGTGATGCCAGTTCTAAGTTTCCGGGGACTTCTTTTGAGGGACGTAATGCTCGCATCCCTCGTTCCCCTTTCGTGTTGTATTGCCCATATCTACATTTAAACTTTCAAGACCCCGAGCTGGTTTCTATACTTCTTGGTAGCCGCTTCTTACGACTAATTATTCTTAAGGAAAGCTAATTTAACGAAACACTTAACGTTTCAGCAATTTTCTTTGAAAGAAGGAAATTCGCCATGCAACACAAAATTACTTTGCCCGACGTCAATTGGGACGATGGATTTTTATACTTTCATAAAAACGCTCGTTTCTGTAAACGACAGAAGTCATACGATGGTAGTATATTTTTATGAAGTAAAATAAATATTAAAAAAATAAGTATATTTTTATCTAGTAAATAAAGTCAGTCCACTTTATATCGGTTCTAGAAAATATTTGCTATTTAATAATTTTTACATTACGGAGGAAAGTTATTTAAAATAAGCTTTTGTTAAGTAGATTGAATGAAAGAAATATCTAAATTAGCAGTGATAAATGCACTGCGAGATTGCTGAGTAATAATATTTTCATAAAGCAGCAAGATATGCGGCAATCATATTTATGACAAATTTATGACAATTTATTTTTCGAGATTAAAATGTATTCTGTATGTATAGCAGTTTATGTAATACATAAGCAATAAGTCCGCAGAGTAATTTTTATTTTCTCATAATAATTAGCAAATAGACTTTCTTTCTGAAGAGAGATCTCCCTTTCTGGGAGATAGTTGCGTTTGTTCTTTTCGTTCGCCGCTATTATCCTATCGCTTTTCCGCTCTCCCCCAACTTTGAAATTTATAACAAAGTTTTAACAACTCATCTTCTTTGTTGCAAGGAAGTCAAGAATCCATCGAGAGCAGCGTAATGAAGAGAAATGTGAATTTGAATACCCTTAGCCTTTAACATCAAAACTTGAGATAAATAGTGATAATTGACCACCTGTATAAAGATTAATCTTAATAACGAGTAGTCTGTACAGTTAAAGATATCTAAATAATAATGAAATCAGATGTGAATTGAATATTAAAATCTCAAAGGAATCAATTTTGCAAATAATATTATTACTATAATATACAAATGAATTATTATTATAACATATTTCTTGACAGTTAATTTGTGTTATATTTCATCAACCGAGAATTGCGGGCCAGTTTATACTTATTTGTATTATCACTGTGTGTATTTGTCTCTTGTTCTATTACCTATTAATATTCAAAATAATGTTAATATAATCAATTTTCAATTCTAGTAATTACAAATTTGTGTTTGTTGAAAATATCAATAGAATAATCATATAACAAGTGAATAAGTTATAAATGAATGGTAAACAATCACAATAATTTAACAAGTATTTAATTAACATTTATATTTACATAAAAAAATAACAGTTTACATTAATATCAATTATTTGTTACTGATGGTCGAAAAATATCGATTACGATTAACCAGTGTTCCAACAATGTTTTAGTCGGTTTAAAAAATCTGATTACACGAACGTTGATCAAAAATTGGAGGAAGTTACGTGTTCCTGCTGATTTCACATTTGAAAAAAAAAAAAAAGAATAACATTGATTTTTCCGGCCGCTGCAAACAGATTTGATTGCAATAAAATTACGTCGATTTAACCGTACGGAAAGATTATCCTGGGAATATCGTTGAAAAGTAAAACCCACCATGATATTTTCCGCGCGGGAGTATTAAACGGTGCAATCGACGCGAGTAAAACCATTTTCGTTAAATACGATCGACGCGATTTGCGAAAGCCGTTCCGACGGCTTTGCCAATGAGTTTTGCGGTATCTGTGCGAACTGGGCAACGCCGGCCATCCCGGTGTATAATTCCAACGCGATTCCCGAGCGCGTTTCCGTCACGGGGCGGAACGCCACGTCCGCGCGCCCACGAACGCGCCCCGGGCAAATTAAGTCCCCGTAAACTGCAAACGATCAGAATTGCAAAGACCCCATGTACGCTCTTTTCCCCCGTGTTTCTTTTTCCCTCGCCCCGGCGTCCTCCACGCGGCCAAACCCACAAGGCGCTTCGTCTCGCGCGCGAGATGCGCTTTGCGACACATTACGTGTAGTAGAGAAAGTCAAAAAGATGTGACATACGTAACAAGGATCGCATAGGATTTACTTTCCCAATGCAATCGTTTGTAACAAGGATCGCATAGGATTTACTTTCCCAATGCAATCGTTTGTCTTTAATAAAGTAACGGTGACTGTGTAAGCGATAAATATTAAACGTTTCCATTTTGACACGTGCGATTCTAATATTTTAAAATACGCATTTTACAAATCTTCCTTTCCTTTAAATCGTTTGAGTAATTGTAATGCGAGCCTCATAAAAAAAAAAATCTATATATTCGTTGAACAAACTCGATGATTTATGAGTAAAAATTTTAGTTAAGATCCTTCTTTTGTAACTATTTACTGATAAAATATCTTCACCATTCTCCATTGTTCTAATGAGAGAATAAGTCTGAAATTTTTTAAAATATAAAATTTGACAATTTAACATTTACAATGTTTATATAGAAAATGTATATCTAATAATATGCTATATAACTTAACATTAATTATTCAAAATAAGTATAGCACTTAATTAAATGAATTTGAATTATTACGTTTACTGCGTTCCGTAATGAGGTCTGTTACCAAAGTCATTATAAAAGCAAATTCATATTATACAATTTATCTTGTAATTAAATTTAAGCTAAATATAATTTATTTTTATATTCGAAATATGCTTCCCTAGCATCTATTTCATCAAAAACGCTTGATTAATATTACAATTTCTTTTCACAAAACAAGTATTCCTAATAAGAATAAGCAAAAATAAAATTTTAAATATTTAAAAGACGCAATAGGTAAAAAAAAAAATAGAAAAAAGACAGAAATAATAATCCAGACCTTTTTCAAGACACAAGTATTTTTCATTCATATTCATTGCCGTGCAAATGCCTAATAGAACGTTGGAATACCGGTAATCTCAGAGAAACACAAACGAACACATTTCAGTCATTGTGCGTGCAATCGGTCGTTTCTTTATACAGTAATGTAGATAAACGAGAAATGTCGGATTTAGTAAGAGAAGGGAACGACCATACATAGCTTCGCTCGTTTCCCTCTCCTATCTTTCACGTGCTTTAAAGTTGAACAATGCTGAAGCATGCCGCGCAGAGCGACCGTATTTTGTTGCCGGTTTTCCCATATGCTATCCTCGCAAATTGCGACATATCTTTACTTGTATCTTGCGCTTGCGAGATCCAAAATCTCGCGGAGATACATTGGATGTTGTGTATGACAAATGAGATGGCTGCACGCTACTAATTGTTCGGAACAATCAAAGCGCAAGCGGAACAAACACGAGAGACAGAAGTAGCAAAGCAATCTAACTAGCATCATAATAATAAAAAATGTAGTAATATATGCACAAATTTGACGAGAAAATAATAATAAAATAATCTCTATCATAGATTTAACAGGTAAACCATGTTCCGTTCACTTTTTATGTCAAAGTTAACTACATGATTTTGGTTAATTCAACCCTCTTGCTTCAGATTGCTCTTGCTAAAAATTGAGGCAGATAAAATTATTTAAATTATTTTAATTTCACATTGTGCTGAGCAAAAGTCAGATAAGCTGAGTCCAGTGTTCGTTTGTTGTGAACACTAACAAATGTTTCTACCCCAAAAGACTCGCTTGGGGATACATATTCTGCACAACACGACTCTCTGCTATCGAAAGTCCCTCGCCAAATACGCTGATTACGTCGCCGTATCTACCCGAGCTTATTGCCGTTGCATAGCGAAGAGATTCAGGTTGGAACTTTCGACTTCAGGGAGTAGTGTATTATAGCGGCTTGGTGGAATCAGGCAAAAATAACAAATAAATTTAGTATCGAAAGCGTATCCGGCATGTATTTGCGCGCAGTACACACGTTATGTACGTACGCGCGGTAAGTTAACGAATTTTTCTGAGTTATTACACGAAGTTTGGCAGTTCGATCAAAGTGGTGGGCGATACACATGAAAAATTCATGATTTTTTGCCAGCGCCCGACTTGCCCACGGGCGATAGCGTTTACAGATTTTCTTCGCTATGCGATATCAGGAGAAATGCAATTCGCAGAAATAACATTCGCAAATACATTTAAAAACAAGAGTGAAAAAAAAGCATGAAGCGTTTTGCATTAAAATGTCGATGTTTCGAAGGATACGCTTTACATAATTTTCTGTGAAATTACGTTACGTAAGTGAATCCATTAAATTTACAAGACTGCGCTATCGCAAAAAATTCTAAAGCTGCTTTCGATTCAGCATTACGTGCCAAATAAAACGCTTGCAACAACTACGGAACAATGATACGGAATGCAGTTTTTAGAGAGTAATTCGAATCTGACTTTTGATGACTGGCGACCGTTTGTTAAAAATGCTGACAGCCGGCAGATCGCAATGAAGCACGAAGAAATTTGAGAATAGGAAACTGCACTCGTTAGAAAAGCGGAAATTGGTGGAACCCAGGCGGACTGTCGGCAATCTGAGAAGTTATTACTGGGTGGGACAAATTGCACTTCCGCGCAAACAAAAATAAGGGGATATTAAACCGGATGAATGGAAATGAGACTCTATGTCTACGTAATGATGAAAGATGCGCGCCTTAATCGTTACTTATAATGACATAAATAGAGAGGAGGGAAAGGGGAGGAGGAGGGGGAGGGATAATATCAAACGATATACGCCAGTCGAGGACGTTGACGTTTTATTCATGAATGTACGTCGCTTCGCTTCAATTACGAGAGTTTGTAATTACCTAAAGTAGTCCCGCGACAGCCAATTACCATATATGCGTATACGTCTAAGTATAAGTCTGATTAGTTAAATGCACCCTTTTGCACGATGCAGTTACTGCCATTTTGTCTGCTTGCTTATTCATAATTTCATATTTCGAAATGATATACAAAGCAATATACGGCTTAAATGGAAGATACGTTTTACTAAATGCACGTTTTACTAAAAATTCTTAAAAAAATGATGGGAATTAATTTGCACGTTCAATAGAAATATATTATATGTGCGATTTAAATAAGCTAAGCCGTAACGAGTGTACTAAGTATAATGAAATGTTGAATTCAATGAAGTAGTTAATTTCGCAGTTCAGTATATGCAAATACAAAATTTACGACGAATCAGGCCATCTTATTTTGATATTCAATTGCCTCATTTGATTTATGCCCTCGATATCGTATTTGTGGGAATGTTAATAATCGCGCATGAGCAAATGCAATTCTACTCGCGTGCGAATGAACAAACGCATCAGCATATAATATCAGAAAGACAATGTGATACATAATCCCTTCTAAAATCTGGTTGACATCGGAGCTGAATGCGGGACATGTTAAAAAAATGGGGTCAAAAAGAGAGAAAAGAGAGATCGCACAGAGACAGATGGAGCGCGCGAGCTGTATCGAGCGTGTGTGCACATATTGTGGCGTGAAAGCACACAGCAATGCAGCCAAATGAAAATGTAGCGGCGACTGGCTGCGCAGCCAGTCGGATGTCAAATCCCGAGAAAATATCGTAATTGCGTGAAAGCAGGGAAACGTATAACTTCATCATTGAGCCCGAATAAAGCGCAACGCTTCGCGATCCGCCATGCGCGACAACGGCAAAACGAGGAAGGGAAAAAAAAAAATACAAGATAGACCGTACAGAATTATGGTTTTACTGCTCGGGAGACGAGACAGAAATCCTTGGGGACGAAGAGAACCAGGAAAATGACACGATGTAGCCGTAAAACCTAAGTACCCGATTTCCGTGTGCTCATGCGACGAAGTCGTAGCCAGATATTTTTACAGCCTGGCTCACAGTGAACATTGCGCGGAAATAAAATGCTTAATTATAAATGTAAAAGATAATATAAGTTGATAGTTACGACCAGCTGGCGAATAGCGAGATCGGATATGAAAAAGAGTTTCTAACTCGAATATTACACATCACAGTTTATCGGATACTTTTCGAGATCAACGTAATAATTACACAGTCCATCCTTTCATAGCAAATTAAACAAGAAAACTTTAAGAACTTTAAGGAAAAAATAAGTATTGTTGTGTACAATTCTAGTTTTCATGACTAAACAAAATAAAAATAATCTAGGAACTTTTACGATGTAATAGTTTTTTTGGAAATTAAAAGAAACGATTGTAAACATATGTAAGCAAAAAGTTACGCATATGCAACATTGGCACTTTGTAGTTACAAATGTTAAATTGGTTTGCTAGTAGCAATATTTATATGTAACGGACTACTACACGTGCGACATACTGATAACGAGATAGTGCGCAAGTGGGAATTTGATATTCGATCAATATGTACAGTTTACCCTATGTCAACTGTTTTGCTTTATCCGACAGTGCATCAATATGCCCTAAAAATAAACCAACTATTGTAAAAAAAATAATAAATCAAAACTAAAATTTTAATATAACGAAATATAAACGCACGTGTGCAATATATTCTCGAATTCTTGTGTGAAGAACTCGTTCTGAATAAAATAATAATAAATTATAACATTTTCTCAAATATATTGTTTCTGAAAAATGTGATATTTGTTATAAATAGAAAATGTTTGAAAAGAAGTAGATAGTGGAAAACGTACGAGCATATCCCGAAAGTAAATTAGTCGTAACTATTGGTATAACCGGAAAACACCAGTCATGTAAATTAGATAACAATTTATCTTGCATTTTCTCGTATAAACATATTCCAGAATAACACGCGCAGTCGCGGAATATTCAAATACTGGAATATGAAAGCGTCGATTCATGCAAAACGGATCGGGGGGGGAGGGGGGAGGGGCGCACAGCACAAAATCGCAGTTCGGCGTCGCATGATTGAACTGACGATCTCGATAAGACGATCTCGATAAGACTGCGAACACTGAATTAAACACGCCGCCAGTAATTCAGCGTAAATTCGCCGAATGCAAAAACGCAAACGGGAACCGTGGGGAGAAGGCAAACATTTCACTGTCCCTTTGCCTTTGCATCGTAATCTGCCGCAGCGCGGCTGTTTAGCGAATGAAGCTTAATGAGTGCCGCCGTTGCGTAGGCGTACTTGAAAAATGCATATGCTCTCTTCCTCTCTCCGTTTTTCTTCCTCGTCGCGGCTCATCCTCTAACGTGATATCGCGGCGTCGCGAACACGCCATTTTCTCGGCGTATGAAGCGCAAATACACGGGCTCCATTGTTCGTCGTAAAACGGGCCGAACGAGCGTCGACCCTCCGACCCTCCGACACGACGGGTCAGCTCGACGGGTCGAGCGCGACCCCACGAAGGAGAATTCTCCCTCGTCTACGAGCTATTAAATGCGAACATCGCGATGCCAGCTATTAGCCGGGGTGATATATCGATACTACTCGATAATGCGCTGGTGATCGCTATGAAAAATCGCGCGAGCGTCGCGCCGAAGGGACGCCGCTCGCCGGAAGTCGCTCGATCAACGGGCGGCGATGCAGCATTGGAGAAAGGCGGATGCCGAGAGCATGTGCACCATAACTGTGTATTGTGAATCCGTTCGGAATGCGCGCGATGCACGGGCTTTGTAGTTCCTTGGATTTCGGTTTACTCGGGCGAACATAATGTACACAAGGAAGATAGAAACGCTCACGGCGCTACACGTCGCTTCATTCTTGTACTCGCTGGCGCGCGTTTCTCGTTACAGAACGACAACCGAGTGTTAGAGACGATTGCTCGATGTGTGACACCCGAACATGAAACGAAATCTCGATTCGATTTCACTCGGTTCTGCGTCACCGAAAAGCAGTCGTCGTATACCCGTGGAAAGCTCGAAAAGAGAGCTTGCACGACTTGCGAGAAAGCTTTCGAACCTGTTGGACATTATTATTATCTATGCCACGTACATGGAATCTTTACGTTACCTACGAAGGATACGACCGGCGACGTGTGGATGCACGTAACGTATTACGTGTATCAAAGATTCTCTTTCTACACGCGATTACGCGAGATATAATTTCTGTTACGAAAGTATTCTGTGACGGTTGTATTATATATGAATCGATATTAAGCGCGCATTCGTATTACACATACAAATGATACACTTTTCTTGCGGATGTATAGCGAAATAGCTAGAAAATGAGCAAAAATGGAAACATTTCCGTGCGAGGTAACTATTCATCATACGAGAAAGGGAATATTATTAGATCGGCAAAAGAAATTGAGTCATTGTACGGAAAGCGTGGAATGACAAGACTTTGATCGATGAGTAATATTGCGATTCACAAAAGACGGATTCCACGATCATAAATTATAACTCGTTTCTTCGAGCGGCTTTTTTTACGCGTCCGCGCTTACGGAGGATACGACGTTTGTGTGCCATCGAAAAACGAGAGAGAATTATGAGATGCTATTGCATCGAAACTGCGAGCACTGATCTCTCTTCTCTGATCTTCGATATAATTGCCCCTGATATATCTGTTCAAATAGCCGATCAACAATCGACGATAATTAATGAGTTTACTTCGACAATACAGTAGACATTTATATCCCTTTGTCTGTTTGAAATTTATGAGATACTAAATATATTAATATCAGTTAATATTCTAACAGAGAGAGAGAGAGAGAGAGAGAGAGAGAGAGAGAGAGAGAGAGAGAGAGGAGAGAGACAGAGAGAGAGAGAGAGAGAGAGAGAGCTACGTCATATATCAGGATCCAGTCGCTGCATTTACATCCACCATCTTAAACAAACACTTGATTATTACTAGATAGGAGAGATATACCCACTTCCATAATGCACCCCGAAGCGATGTAGCAATACATACGTCAGTAGTTATGCATATGACGGAAGAGCAGCCAACGTTACAGTTGCAGCATGAGTTGTAGCAATATCCATGCAACAACTTGCCAGATGTTGATAGAGAGATAACGAGGAACGAATTGTGCATCAAAATGATTTCACGCATTCGGAGAAAAAAATCGTATCGGCAACTAGAAATTTGTACATAAATAGCGCCTCAATTATGTATAATAAAGTTGTAATAAGAACAATCAACAAGTTATATAAACCAAGAAAATATAGTAATTAATATATTAATCATTTGTAGTAAATCGTTAGATAAACTAATATATTGTATATCGTTGTTGTCAATATGAATTTTTTAAACTTATCTCAATGATATTATGTATGCTTACTTCACAAAAATATTTGTCTAAACTGGAAAAATAAAATATTATATGTTATTCGTTTAAGGTATATATAACTATGCAATTATAGTTGAGTTGCTATTTCACTATCAATTAATAATTCACATATATTGTTACCGTGACTATATTTTTATTTTATTCAATACTACTTTCGTACTTATTATTTTGAAACTAACTGCAGATACTTAAATTATTATTTTGAAACTAGTTGCAGGTACTTAAATTTCATAATTGTCATAAATATAGTTGTTAGAATTATTTTTTTTCTCGTAGTGCGTTGTTTCATTACCTCGTACGTATTTGAACGTTCGCTGTTCGGCAAAATCAATCACGATGACGATAGCTTATTAATTACGAGCATTTAATGATTGATGATACTTTTACTAGCCATCAAATTTTGGCAGCATTGAGCAATATTGAGCTCGTTAATAATCCAGTTTTAAGTTAAATGAGCAATTATGTTTTGTAATGTATTGTTTCCAGCATTATATGTTTATTATAATTAGAGTTTATTATAATTATATTTATTATTATATTAGTTTATTATAATTAGCCCAAGTGCATATTTTATTTTTAAATAACTTTTATACACTCTAAGACGTATGAAATTTAATATACTGAATTTAACTTGGTATTGCGTGCAAAATTCATTTTAGAATAATCAGTGAATGCAGAAATCTTTTTTTAATTTGCAATTGTTTGTGTTTAATTATAAGCAGCGTTGCATTATATTTATGATACGGAACGCAATAATATATTTGACCTTACAATACATTATAAAATAATACAGAAAAAAAAAAACTTTCCAGATCGATCGTCATTATAAAAGCATTTTGCCATCGGAAGTGTAAAAAGTACAAACTTGGGACTCGCAGAAATTTCGTATTACCTTTTAATGCCTTTATGATTCCGCGTTGCGATACGACGAGGGGCGGAAACGGATCCCGTCGCCGTGCTCAAGTCCGCGATTACAATTCCGGGGCGAAACGGAGGGCGGAACGACGGCCCCCTTCCCCGGTCTTCGCGACTTCGTTTCGCCGGGGTACCCGCTTTTAAACTACTGCGAAACTATTGTGTTTTCTTATGATCGGCCGACGCTAGATGCAGTCGCTTCGCCTCGCTTCACTTCGCCTTGCCTCGCGGCTCTCGCCCTCGCGCTCGCCCCCCTCCTGCATTACCGGGGGTAACTTCCGCACGTACACGGGAACGCGATTTTGCGTGTCTGTGAGTCTTGGCTACGGCCAGCGAGCCCCGAAATGCAAGGCGGAACTTGCCCCGATGCGAAGCCAGGGTCCTTGGCATCATCAGGCTGCGCGTTCTCTCCCGGTGCGCCACCGGCCGCGCATTTTTCACCTCCCCTCGTTTTTCCACCACCGACCTCCGCCGTTTGTCCTCTTAATTGAGTTTTTTTCGTTCGCATCGAGACGCCGCGTTGCAGAAATCGAGCGTCGGATACGACGTAGCGGAACGGCGGGTGCGCCACGAAGAAAAGAGCCCGGCAGTAAATTATCGCGCTCCTAATCTCAAGTATATTCCGCTGTACCGGCTTATCCAGCCGGGTGATGTAACGTTCTTCAGCTTCGCCGGCTAACAAACGGTACGCTCTTGTATAGGGTGCGCCTTGTTGTTCGTGCGAGTGTGTCTGTGCATGGCGTGGGCGCCATCGCGAGCATTCGGACATTTTTATCGGTGCGCCATATATATTGCACCTAGCACTCGGAATTTCTCGCTGCACTTCCGATTTCGAGGAAAAACCTGCATTGTTCTCTTTTTATTTTATTCTCTCTGCTGCTTCAAGTGGCCGGTTGTATTCGAATTTTCTCGCGAAATCTATGGCAATTTCTACATAACTAAATGAAAACTTGACTTTCCAGTACACATAAATATAAGACTAAGCTTTAAAGCTTTATTAAGCGCAGATTATATTTTTAATCGATAACCGATTAGCGAGTAGAATCAAGAAAATCATCAAGATATCAAAATTAGATTTATTAAAAGAGATAAATGGTGAATTTCAGTTATTTCGCCGTACACTCGAGCAATCTCCAACAAAAGTCTAACGATAGTTCTTACTTCCTTAACTTTTCTAAATGTCATGTCGCAATACAGTTCCTTCACCGTCCGATCGAAGCAAGTTCTCGTTTTCACATCACTCGTTTAGATTGACATTGCTGCAGCCACTCACGAGATTCGTGGATTCACGAGGTCCTCGAGGCAGCGTTATCCTGATATCGGCAGAACGCTCGCAAAAATCCTCGTAAGCGGCAGATACATCACCGAGCTAGACAGCTGTTTTTCTTCAGGCCGTGCTGGAAAGAGCAGCTGTCCAGCAAAAACCTTGAAAGTTTCGCGATTAGACGCTCGAGCTGAGCGAGGAACCGAAAGTCCGGATTGCCCGATATAATAAGTTTGATTAAGTATCGGCAATTGGAAGTACCTAGTCGTTCGTCAACAAAAGAGACATCCTACGGTAATGACGCGCTACTGTAATGACGACGAAGACGAAATCAAAGACGACGACGACGACGACGACGACGACGACGACGACGACGACGACGACGACAATGACGACATCGACAACGACGACGACGACGGCTATCGCGACGACGAGGACCCAGTTGGAGGCCGAGGTGATCCTTTATTAACGGTGACGTAGGGTTATCGACGTCTTTCTGAGAGGTTTCTTGCCGCGTCGATTCACCGAGTTTCCGGATGTTGTCGAGGAGGCACGATAATACTCCAATTGTCTCTGACAAGGGCGATGATGGAATTTCCCCGGAAGAGGGAAAGAACGGCCAGACAGTGCACTCGAGTTTGCGCGTGTGTTTATGTGTGTGTGTGTATGTGTGAGTGCTGTTGTGTGTCGGGTGTTCACAGAGGAGGACATCACATAATGCGGGGGCTTTAGGAAGTTTCGGCGCTCGCGAGTCCACGACCGATATTGTGTCAGGCCTTTTGTGAACGACAGAAAGACAAGTGAGCTCTTCATGGCCGAGAGTCAGTAATTTCGGCGGCGGTTAGCGAGCAATTGTGGGAAACTATATCGCATTGCGGTGGCGAATCTGATCGAATCGTTTGCGGTTTTATCGTGCCAAGAGAGTCTACGCTGTAATAGTAATAGAAAGTACGATGTAACGCCAAATGGAGTGTAATATGAAACGTGAAATCGAAGCTTCGGTCATTCGTTATACCATTGCTAAAATCGACCCGGTGGTTTCCGCGATATATATGCGCGATATATATAATAATGAGGAGTGTCGTGGTATGTATACGTCAAGATTAAATTTTAAATCGTTTCGAAAGTACATTTTAACAATTATTGTTTTGTGATAAAGGGAAACTGGCAAACTTTTCAAATGTTGTAACATTTATATTCATACTATCGTCGATGTCGAGAATTTGCCGTATATTAATTACGTACATTACGTACATTAATTACGTACATTAATTATGCATATTAAACAAACAGATAATAGTTATTTAATACTTTGAGTACTAAGCACATTTCGAGCGTGATCCTTGCGAGGTCCAAAAGTTAATAGTAATTAAAATTTAAACAGTAATAGATAAAATATTAAATATAACATTAGACTTATAAATTTTTTTCGATTACATTATAGTGTAGTGGTGTTATTTATATATGGTTTAAACATAAAGATTTTCAAGCAAGAGATTTAATTACATATTTAAGAACAGCCGTGATAATCTCCGTTAAAAATTACTCGATATAATTACTCCTACATCCCTTACATTGGTGGTTGGATTGGGGACGATAATGGCAGTGGAGGAGGTTACTGTGGCTATGTGCAGTATCTTGATCTCTTGCCAGCACAATGTACTTCAGGAATGAGAAATAGAAACCGCAGACATTTTGATCACATTCTCGAATGAGTTTATTATGCGAGAGAATAATGATATATTTGAAAAGAAATGCAACACACAGTGAATATTTCACACGAGTGAATCGCATAAGACATCATTGTTTATGTTATCTATATTAGCTCGTCATCTAAGAATGCATAACATAAAATGTAAGAAATAGAGAACATTTTTCCTTTATCCTCCTGATAAATCTGAAGAGAATAGAGGATATTTTAATAGAACGCATTGTTTTAAAATTAAATTCTACTCTTTTCAGATGTGCTTGTCAAACTTCTTAAATTTCTAAAGAGATTTAATTTAATATATTTTCATATATTATCATTCAGATCATCGTGTTCTCCAGTTTCTTTATTAGTAAGTTTATTACATACAATATCTCGCACAGTAAATTCATGAAACTAGACAATTAGATACAGCGTAAAATGTATAGTGAGAATACGGAACCGTCATTTTCCAGCGTGACAACTTTGCAATGCGCCAGATGTTAAAGAAAGCGATTAATTACTTGCCAGCTATCGCCGGCACCAAAAGATGCTTCAGCTCGAGATGAGTCGTGTGATTTCCAGAAAGTCGAGGACAATAATACCCCGAATGTCTCTGACAAGCGGGACAATAGAATTTCTGCTGAAAGCGGAGCTAACGGGAATGAGAATCGAAGAAGCCAGATTAATAAGAAGCAAAGAGAAAAAATGTCTCATGATATGATTACTTTACGTTCTGCATTACGTCATGAATGCAAAATGAGTAATAAAATAGATTAATTTCTCCCCTAATGCATAATAATTCATCACTGAAATATTTTCTTTATGGATTTCCTTAGTATTATCATTCTCTAATTTATTCAGATATGATTAAGTAAGAGTTTATATCGTTTTTAAATCTAGTTCTTCCATAAACAATTTTATAAATTTTCTATCTATATATTTATTTTTCTAATTATATTTTTATAAAATTCAAAATATAATTTTTTTCTTAAAAATAGTTAAATATTTTTTATTTTTAATAGTTAAGATAAATATTTATTAATAATCATAAATACTTATTTTTAATATTTTTTATTATTATAAAATAATATTTATTTATATTATATTTTTTCTAAAATAATATTCATTATTTAAAAAAAATTTTTTATAATTTTTTTAAATTTTTTTTTAAATTATAAATTTATAAATTTGCGCAAATACTCGACAAAATCATATGATATATAATGCAAAGAGAACAAATATAATAATGCTCTAGAAATTTTCAAAATAATATTGTTTGCACGGCTAGTTTAAAATTAAAATTAATTTGAGTGTATATAAGCGTTGATTGCAATTTACGTAATCTACGTAATTACGTTTCTCTCCTAAATGATTTTGGTATTAAAACAATGAAATATAAAGAGAGAAAAATTAAGACAAACAATATTTCTTATAAGATATTTATGATCGGATATCGAGAGCAACGATGTCGTATAAAACGTTCTCTCGGCAAAATGTAAAACAAGTAAATGTATTAGACGGATATCGATCGTTCATTTAATCGACATTCGGATAATCGAGATGTGTCGCTCGCACATCTGTGCGATATCTGGAAATCATCTGTAATCGCAAATTGATCACGTCTTTCTCCCGACGTACAGAGTGTCTCCGACAGATTGCATCTGGAAGATTACTGTCTATATATCTCATCTTTGATTACATACTTTGAACAGTAACCGAGGAGCAAAAGATCGGATAGCACCGACGCTCGAGTTTGAACACATTTCGAAACACGATACAATGTCATTCATTAATTCAGCAGCACGAAACATTAAGACCAGGGCTTTCAGCATCAGCGACGGTGATTCGATTTCACAGTAAATCAGACAGCGCAACGATAATAAGGGCAGATGGATAATGAGCGTGGAGAAATAATACAAATTCGAATTAGAAATTGATTTCAAGTTACATACGTCATTTCTAAGTTACGTACGTATAAAGAAAACTACTTTCGTTTTTTATCGTATTAGGAAGCATCAAGTTATTTGTAAACGAATGCAACATCAATAACTTATTTTATTGTGACAAAAATAGCAAAATCAATAATTTACCTTGTAAAAATAATGAAGTTAACGCGACGATAAAAAAAGACAAACGTTATATAGAATGTACGTGTAATTTAAAAAAAGAAATCTTGACAAACAATGCAATGACTACCAATGCATGACCTATTAGAATGACCTGTGTTACGCGAAATCGGCTTAATCCACAGAATAGGGATACGCCGTATCTATAATACGGGACAGACAATACGTCTCGTAAATCATGGAAACTTCGTGCCGCACCGATGTGTTCATTGGATTATTCATTCCCCCCCCCCCCCCCCCGTTCGTGCGTCGTCGCGGTACATCCGCAGTGGCCATTATCGTGTCATCGATGCAATTCACGATGTGACCCATATATGTTTCTCCTCTTCGAGGCACTACACGTTGTGCCCTATTACTACGATGGCATTTTAGATGCTCTCGTACGATGCCAGTAAACGCTGAATCGACGCGACGTTGCGGCGCAAAAATTAACTTCCTTTCAACGCGGGATAGTCGGAAGAGGAAAGAGAGAAAATGAACAATCTGTATCCAGCGAAAAAAAAGCTGCAGTCGGTCGCAATGCTGAACAGCTCCCGAAATTTCTATGCGTAATACGCTTGTATCTCGCAAATATGGCGAATGTCCCCCCCCCCTCGCCCCGTCCGGAGATCCCATCAAATGTTCTTTCAGGGATGGAGAGAATTGTTGCCATTTCTATATCGCATCGGTTTCGAATGCGATGCCACGGCTCTCGCGGTTTCGAAAGTTTAAAAGCCCGCGTGCGCTGAATTAAAGGGAGGGAGGGAGGAGAGATTTAAAAGAGAGGAGAGGAAAAAAAAGGATAACAACTACTGAATCGCGCAGCAATTCGCTTTTTACCGTCCGCCCCACGATCACTATTGCTACCGCCCCCTCACCCTCACCCTTTTCCGCCGGCACTATGCAAACAGATAGGTCTACCGCATCAACTCGATGGGTGCTTACGAAATTCTATACGTTGCTGGATGTGTAGGTACGAAACGGGGAATGAATGGTCGCGCCCGCAGTGGAACGGTAGCGACATGACTCAACCCCATTTTCTAGTTTCTTCCCGTCACTCTGCCGTCAGCGAATCGAGAGTGCACGGGTATTCATCGATTCGTGCACGCTCGGTTGCCTCTTTCCGTGTATATGTGCGATCTCGAAGAAAGGCGACATTCACCCAGCGAACTCGTCGCGGACACCAAGAATCGCGCGACTTTATTCCTGTGCGACGAACGGAGCCCTGCTGCTTCGACGCTGTGCAAACATCCTGGGACAAGTTTTCTACAGCATTTCACGAATGAGACTCGTGTGGAAACTGCTGCTAAAAACCGCTGACTAGCGTCTAACATCTCACGAGCTATTTGGTAAATAAATTGTATTGTATTCCGAAAGTCTCTTTGATGGCATCGTTGTCGAAATTTAAAGTAGCCAAAATTTACAAATATAAATTATATATATCATATATAATTTAAATGAGCGTATACGGTACAATACTAAATATTTTTCTTGAATTTATTCAATAACAATAACTTTTCCGGAAGTTAATTACCATGAGCAAATAAGCTTCATCATTTACATTATCATTATTTCAAGTTGTTTTATCCGTGTGCATTCATAATTGTGTTTCGTTACTTCTGAATATCGTTGATATTGCTAGCAATTGTAACGTTTTCGGTAATTCTTTGGGGATTTATGTCAGATTATAAATAGATTTACTGTTACCATTATTACCCGAGTTCCCTCGGGTGATCACATATATTTGTCTTCGCAAAGCTTGTTATAATAATGTAATTAACAGATAAACTCGCGATGCTAATTGACATAAAATGTTACTGAACGACAATATCAGAATGGATAAGTTATTTTCTCACTTCAGGTAAAATGTAACTTTGACATTGTTACGTCGAATAAATATTTAAGCAGTTAAGTGTCTACTATGTTTGTTACATAAGTCACTGTTATTTTTGACAGCACCTTGGAGAAGAAAGGAAAATAATTGTCTAGAAAAAATTTTATATATATCTTTTAGACATTAAATTCTCTTTGATTAAAATTTAAATACTAATATTAAAATAAAATATATTAAAAGATATATATGCCAAAAAAATAAGGCTTTCACGTTGCGTTTTGGCTAATATTGTATTTCTTGGTTGAAATGCGACAGCACCACAAATCTCGTTTCTGGAAAAAACTGGAAAATGCTATTACTCTCTTAGGATACGTGACACTCTTAGATAGCTGTCACGATAACATAATTCCGTGTGCGAAATATGCCAATTTATTAACGAGATCGTTTGTCGCCAAGGGAGGCGACACTTCGGACGGGCAGCGAGCATGTGCGTGACGCGCGCATACGTAATCGAAACTATGAAATATTTCTGCATTAAACGACAAGCCATGCATATGTATGGGCATTTTAACAAGTATGTTTTTCAAGCCTGCTAAATCAAAAATTCAAATGTCGCGGCAAGCAAGCAACTACGGCCGTGTATCTCCAAATGCGCCGTCTCGTAGTCTCTAGTCGAGACTTCATGCTCGAGAATATGCAATAGGTAATTTCCGATGTGATAACATATACATAAATTAATTAATTTATAGCATTTGACTAAAAAGCGTGCAATGCACATTTTACAATTTTATACTATTCGAGAAAAGCTCACAAGGATAATTCTCCCTTTAGCGAATAAGTTTTAATAATTTAGTAGAAGCTTAAAATATATTATCCTTAATGATATAATTTTTTGTACGAAAAATTGAAATATTAATGTTATCAGCTTATTTTTTTTCTGCTTTCAATTAAAAAATATACGATAATCCATCGATCTTTTTTAATAACGGTACTGCAGTTTTACGATGTGTGTCACGTGCGCATCATAACTTCGTAGCTCAAAAGCACGATAACATATATAAATCGCTAAAATGTATTTAAATTGACGAAATGCAATCACGCAAACGAACTAATCGTTTGCAAATATAGTTAGTCGAAATGGGTCAGTCAGTTCCGATAAAGAGGCGGGCCAACCCCATTCGATTACGAATGCGAACCCTCGAAACCGCCGCGAATAGCTCGGTTCGCGAATTACGTTCACGGAGATGCACAGGCGGACACGAAAGCGCCACACAACCTGCACTCGACAGCTGTCACAATAATCTGATCCTGTAAGCAAAATGCAGCAATTAACGGACACGCGTAAAACCGAAAGGGTGACTGCAGGAAGAAGTGCGACAGGAAGAGAAACCGAGAGAGGCAGAACGGCAATGCGGCAGGGTAATGTGTAGGTGTGTAGAGAATGTACGAGATGCACGAGATGCAGGGGGCGCAGGGGGCGCAGGGGACGCACGGGACGTGCATTCTGCCTCCGAAGGTAGATTTATACAATTTACTCCTGATCATCATTCCGGATAAAGCAAATTTGGTAAACAAATTTCTGTTCAAACAAAAAACAAAATGCATAATTCTACCAGTAAGTGAAATTCAACGTAAATTAACATTAATTGGATACATTTGTTGTTATTTACTTTCAGATAAGCTTTTTATTGCGAGGAAGTTTAAACTTACAAACCCTACTTCATCCATTTTAAAATCCTTAGCCTCGGAAAAAATGAAATTTTATTTGAATATTAATCTTAACTCAATTAAATTTTACTTACTATTGTGTTTTCTTTCCTTTAAATATTGTGTTCACCATATGACGTTCGATTGCAATAAATTATTTTAAAAAAACCAATATTGTTGCTAAAAGTTTTCCTGTTTACAAAATAAATCAAAGTTGGCAGTGATGCAATAAAAATACCAAGGTATATTGAGATTTTTCATTCAACTTCGAACATAGTTACATCTACATCCGCCTAGTAATTGTAATAATTGTAAATATAAATCACTAAGTGAAATATTGTCTTTTATACGCAAAACGAAACATATTAATTTCTTCTTACAAATCACTTTCAGAATGGAACGCTAGTTTATGTTTTATAAATACTGTATTTTCAATTATATCATATAAAAGTATATAAATACATTTTTATATTCAAGATACAATATTTATAAAAACTTGGTCAATTTGTTACTTTAACAGTTTGTAGTTGTCAGTCATTTATATGTAACAAGGCAATATATACATGCGTACGTTTCTGGCAGAGAGAAGATATTAACATTAATAGAAAATATACCCATTTATACCATGTAATATTTAATTTTCCGAAATTTTACTTTTACATTGTATTCTTTCTACCGACAATTATCTTATCTATTTACGTATACGATATTTTCAGCATTTTCATAAAAGTAAAACTATATAAATATATATAATAGCGCAAATTCCAACAAAATAACTTCACTCAACGAGATGACGCTTGCAACATCACGATCTAGAAAATATACACGCGAAATATTGCCGAGCAACCATGTCTGGAATGTACTTCAACTATTTGCAATCCGCAAATTGTTTTTGAGTTATGTTTGACGGCAGCGTTGGTAATTTTATATCAAGATGTGAGTGAATAATATTAAGAATAACAATATCTATTAATTTGCTTCAATAATTATAAATATCATATATGTGGAAATGTCATTAGTGATGTTACGTTTTTAAATATTGTTAAATAAGAAATATCATTTTCTGTTCATGATCAAGAATATGTTGATAAATTTATAGTGTTAAAACGCATATTTTGCTGGTATGATTTATTTCCCTTTGAATTTAATATATGTGTATGTATATATACACGTGTGTGTGTGTGTGTGTGTGTGTGTGTGTATACCTATATCAAAAGCATAACCGTTTAAATTCGTCTTACGGCAAGATTGGCGGTATCGCGTTACGTACATGTGGACATCCCGCTTGCAAGCACAGCCATGCAAGCAAACTCCAGTCCAATCTCCAAGCCATGAGCCCCGATCGAGTGTATGGTGCAAAGCAAATTTACGAGGCACAGAAGATAGCAGAGCTGTATAAAGCGGAACAAGAAGAACAGCGAGACAAGAAATCTGCAGCCATGCCGAAACTTAAAGCGTCAAATGGCTCGATTAAAAGCGACTGCTTCGCGAAATAATCTGATCTAATTTATTTTACGGCGGTTAAATACAAACGATATATTTCTTCAATTTGAATTCGTTCAACATGAATTCGAATTGAGAAAAAAGTAAACATTTTTTTATGTAATAATAAGAAAATACTGAATATTGTGGAAACAAATTTGATTATACCTTGGTTATACTATGTGAAGATAAAGTGTTATTTTAATATGGCGAGTTTGTGTAAAAAGTTGAGACGCCAAACTATAGCCAGCCAGTCTAAAGTGTGACGGAACATTCTCCGCGAATCTAACAACTTTGTTACTAATAACCCTCGTTACTTTCCGATGGCCTTTACGATATTGCGCGGTTATAAGTTACGAGCTAATTATCGAGAGCGGGGATTTTGTCGGTGTGAAAAACAAGTGATTTATGAATGTGATAGGAAAAGGATTTGAGCGCACGGTGGCGAAGCTTCCACTATCTTTTTTGAAGATACACGAAGCTGAAACAATAGATGAAGCTTATATAAGAAGAAAATTTACTTGAATATCACCTATACTTTTATGCAATATAGTAAATATAGAAAATAACACAAAAAAGATGTATTTAAAGAACTTTACATATGATGATACACTTTTGTTATTAAGAAATATATGATTTCATACATGTACAAGAAAACGCAAAATCAGATAACAAATTGCAAAAAATGCACAATTATTTATTTCTATATTTCTATTATACTATATATTTCTATTATTTCTTGAAATATTTACAAATAGTTTAGAGATACTAATTAACATTCATTCGACGAGAGTATGGCGAATGTATTAATTCCATGTAAAGTAAAATTATTTCTGACTGAATTAATGTAAAAAAATTCTAAGGAGATTGGGCAGAGCTATCAAAGAAAATAAGAGTTTTAGCAAAACCAATCTCTCTCTCTCTCTCTCTCTCTCTCTCTCTCTCTCTCTCTCTCGTTTTCCCGCGCGGTATCTTCCATCGCGTTGTATCTTCCATGCGAGTAAAATTACTAAAATCGCGGTGGAACAACATAACGATAGTAATGAAGTCTCGTCCTGATAAATTCACCGAAGCGGAAGCTTACCTACTTTCCTTGTGTGCTGCTGCCTCGACCCCCTATCGGGCTTCATTGGTTGCGCGAGTCATGAACAGTCACGAAAGTTTCAACGAGACAGCCGTTTCAAGATCGCCGGCAAAACCGACCTTTCTTCCGGCATTGCGAAGCCCGGGCTCACCTCTAATTACAATGCGGTCCCGTCTCGATGTCGACGTTCCCTCAGCACGACGGAAATTCGCCGAGCGAGTCGCTACGTTTTCCGCAGTCCTTCCTGCCACTTTCGTTGGCGTATCTTCTGCGTCATCGATTCGAATTCGATTTTCCCGACGGATGGACGACTGTGCGTGCTGTGAACGACTCGTCAACCCACTATATCTTAATGCAAAATTGACGATATAGTAAAGAACGAAAAAAGCAATTTAAATTACTATGCTCTCGGCGCACTTCTCTCTAATATCTGATGTCGCAATATGCAATTTTATCCCTAGAGATATTTTACACAATGTACAGCAGACATATGCGTGTGTAACGAATAATTTTACTTCCCACAAATGGATTTCATGCTGTAATTAGGCTTCTCCTTTATGGTTCATACTCTAGGAAGTCTTTAAACAGAAGTGAAATGCCTCGGTCGGAAGACAGACTGCTTTCAGACAGCAGAAACGTCTTTCGCATTCCATTAAGATCTTAGAAGACGGACAATATGGCATCTGCCAAAGGGAACGCGAAAGCCTTCAATCATTCGAAAAAAGGGGTATTCGCTTCAGACGGAAATAAATTCGTGTGAAACCGACTTTCAGAACTTATGGTATCAAAGGATATGATAGTGGTTTACGCCAAGCCTTTCACACTGCAGCGCAGTTTGCGGAAAACGGCGGCAAAACTGTGGCTTTCCTAACGCAAACTAAGAAGATAAACGGAGTTTACATTCTTAAATTTAGCAATGATTGAACTGATTAAATTTCAATTATTATAATTTGCACAGATCTAACAACGTAAAAAATATCTCTTGAAAGAAGCATTAATTGAATATTTATCTTCTTACATTCTCTCAAGAGAAGATCTAATTTCCATTAGCTTAACGCATACTGATGCAGTATTTCATGCTTAAAAAGCAGAAATGTAATGAATAATTTTGTTGACTTTTTCGGACAAATGGAGATAGAGAAGCAAACTTGAATCCGGACGTCATCGACCTTTGTCGCTCTGGCTGTCTATATTAAAGCAAACACTAGGGGCCGTTGGATTCCGAGGATGTTTTTTATTACGTGCTTAAAGTACGACCGTAGACACAGCTGGACGCAAATACGCAAAACACAAGAAGGAAGAACGTACAGGGACCATGATAAACTTAGTTAGGATCCCTCGTTAAAACTCAGTTTACACGCTCAATTTTACGAGATCACTTTGTGCTAGTTAAAGATAGAACGATAAGTGTTATAATGACACGTTTAATTCAACATTTTCTATCTTTATATTTGTTAGGTTTTCAACGTTTTTTGATTTAATAAAATTTTTTAGAACCTACACATACATTTCATTTTCATTTGTTAACTTAATGTATATTTTTATATGTTAACTCTTTCTCTAACTGCTTATCACATTATTACTCACATAAATATATATGTGTGAGTGTGTGTGATGTCTGAATATTTGCAATGTATCAAGCACGAATTTGTAGACTCACTAATAATAAATTCAAATGACTGTTCAGAACAATCATTTCTACTAAATCTCTCTAATAAATTTTGATTTTATCTTAAAGTCAAATGTAAAAAAAAGCGCAGTTCGCAAATTCAGAATATATGTAAATAGAGAAATATATGTAAATTAAATGTACAGATATGAACGATTTATATTTAAATATTCATCAATTTTTAATTGACATTTTATCAATAAAAATTTTAATATAATTCAAGTTAAATTTTCTTGAAGAAGATGGATCATTTCTTTTTGTAAACATTTAAAATATTTCAAAGTATTCCACGTGTGCGCATGTGTGATACTAATATATGTTGATAACAAGTAATCCATTTATTGATTAAATACTACTATAATGTAGTATCCGTTAATACGCGATGCAATTATACGTACACGAAAATTTATATTTCATATTTCAAATTCTTGAATTGATTTTATATCGACTGCATATTATTAGATATTATTAATGTAATACCAAATAACAATAAATTATATTTACGCACATTCCTGACATACATACACACGTGTATTAACTAAAAAAGTAATCATTATTTTAAGTGCGTTATAAAAACATTGAGTAGATTTCTTTCGATCAATTCGGATTTCATGAAAGTGATTAAAGCCATATGATATTGCGGTAATTGGCGAATATTGAATTGTATTGTTAACGGTGTGCTTAATGCTTTGTGCCAATTAATACGATATCCTATACGTTTCTATCGAGGATATTAATTAAAGTGACATTTTCGATAACTATGAGGAATGATCAGCGTTACCAGACAGTATCGACAGTGCCGCGCAATTTAATGTAGCGTGTCACAAGCGAGAGTTGAATCATCGGTAATCCTCATCATTAGTATCGAAGGCTTGTGCACAATTACGAAAACGGATGATACTATGGTATGGTTTCGAGCATTTCCATTCGTTAAGCTTCCACGTAGGTTGCATTAAATCATATTGTACTAAATGGATCTCGCGGACGAAACGGATATAAAGTTTATATGTATATCGCATTATATATATATATATATGTATATATATATTACTGATTTCACGTATTAATAAGCTTCAAGGGCTGATCTCCGTTTTATCGCATAAGCATCTTTGATTCCTATTATCTGCGTTGGCCATATGCGTTATTGCAAAAAACAGGACGGAGTGTAGAACGAATACAGACTACGCCGCTGACAAGCGTATAATTCTAAACTAATAAAGAATAAATTCATCACGCTTCTGTATTCTGTATTCTGTATTCGATATGACAAGATCGAAAATTTTTAAGTATTGTACGATGAATAAATAATGCGTGTTTGTGAATATATCCCGCGAATAATGGGAACAGGATCCATGTTTTGATACGCTTTGTATAGACTCTCTATTAATGAAATTATTAGATACGCTACATAAGAACGAGGGAGAAGAGAGAGAGAGAAAGAGAGAGAGAGAGAGGGGGGGGGGCGGGGAAAGAAAGAGAAAAAGAGAAAGAGTCAGCATAAAAATGCCGATGAGTTGGTAACGAGATACTGTGCATCCATAATTCCATGCCTCGTGCACCCTTACTTAATTAGCCGGTTTAACGAAGCAACCACGATTTTCATTCTCCCCCTCCCCATGCGGGCTCTACGTGGCGTTTTATCTACCAAAAATCGATTTTTGAGCCACGGCTCGGGCAACGTATTGCCCGTGCATTGCAGTTTAAGTACCCGATAGGCCGGCGAACCACATCGCGACCAATTACATTCGATCCGATGATCGATACGCGAGTAATTGTTCCGGGACTAATGCAATGTCAACACGCGGCACGAACAAATGCTCCTCGAATAGCCGTCAATGCTTCTATCAGCGAGTGGCAACGTGCCCAACCACGCAACTACGCGTAGTGCGTTTAATGAATTTTCTCCTCCCTCCCCCGTCTCTCTCTCTCTCTCTCTCTCTCTCTCTCTCTCTCTCTCGCTCGTTTTTTCTCGAAAAAAGAGTTTGGTGTGTATACGTTGCATAAGATTCGCATTTGCATCCTGTATGAGGCCGCTTTTATCGCACGCTCGAAAAAGCTGTACATTGCACTACCAACGCGATCGACAATTTTATTCACTGGCGTCCATGTGAGCGAGTACTAGGCGCGTTGTTATCGAAATACAAGAATATACCGCCACGCAATTCGGCCTACGCAACTCACTTGGCGAGATAAATTTTCAACGGTACGATGCGATGCAAATGTACTCCGAATTCGACACTGAAACAGTACTCGACAATCGATAGTGCAAGTTACGTAGTCATTTTACCGTTTGCAATTTCACATTGGATCTAATAACGGCTCATTACGAATAAAGAGACGTAATTGATGGTCAATATATCAATAATAATTAATGGCACAGATAGAGAGTTATGACGTAATGAACGTATAATGAGTTTGTTTTGCAATATCATTCTATTTGGTTACAATAAAATAACATGATTTTTTTAAAAGCTTATATTATCATACCGTAAAATATCTTATGTAATAATCTAAAATATATAAAAAAAAAAAAAAAAAAAAGTCGAATTTATAAATTCGGATGTATTAAAGTTAAAAATTATCATATTTTAAGAAATTGCGCTTAATTGTTACAAAGTTTCATAATAAAACAGCTTCTGTACTATAGTGTAGTTACAATTAAGAGTTGCAAATGTCTTTTTGTATACACTTAGAATTAAAAATGCAAATCATAGTAAAATTTGCCCCGCTATGAGAAAGAAAATGTGCGCTCCATTCTGGGAACTGGGGATAGAATATCTGGAAGACATGTAACTCGTAGGTGGTGCGCGTACGTGTCTCGCTCTCTGCAAACGCGGGGTGAGTCTCTCGGCTGTGCCAAAAATGTACGTGCGATATGTATATAGAGAAGCGACTTGCGTTGCATAGCAGCGACGTATACGTGACCTGCAATCGGCCGACAGAAAAATGGCACTGTCATACGGAGCAGCTGATCGTATTACGGGGACATTCTTCACGACTATAATTTCAGGGTGAAGATACCTAACTTCTTAAAATACCAGTCATCCATTATGCTCTAGGACACGCCGTTCGAAATTGAAATTTGCGTGCCAGAAGCGTTGAAGAAAAATGTGTACATATCCATGATATATGCGTTCGCGTGTCACGTAATGGAAAATAGGTCATATTTAATGAATACACGAATGAAGCACTTTGCATCGTTAATAATTAACGTCATTGTTCAGTGAAACATAACGTATCATTAAAAAAATTCATTATGATCCTTTGAAAAATTTTAATTAGAAGAGTATATATACACATATATGAAGTAGGATATAGTGAGAAAGACATCTCTTTTCCACAGAAAAGTAAAACAATACTGTTTGGAAATCTTTCTTACGAAAAAGAGAAACTCCATAAATGTAGACGAACGCTATTACTGGATACAGCGACAATCGTCGATCATTTGTTTCACGCAAATTACTGATGAAAATGTAAGATGCATTCGCGCCGGAATGTTCATCTTATTTCTGCAGATGTATATCTCACTATATAAATCCTCTAAATAAAGCACCGAGAGGAAAAAAATGCGACAATCAATTTATTCAAGACAACCCGCCCTTCCACTTCCTCAACTACGGTGATTATGCCGACGTGGATTCTACTTGTCATCGAAGATCCATCGCGATGTTCGCGGTGACGGTAAGTGATAATTAATTCATAATCTTGTGTCTCGGAGGAGTTGGCAGAAACAATCCGAGAACGAAGAACGACGGGGAAGACTGTCAACGTTAATTCTTTCCGGTGTGCAGATCGTTTCTGTCTTCGTCATCTACGATGATAAAGTGCGAGTACTGCGGGCGAGCTTTCGTGCCCGTACGGTTTTACCGTTGATTTACGACGCTGGATACCGCCAGCATATTCATATCATCTTCTCAGTGCTAATATCCATAAGTTCTCTTTGACCCCGCGCGGTGACTCTTGGCAAGAATGCGGATGCGATGATATATAGATGACGTAATAACCAGCGTAAATGATCGCCTTGCAATCGACAATGTACCGCACGAGAGTAGACACTTCTTGCTGCAAATCGAATAAATCTCTTTGTTAAATCGTTAGTCCATGTGTTCGATTCTATGAGTGTCGGTCCACAATAAGTGATTTAAGCTTTAAGACGTAAGAAATTGACCAATTATAATCGAATATGAAAAGAATAATCGACTATGATTGGTCAATTTTTTACGGCTTAAAGATTAAATACTTATTGTGGACCGACACTCATAGATTCGAACTCATGGACTAACGATTTAACAAAGAGATTTATTAATGCAGAAGATTTCAATGTAATTATTTTTACGCCTTTTATATCTTGAACATTCGATGTTCTTATGTGAAGGAACGCAGAAATTATAGTTTTCTGGAGAGTTTTTTTGGAAAAATAAATGACAATTATCTATCACGATTCGTTATTTCGACTGTTAATCATTCATTGTTCAAGTTGCTTTTTCGCTAGAAGTATAGTTTCAGAATAGGCAACTGTTAACAAGCACATCGCGCCCTGCCGCTTTTATTTTCCCGACACTCGCTATAGTTTGCAGTCTCCGCCAATTTTCGCCGCACGTGGTATCACGTTTTCCTTCTCATTTCTACCGCCGTGTCAAGCATACCGAAGTGTGCTTTTCCTCCAGCCGCCATTTCTCGACTCTCTCTCACATTTTTCCCTTCCTTCCTCGTCCCTTCATATCCGTCTTTCCGCCCTTTGTCAGCCCAGCCACTCTCTTTCTCTATCTCCATACGTTTTTTCAGGGTTTACTTATCCCACAATAGAACGGAGCGTGTTATTTATACATTCTGTACCATATGGATCCATACGTAAAGCAAGCGGAGCGAGAAGGGAGAAGATAGGATGTGCGCGTGTATTCGTGCTTGACCCTTTGAAGATACAAACCTCGGGCACGTCAAACAAACAGAGCCGATCGGGGGACCCCTCGTTCTACTCTTAAGAATATAATAGTCATCTAAGATCTGACATCTAGGCGCCATGCCGGTCGTAGTTATGATATTTATTATGACTACATTATGACTCACGAAGAAGGGAGGTGCACGCAATGCGTGCTGTGTATGTAAAATGCGTTTCCTTTCACTCTATCTCTCTCTACTTCTCTCTCTTTCTCTCTATCGCTTGACGCGCGACGATTATGTAATGGAGAGAGACAAAGTACACACACCCTAATTGACCAAACTTTTACTTAGTATGCTTATCAATTCTCTCCCCCTCGCATTCAATTTAAAAAGAAAATGATACTCGTCATTATACAGAAATAGAATTATGAAATGTCATTCAAAAAATTTTTTATTATTTTATTATTTTCGTAGATTTATCATATGACATTATATCATTTTTACATGCCAATTGTGTAATAAATCTTCAAAGAAAATCACAATAACAAATGATATATATGTTTAGACATATTTCTGTGTTAACAAATTAAAAATTTTCATTTCTAAATAATAAACTGATGATCTTAAAGACATTTTATTTAAAAAAATTCTTTTTATTTTGCATGATTCAATTTGATTTAAAAATGAGCAATACATGTAAAAATCGAATTATAGTTTAAACATTTATTACTTTTTTATACTTAAACCATTAAATCTATGATTTACGGCAATCGTTATACTACTAAAAGCAATCCCTTTGTATCCTCTGTGTATGTATTTTCGGTTTTTTTATTCATCTTTTATAAGAAGGTAACTCGTGGGAAAACCACGATCGTTCGAGAGGTAAGCAGTTAACTTTTCCTCACGCTTTTCAGCATGGAAGCGAGGATTTTTGATGCGAATACTTGCCAACGGTATATCTTCTCTCTTTCCTTCGCATCGTAATCTTACATCAGCTCAGAAATACGATCCCTCCCTTTATTTCGTCTCTTCTTTGCCGCTCAGAGGTATATACTTCGCCCATATATTCACACCTTTGGCTTAGTGTAAACGTTAGATTTCTTGGCTTAACGATTTTTCGCGCAACTTGAGTGTTAACTTCTTAGCTTTTCAGTATTTTATTCGTATTATTATCTTTATATAATTCTATGGTATTATAATATTCGCATTTCATATTGATAACGAAAGTTGATAACAGAATGAAAAACCGATATTCTTTTAACGCAACATTCGTAGAAAATTTAGACGAGGGAAATGATAAGATTGTAATCTACGAACGCCGCAAATTTTGTTTCACGTAAACGAAAACCGAGTTCCGGAAAGCAAAGTTGGAATTGATGCAGCTTACGTTTCTCCTTTAAAAAAAAAATGCTGACTCTCCGCAATGTCGTATAGAAGTTGGAAGTACAAAAACGACGGACGTTAAAACCTAAATACTTACAAAGGTACCTACTCTTCGAGGCTCGTGCAAAGTTATCTTGGATACGATGCGCATGGCTAGAGGTAAAAGGTCGCAAGAACGTACACGCATTTAAATGTATACTTTGGAGGGCTTATCGGATTTATTTCTCCTTTGTTCTAGTACTTGCCCTCGGCAGACAGAACGATTTTTCCAAACGAATAAAATTTCTAACATAACTTTGTTAGTCCACATTGGAAACGGGATATCGTTAGCTAATAAATGATTGTTAACTAATAAATAATTATGCAATTAGTTATGTAATTGTATCTTCTAATGAATAATTACAATTATTGCAACTTCTGTCAATAGTTTCATTCTCTCTATATAATTTCTCCTTTTCATTCAAACAATCTCGATATTAAGTACGAAGTTAATTCAACTCCTCATTCAAATAAATTTCTGAGTTATTTCAAAAACACTCTGAATATCATAAAATCCTTTCAAATTAAATAATGTCTTTCTTATTAATTAACGATTCTGTGAGATATGCATTATCCGAGCTAATTGTAAATATATTTCACACACCGCATTGTATATTGTACACACTGCAGTTTCTCATTCTGAGTAATATTCATTGTGTTATTATTACCATTATCATTATATTGTTCCTTCGGTTCAGATATCTGCTGCGCGTAATAGATATAATGCATAATGGGACGAGTCCGAAAGGGGATGTAATTCGAGAAGACAAATGTCTAAGTCCCCGCCTGAGAATGCGACCAGTCAATACGTTCACGACGCGAACGACTTCTTTATTTGCGATAGTTCCCATTACGATGTCGAATACTGCGCCCGGAAGATAAATATGGGACCGAAACGAGGAAATTTTCAACTAGGAAACTATTGCGCGTGAAGAGAAACCTCTTAGCGAGGTAAAACGGACGCGAGCGCGAGTGAGAATATCGGTATTCCTCACCACCGCGTTACGAAATGAAAGGCCACTCGGGATCTCGAATTGACGTGCTGCGACTGTAAATAGAAAACTTCATTGTTTATTCCGCGCCAACAAATCGAGCAAGAAAATTTCTCTTAACAGAAAAGAATCCAGTCGCGGTGAATATGTACGTGCACCACCGGGTGACCGCCGATGGTGGGTGGTTGTTACGAAAGGACGATTTCTCTTCCCACACGACGTATCGCGCCCCGCCACGCCCCTATACGGGATCTATTTCTATATTGGGAAAAAGTACTCTCGAAATAGAGAATGGGAACGAAAGAGCGAGCGAGGGATAATAGGAGACTGTAGGAAATAGGTGGACAGGGGGTGGGTTACAGACGACTACGCGCGTGAGAGAGAAAAAGCGCGGCGGAACGGAAGAAAGGAAGAAAACGGGTGCCGTGTTTACGAAAGGGCATATAATGCACCTTCTCTCTTTTTTTTTTTCTAATTTCGCCGTGACTTTTCGATTTTTCCAGTTTCCACTGTGCTCAACTTTTCGCCGAGGATTTTCGGGGATTTTGTTCGCGCCCGGAAACAGAAGGGAGACGATCCGTTAAATCGAATTCGGCTAATATACGGCAATTCCTCTCAGAAAACATTCTGATTCCACAATATGGCAAAATTAGTCGTATATATTAATCGCAATATTTCTTTAAAGGTGATTTTCAAATGAATAATTTTTGAATAAATGTTCCTAAACCAAGTCTCCTTTCATCAAAATTATATAAAATTTCTTTCAATTTTTTTGCTTATTCTAATTTATATAAATAATTAATATGGGTATATAAATAAATAATAATAATGGGTATATAAATAAAATAATAAATAATGAATAATAGAGAGAACAACGAGAAATAAATAACAATATCTTGATTTCACGCAGTTTGCTTCATTCGTAAATATCATGTTTAACTTAGAATTTATTTTTACTAAATTATAATTTAATTAAATGTTGCTTCTTTATATCTTTCTTTAATTTAAAATATTTTTATAATCAAATTACAAAAATTTAACATTTTGTTAAAATAAAGTTACAAGCGAAAAATTTTATAATATAATAAAATTTTGTTTTTTCTTTAAATTCAATTTGTACAATTTTTTGAATATTAGTAATTTCTAGAAACCTGTTGTATTCTTTTATAAATAAAAGTCATTTAGAAAAATAGAATAATTAAAAACAAGTAAGTATGAATCAATAAGTATGTTTATATTAAAAATCCGATTAACTTCCTAAATCCAATTAACTTTATTTGTTGATCTACGTCAAAACAAGTTTGACATATTAAAATGAGTGAAAGCAAAATAAATTGAACATTAATAAAAAAAACATCAAGAATTTTAAATCCGCCAATAAAACTAGCTTGGATTACGCGACATTTCCTCCGTGTTCCGTTTCATATATCCCATATCTTTGGATGTTTTTCCAACGTCAATCAGAACTTTTCAAATACAGACTGAGCCGACAGTCGTTGAAAAGAAGCCGGTTTCTTTTAAAAACAAGTTGAAAATACAGAATAAAACTTTTTTTTAAGGTTTCATTTTTGAGAAAAGCAGCTGAGGAAGTTAATCCGTTATATATTGATTTGGTGTAGCCTATCGAAATTCGATACATATATCGTAACTTCAGTTCGTGCAAATAGTATTTACAGCACGCTATAATGATATTTTAACATTGCGTTTTCGTTATTACTTTTTCATCGTTAAAAAATATTAATTTTTCATCAATTTAAAATCATATTAAAATGATAATTTGTAAAAACATATCTTTAAAGTGAATAAAAAGAAAAATTATTCTTTTTATTGTTTCCAGCTTATTATTTAAATCTCGATTAAATTTTAGACACCATGGAAAACAAAAAATATTCCAATAAAGCCGTGTAATAATCATAGTTGATTTTATCGCAAGAATTCCCGTTTATATCGAACAAAATTCGAAAAACGCATTTGTGAGTTACATTCCTCCATAGAAAGAAGCCGGATAACCGGAATATTTTCGGCGGCGATAAACAGCCATTCGTCTACTCCCGCCAGATCGCCTTCGTTTCTCTCACGAATCGTTCCTCGAGAGAGAACGCCCCGCAACCCCCATCGCTCCTGCCTTCCACAAGAGACGGTTGTACGGGTAATACGGAACGATCTGACGAATGTCCCGGGGCAAAAACCCCTTGCCGGTCCGGGATACGTCGTAGTCCTTCCTGGAAGAATATTAAGCGCGCCGCGGCGCTTCGTCGACGCTGGCGTTTTTTCAAATTTTCGTTCCTCGATCGATTGGGGCAGGTCGCCTCCGCCACTACGCCGGATCTACGTCGTCGTCTATCACCGGCGAGAACGAGGGAAAGATATATTAGATAGGTAGATAAATCCTTAATACGGCTTACGGCCGAAATGGTTCAACAATCAAAATAGCAGGAAATGCGAGCGAAACCGCCGTGTAAGCTTTAATAATGCTGCAAACTTTAATAATGCGTGTTGTGTAACACCGCACATAATTATCTATCATATGAAAAACCGATCAATAGTGATGTAAATTTTAAGGAACTAATTTCTTATGTACATATCTCGTAATATCTCTTTTACCGTGCAGACTTTCGGAAATGTTTTTATCAGTTTAAAATTATATATTCTCTTCAATTAGCTTCTAGAAACCAGCAAAGTTTCTATTCTTGACAAGATACTTACGATAAAGAGAGTTATGTTTTTTAATCACATAATTTAAAAAAATGAATAATAGAAATATTAAACAGTTTCCTACTTTTACGGACAATAGAAAGATTCTATTGTCAATAACAACAAACGTAAAATTATGTGTTATATAATTAGAAAGTATGAGATTGTGTATATTGATTATTGAACATCATCATTGATCATCTTTTTCCTTTAGTTTCTTATCTCTTATAAATATTAATGTTCATATAATATTCATATACATACTCGTATTCCTTTTAATTTTATTAATCTATGGGTGAGTGCCTTCCCATTAGCACGTGACCTAAATGGGCACATAGAGTAAATTTCCATCTCAAAAAATAAAGGATTTCGAGATAAAAATTTACAAATGTTTTTAATATTTACAAAATTATCCTTAATTTGGATGATAAAAAATATAATTGTTAAAAAATATATCTAATTAAAATGTATAAAAATTAACTACATAAAGTAGTTTATTTTCACAATATAACAGGACATAATAAAAAGATTTAGTATGTACGAGAGGATTAAGCATATTTAGGATAATTTAATAAATAATAACATTAAAAAAAAATAAAACCATATTTCTTATTAATTAACAGAGATTAAATAATATTTACAAAATATCTGTCCGATGAAATGAAGGAAATATTGTAGGTTTGCACAGAATTAAGATCATGGTAGGGAGAGAAAAGATTGGCAATTTCTACGCGCCTGAAATTCTTACTATCGTTCGAAGAAAGCCAAGAAAGGAGTAAACGGCCGACAAATGACGAGAACCTCCTATCGAATATATTTTCACGTGACTAGCAATCCAACGGGAGGAAAAACTCTTTCTCCGATCGCGATAATGCCCTAAAGCTGACGATGTAGCTCGACGTATTACATCCCGGCGCATATACAGAAATATACACAGAAATGTGACGGTGTGGTGATTGATGTCGATCGCCGTAGTGATTGAGAGGTCTGATGTACTTTTTTTATACGCGACGTGATTCACGGTGACGCGATATCGATGACTTGGTGCATTGAAAGTTTCCCTCGAGGATAATAGAAACGGTGGCAAAAAATTGAAAGAGTACTCGCATCATTTTACGATTCGGTAGACTTGACTCTTTATCCATGCACATTAAAGTACATACCATCTCCTTTTTTGTGCAAGAAATTATCTTAGTCTATACGTATAACGAAGAATATTCGTTTTATTCAGTATAACATAAAGTACGTTGCGAATCTGCTTCTCTTTTCTCGTACATTCACTACTATCAATTGTAAATCACTTATAAAACGCCAGTAAAAATTTATATGTTAATTTTTTCAGCGTATTGTACTTAATGATTAGTAAACGATTAAACGATTAAAATATCTTCGATACTTTATACCATATTCTTTAAAAAGTTGCAAAACTTTTCGCACGCGAACAATGCACGCGCAAAATTTTCACTGTAAACATTCTTACCGAGCAGCTTTTCCATTCAGCATCGTTGAGAGATTAGTTCAGTTCAGATCAGATAATTACTCTTCATCGAACCGAGGAACTCCGTTCCGTTATAAAAAAAAAAGTACAACTAACTTTTTAAGTATCGCTGAATTTCACAATATTTTTTTTTTTTGCGAAACTAACAGCTAAATTTAACAGCTATTAATTACTATCTCTTATGTAAACAAAAGGGGTGACTAAAGCTCGTCGTTAAAATATTTTCAGAGTGTATTGTATCTCGATAACATGATAAAATAGTCATATAATGTCCCCTTATTTCAAGCTTCCGCAGACAAAAGTCTAACGTAATCTCGCAAGCGTATGACAAAGAGGAAGAGAATGTGAGTCGGAGAGAGAAAGCGACGGAGATGAGAGAAGCCAGAGTTTTATGAATATATCATGAGATCGGAATATCAGCCGGATCGTCCACGTAGTTCGTCCGAAATCTGCATATGGTCTCCTGGCATGGCACAGAGGCATTGAAGGATGACTGCCGCGGCCCGGATGGGAAAAGTCGTCAGTGCACACGTGGAGGAAATTGAAAAGTTTCAACTGAAATTGTAGAGCCAAAGAGAAACGCGCGATGTGAATCGATCCTCGTGTGATCGTAAATCGATTCTCCCTGACACACAATCCGGAGTTTGACGCATACTGGACAATCAGCGGATAAAAGTGCCGTTTCGAGTTCGCGTTTGCATTTCAGACGCAGACGTGTCAACGTGGCGTTTTTTTTTTCTATTTTTATAAAAACAAAATTTTTTGTGAAACAAAACATTCGCGATTTTTGTTGTCTTAAGTACGAAAAGCCAGGGCCCCGGATGTGAGCGTTGAACGGCTACGAGAGAGTTTGCCTTCGAATATGTTTCATGGCTACGATGTTTGTAGAGTTCGAATCTGTGCTATTTGATATCCCGAGGGGACGTCAGGTGCCGGTTCGATCAAATATTCACGTTGTCCCAAAGTTATACTTATTGATCAGCAATTCCGAGAGGTTTCTGTACATCGCGCTCGGATCTGCTAACCATTAAAACGGGACACGATCTAACTGCCAACAGGCGACCATTCGACTACTATTAAAATAGCGATGTGAACTCACGTGAGTTTAGTTTCAGAATTTTTAAAATTTCCGGATAACAAATAGGGAATCCACTGCGTGGAATTTACTCCGTCGGAAATTCCGCCTGGATAAACAGCGAGCTTAACTGATAAAAATGATGGAATTCCTATGTGTATCGTATCTTATTACAGAGAAGATTTCTCTCCTTTACTTCCGCTTTTTCGCCGGTATCTCATTAAATTCACAATTTCATTTGCGGATATAGGTATATATAGAACATCTTGATTGTAAAATGTGTTATTTGAGAGTTATGTCTAATATTTTCCTATAAAATAATTCCTCTTTACGTAGCAAGTATATGTATACTTTCTCAGATTATGTTCTCAGATTATTCAAGAAAAATATCATTCATTAAATATTATTCATTAAATATCATTCATTATGCATGTAAATTTATAAATTTATAAAACTGAGAGTAATAATTTAGTGACAAATGTAAATTAAATTACATAAATTAATATTAATTTTATGTATATATATATATATATATATATATATAGAATATATATACATACTTTTACATTTTCAAACTCTGGCAGTTTAGACAACAAACAATCATTTATAATCTTTTACATTTGGACACCTCATATCATATCACATATTTCTGTGATAACGTAATAGTAATTTATGGAGCAATATATTGAAAATGTACTCGAAAAGTGGCCTGATTAGTGATGGTCTGTTTAATCGCGCTCCTCCGCGCGTAATATTGTACGCACATCAACGTGCTTAAATTGGCATGAAATATTAAATCTTTGTCCAAATCGCTTTAAAGGGCCGATGTGATTTGCGATTAATATTGATGAAATCCGCGTTATTCGCAATTCCGCCACATTAGAGTATTTTCCGCGTCAAAGGTGTGAGATTAAAATTTCACATTACCGCGTGATCGCGCACTAATTAACCGACGTATATCTCGCGCTACCAAGCAATAACGACAATAATTGGCCCGACTGTAAGCCGATTTTAATCGATACGCGCAAAACGTCGCGCATTCTTTTTATTACAATATCAAAAAATTATGTGACCGTCCACGATGAGAATATTAAAGCGAGCTTCTTTGATAACGGCGCACTATCAACTGCATGCTATAGCTAAAAGTATTCAGTTTTTTTATCCATTAATAAAGTTATTCTATAAGGAACCTTTTCTCTTCCACATCGTAGGATAGGCTAATAGAAGAAATTAACATGATGGATGTTGCAAGAAGAAATTGATATTCCGTAACGATTATATAAAAAAATTAAAGAAAATTAATATTTCAGCATTATTTCCGTTCTGAAATGTTAAATAATATATTTGATATCTTTATAGTGTATTATTAAGTGGTACTACTAAGTAAGTTACTAAATAATATTACTAAATAATATTCGTAATTTGTTCAACAAACTTATGGGAATATAAGGACCTCTCACCGATAAATTTAGGAACATTAGAACGTCGTTACATGACATATATAGGTCATGTCAAAAGCGTCAGTGGACCGTTTTGCAGATAGCTCGACTAAAGCGCTTGTACGCCTTATTCACATACACCGATATCATTATCGTATGACGCCTCGGGGACTGTAGCCGTGCAATACGCGTAAAATTACGTTCATTAACTCTAGAATTTTGTAACGAACTAAGTAACAACAAAATAATAAAACAGCTTTGTAAAAAAAAACTGACAATAATTTTTAATATCTCAATGTCACATTTTTGAAATGCGCTGTATTTAATCATTCATATGTACATAAAAATATTGCAATTCTAAATTTCCTTAAACAATTTGCGTGACAAATATATATTCAGGACGCTTGAAATTCCATTTGTCAATCACTATCAATTTGCCATGATTATATCTGCTTAACACATCCTTCCTACAGATAAGGAAGACACAAAGGGGCCTTGAACACGTCCTGCGGCGGTTCACGCCCTTGCGTGATTTTGTCGAAGGGTGCGAACGACTCAAATGGAATATCATGGTTTTATTGGAGTTTAGGATAAACTTAGTGTGACCAAACAAACAAAATAATTTCGGATATATTGTAATAATAAACTCTACCTTATGCTTTTCGATTTTATAAATCGAAAGAAATCGCTTTGCTTTGCCAAATTCTTATTTTACTTATAAATTATAAAGCATTTTATAAAGTGATGTCTATCTCTTTGCATCGTTTTCGTATATATTCCGATAATACGACAAAATAATAATTAACAAAATAAATTTGATTAAATTTTCGCTTTCTCAAGGAAATAAAATTACGACTTCAAAGAGTGTAATAAAAAATTCTCAATTAAAATCGTAAATAAAGAAATGTATCTGAAAATTTTGCTTGCTCTTTCACGTAGATTTTCTCTCATCGTCATCCCTTTATCGCGTTTTCTCTTGCGCTATTGAAAAATAATGTACTACACGTCTCAAATGCAGACATCTTATAAAAGTGTCAGCGACTCGACGCGACCGTTCACGGTTTAAAGCGTATACGTCGGGAAAAAGTTTACCGCGCTCGTAAACTCACGAGTAAAGATTATACATGAGGCTACACAAACGGTTACGGTGGTGTGAGGTCCTACATTTTCAACCGCGGACTATTAGCATATTGCATTTGACGAAAGTACTTAATTGCTTCACTCTATCCAGCGTGGCGAATAAATTACACGTGGCGTAAATGTAGGGTAACCGGCGAACGTTTAATCAATCCATATGATGGTGGCGGAAAAGATCGTAAATGTAAATATGTTATTTGTTAGCTACGTCAGCAAACGTTATTAAATGCAACGTTATTAAATCAATTCTCATTAATATGATGATAGATTATTAAGTATCAGATTACAACTTTATGCATCATAACAAATCGTTATATGTTATATGTTATCGTATCGAATCAGGAAAGTATAAATTGCGAGGTAGGACATTCCTGTTTAAAAATGTCGGGAATATTTTATTAAAATTATGTCGGTCGAATATGTTCAATTTTTCTTGGGGCGACGCCTATCTTTGTTGGAAGTATTTCGATTTTACGAGAGATTGATTCAAGTGAAAATTGTGAGTGAAAAAAATATAAAAATTGATCTCATTTCAGAAATCCATCGTAAAAATGTCGAACGTGTAATTTTTCCTAAATTATGTAAGTATAATTGACGTAACTCCGATATTTCATGCTTCATGATTTAGTAAAAAAAAAAAAAAAAATAATAATACTATATTTACAGTGTAATCGAAAATTTTTTATCCATGACAATCTTCTTTAAACTCAAGTATAAGATAATATTGATGTGTCAATCTGGCGAAGAAAAAACGCGACAAGACGAAAGAACTCGACCGGCACTTGGCAAACACTGAAAATTGACTTTTCAGCAATATCAGTGTCATACGTTCTGTAAGAATAAATAGAATACTCGACCCGTAGTTGTGCACTCTCAATATATTTCGAGCGAAGCAGAAGCAAAACACAAAAACACACTCGCGCGAAAAACAAGACAAGAAAGCTTACAGATATTTTCCGGAAAATTGAACAACGATAGTGCATCACCACGACGTTAGCAAAAGGCTCTGTAATCAGTAACAAGAGAAAAAGCCGCTGACAAGAGATAGGAGTTTGTTATACGATGGAAATCGATTTTCTCGCGTACAAGTCTGTCATTTTCACGCACGACACAAAAGAATGAAAAACTATCAACTCGAGAAAAAAACCTAGGTTATTTTACTGAAAAGATGTCACTCGTTATTAATAACAGAATTATATGATAGAATGCGGGAAAGAAACTGACAAAACACTAAGTGGGAGATTACTTAAAGTTCACCACTTTTTTTCCATCATTGCTGTGCGCTTTAGAGAGAAAGAGTGCATTGAAGCAGAAATGGCGATATGACAGTGAATGAACACAATTATCTGATCATCTTCTTTATCATTTATCGCAACGTAGAGTATCATGTATTACAAGTAATGCACGAATTTCTAATGTTTTTCCTCTTTTTATTTTTCTTTTGTAGTTTAGAATAACAAGACATATACAAAATTTTTTAACCGTATCAGAGATTAAGCATTTTCGAGAAAATATAATAATTAATTATTTCTATTACAAATTTATATTTATTCCTCTACTTGTGTATATGTGTAACGTCTAACAACGAAAAATATTTGCTGCATAGTTTTTGCAACAAGAACAAAATAAAATAAGATAATGTCCTGTCTAAAGTAAATTATCACATTTCAAAATTCGAGAAATGGAAAGGAAAACTCACAGACATTTTTTAAAAAAATTCGGAAACCACTATTCGGGACTACCAGACAAAGGCGAAAACGAATAATTAGTTTTTCGCAGGGAATCCACGAAGGGAATAAAATGCAACGGCAGAGATCGACATCGAAATTGCCTGAAGGCGCGCCGCGAACTCCCAGGTGTTCCTTCTCGCCCGCCTCGAATAGTATCGAATATGTATGACGCCACGAGCGGGTGGTGGAAAACTGGCCTAATCTTATCACCAACGCTCTCTACTCGCGACTGACTTACAGTGCCCCTCCCCCCTCGGGTGTTAGAAATAGAGTTCTCTCTAAGACCGACTTCTTTCGCGCGCTTAACGGAAACTTTGTCCCATGGGCAAGGTCCTTCAAAATTCCGTTTATATCGGAAGAACTTATGTCAGAATCGTATGAAATAAATTTAATATCCTATAAAAGCTGCATTGACTCTGAAATTATCACCACTAATGCTAGAAACTAGCTAAGAATAATCTAAGATTTCGCTTAATAGCATAAAACGTTAGAAATATTTAATTCCTTAATTTTTTAACTCTTTTAGAGTAAAAAAACAATGTTCGTTTATAAGTTTATTTCAAATAATTTGCACTTTAACAGAATTTTCATTCAAATCTGGAATTTAACATTCTAGCTCGAAAAGTTGTTATAAAGAATAGTTCAAAATTTGCATAAACTACTGATTCTAGAATATTCTGAGATAGAAAACAGTATATTCAGAGATAAAAAAAAGTAGCATATCTCATGTGCAGCAAAGTCGATTCTTTCGACTTACAAACTATCACGCACACACGCTTATTTGGAAAATCCGGTTGATTTACGTTTTTCGTTGAGCAGCGGGAGAGAGAGAGGAGCCTTCTTATTAAGTTCGTTCTACTCGTTTTAAGCTTAGTAGAATCTGTAATACGCGTGCATACAGGAAAAATGCTAAAGCAGTTTTACAATTCGATCAGTCAGATATTATTCGCTACGGTAACATGTATGGTATCATGTAATTTCATGATTTTGTTGTTGTGATGCTGAAAGCAAGAATTATATGCTTTAATCTAATGAGATTTATTATTTTAAAATATTTTTTTCACAAAACTCACGTAGAAAATAATTCTTATAGAAAAAAATACTATTTTTTATTCAGAATTAACAATAGGATATTCGCAAAATAAATATTTTGTACGATATATTTTTTTACAAGTATTTATATATCATAATCCTTACAAGTCTTGAGAAATTTTTTTCTCTAACTCGATAAGTTAAGAAATCATTTTATTAGTTAATTCCAACTTGTAAAAATATCATATTTCCCACTGCGTTCAGAAAAAAACAAATTAGATTTTGTTAGGATAATCATGGATTCAATTATGTCTCATTCAACGTAACTTGATGTTTCCCCAAGCGAGAATTTTCACCAAGACTAAAGATTTAGATGAAAAGGGTGCGGATAACGCCTTCGCTGGTAGGGTTCTTCCACCCTTAACGAAAGTCCATCTCTTCGGGGGATTGTCGCAATTCCGTAATCATACGGACTAGACGTTTCGTATATAAGGCTATATACACATCAGCAAGCAACAAGCGATAAAACTCAAAACATTTAAGCAAGAACATTTGTAATAAAATTGTCTTTATTCATTTACCTAAATCTTCATTCAATTAGTTCAAATCGCCTTATATACAAAAATTATATACATTCCAACTTAATGTAACAAATAAAGCAATAAACGATAGAATTCAAAACATTTAAGTAAGAAAATTTGTAATAAAATTGTCTTCATTCATTTATATAAATCTACATTCAATTAATTCAAATCGCTTTATCAAAAATTATAAACATTCTAATTTAACGTAATAAATAATTAATTTGTGTAATAATTTATTTGTTCGTAACAAGTAATTTTCTTTGTATCGTCGCACACATCAATCGCTAGTGTGTGAGCAGCTTAAAAAGCAAGGAAAAGAAAACGAGTATTGCGACCGGACAGAGATTCTTTCAATCATGCGGATACTAGTGGATTTTCCCCGGTTCCTGAAAATCGCCCGAGGAAATTCGGGAAACCCTTTTCTCGTCCGACAAATTGCGCCGCGCCACCGCACGGAAAACCAGATGGCCATGCACGAAGGGCTTTCGCCTCCCCCGTCGATCCGCCGGCCACGTGTGCCAACATTCGATTCCTCGGGAATACGCGGCCCTGGTTTTAATTAATCAAGCGAGAGGAACGGACTCACTTCCGGCTTGCCGGTCCACTACCGCTGCCATCGCCGCCACGGTTGTGCCACCTTTTTGTTCGTATAATCGTTACCAGGTTTTAGACCTGCACGTACGTACATCCATTCCGTTCCGTCATACATTCACACTGAAGCGGCGGAATGTACCGTCGGATTGGGAGGGGCAGAAAGGGGAGGGAGGGTAAAATAAGAAATGGAAATCGAAATCCGGGATCAGGAAGAGAGAAGAAAAAAACATCGTTACCCTCTCGCTTCGAGAGAGATCAACCGCTCGTTGATCACCCTTCGACGTCGACGCCCCCTCCGCGTACAGGTAAATATCGAACGTAGCCAAGAATTAATTGCCCGCGCGATTTTACCTGGATATCCGCCGTGAGCTGCAATTTAATTGGATTATCTATAAAGGTTAACCGGCGTATCGGTCCCGCTGCAGATCGACCAAGCGCGTGCCCCGAAATTGCCTGGGTAAAATTATGGCTCGCGGATTTGCACGGGTAAACGGAGCGTGGAATATGTTTATATTTGATCCAGGGATAATTAAGTGAAATCATAGACGAACGTAATGTCAATAGCCAAAAAGAGGCGTAGCCCTACATTAATTCTACGCTTGTTGCTCATCGTGACAGAAAGAGCTTGTTTACGAGCGAGTTTGGCCATAGACTGATTTGCCTAATATATATTTTTTATTGAAAAATTTATTATTTAGATCAATAAGATATGACATATAAATACTCTCGTTATTAAGAAAATTGATTGATTGAAAATACGATGCAGAACTTTATTAAAATTTTCATATTTAAAAAAATAATTGTTAAATCTTGTATCTGTATGCATCTTGTGTGTATCTTGTATGCATCCACTAATGCCTGGTGCATGTGATTTAAAATAGTGGGAAATTATTATCTAGAATTGTTTCTCACTCCTGTTTTATGAGCTTGCCGATAAGATTGCATAAAACTTCCTATGGTGACCGAGAGATTAAAAAATTCGCAGCCATATATCATAAATATTAATGTTAAGTCAGGTACGCAATTTATTGCTTCTGTGCTCATGGAGTCATTTTCCATTAACTTTATCGTGAAGTATGCACAATGTACGATATCATATCTAAATAAGAAACATATTTTTTCCAGTTTTCCGCATTCATTTATTCTTGATTTTTGCGATATCGCGCATATAACTCTTTATTGTTCCGAAGAAAATCTCTCGAAGAAAATCTTCATCTCCGATCGATTTGTCAATCGAAGCGAAGTATCAGCGACATACTCGTACCCACTTTGTTCATATATTTTATACGCTACCATTTATTTCTTCATGTCGTCGGTAAAACTTGTAAGGCCGGGCGCGCGAGAAGTACTGCGCTATGGAAGCTCGTGAATTAGAATTTTCCGCACGTATGACGCACGGAAGGAAACGAAGAGAGAGAATAGCGCATATTGCATACGTTCAACTCGTTTGCAATTTGAATCGTTTATCACGCTCAAACGAATCCGGGAGGAGAATCCGTCCTGTGAAAGCGGGTCGCGTATTCAAGATCTACGTAAAGTCCTCCCCGGCGAATCGACTGCGCGCATTAACGCGAGGGATTAATTTATTCCGGACACGCGAGTCGCGACGCGTGTCTGAGATTAACACCGTGTTTGCACCGAGAGAGAGAGAGAGAGAGAGAGAGAGAGAGAGAGAGAGAGAGAGAGAGAGCTCGCGCACCAGCCAGTGAGAAATTCTTCGGCGTACTGCGCGTATTCGTAAACGTTCCCGTCGAGAAGCCATCGTGACGGACATTCTCAATGGATATTCTAAAATGAGTGTCCAGATGCTTATCGGATCGAGTCGGACAATGAAAAATGCATAAACGGTGATAAACAGCGATGCATAACAAGCACGTGTACGTGTACATCACGGTAGAATGTTTCAACATCGTATATTCGAAAATCATTTGTGTCGACGCAGAGATCCGAAACGAGCGCCAATAATAATAACCTAATTACGCGCTCCGTCGTCTCGATATTGTGAAACCTCGGGACGGGACATAAATTCGCGTTCAAATACAATGAGATGGAAATCGCGCGTATCCGGATTCCCGCAAATAATTTCACTGCGTTAACGAGCAGCTCAAAAACAGCGCCGACGCGATCGTCCGCGCGTGCAAATTCCTGCACGCGTGTATAATAATGGCGTAACTACAGGCCGGCGAATATACAATTTCGAAAAGAGAACCAACAGAGAGAACAACATCTTAAATATCGATATTACTAATTGTATAAAAATATCAATTAGATAAAGATTATTTAGTAAATTAAACTCATCTTCAATGTTTATTGTCAAAAACTTCTTTTCGAGTAATGGCTATAAAAGTATCAATACTGAGATTAGGAGGATAAAACATAAGCGCTTTAATACCTTTATGGTATATTAGCATTCCTGAATAGTACCAATGAAACGTGGGAGGACACGTAGAACGTCGAAAGACGAGGGCGTTCAACCTTCGTTGAACCCCTGGTGGTGCATCCGCGTTACAAAGGAGCAATAAAATATCAGATAACGAAATCTGAGACGAGCAAACGGATCGGTGGGAAACAGGGCACAAGAGGAAGCTACGTGTACAATCGTGTGGTTATCATGGTATCGTCGAATCGCACGCATGTATGTACCTAACATTAATAGAACAACGTATGTCCATGATTGGTGGGGGAGAATGATTTCTATCTAGTAAATACGCTATAAATTCGCTCCTTTTTCCTTTTAATGCGGTATTCGTTCGTGAGCTTGAATTTTATATAATTTTCCATTGAAGCGACATAGATCGTTTCAAAGCGCGATTAAATCCGATTTTGATAAGCAGATATTTCCACTCAAAAGGTATTTCAATCCTAATCGGTCCCAGAATTAAAATCGATATGACGCAAAACAGTGGATGTTACATAATCATTCAACATAGATAGACACATTCATATATATTTGCAAATAGAATATTATATCACAGAGTTAACGTGCTCCTGAATAATTGCAACATCGAAAAATGAATAAATAGTAATTAACAAAATAGGAATTAATCTTGCCATCCAATTATTAGTTTCAAAGATTCTATAAAAATATATTTCGAGTCTTTTATACATAATATTTTAACTTTGTCTTGTTTAAGATGCATTTTCCTTCAACGTTAACATCTTTGAGTCTCACCGATGCATCAAACCTAGCTGGTACATTAGATCAGACCTCTTCCTTTCAGATCGTTCGATCAGTGTTCCGACTACAGCATAAACGGAAGTCAATGCCCAAGGATCACAACGTAATGCATGATGGATAGTTTCGTACAGAGATGTTATCGGAATCGCTGTCGAGATATATATTCAAGCAATTGACGTGTGTGTAAACCGCCGGTATGCTGGCTGGTCATTTGACTGCTATTCTCTATCTTAACAGTAAATCTGTGTATCATGTAAAAATATAAGTATACGGATAAGCTTATAAGCGCTTCATCAAAGATATATCAATATTTTTATATAAATGTTACTGTACTCTATAAAAATATACAAAATAATTTATAATCGAGTTTGAGCGCGCATATTTTAAGGCCGAATAAAAAATATAATATCTAAAAATTTTATTTTAAATCCTTTTTAAAAATATATTGATTTATATTTAAAGTATTTTGTTTTATTTATTAGTAACTAATAAATTTAGGAGATAAAATATTGATATAAAATCGAAATATGAGAGTCAACAATCAACAATATCGACGTGTTTCATTAGCGCCCCTATAAATACCTGCGATGTACAACAGCACAACGTTTCTATTGCACACAAATATCCGTGGAACGAAGCTAGCTTACGTACGGCGCACGTAATATGCGAATATCCACGAGCTAAACTAACTCGCGCCAAGATGCGTTACGCCAGTAATAAAGATCCAAAGGAATAATTAATGATCCGAAACAGCGCTGCGGCGATACCGAGCCGTGGCGGCGCCTCCGACGAGAGAAAAGTCGGTCAGGAGCTAATCGGCGCGGCGGCGCGGTATCTATCAGGCGTTGCCAGGCGTTCCCAGGCCCAACTATGAAAGTGTAATTAGCACGAGTATGCCGTAAGACGGCGGCGGGGAAGGGCCCCCGTTAATGAGTGATCGAAATTTCCAACGTGCTCGCTAGCGCGCCAGGAGGCGTACTAACGTCTTGTACACCTGATATAATCCCCCCTGAGAACCGGTGTATTAGTCGTCGCTCCGTCTCCCGTCGTTGATCGAACCCCAAAGGGATTCTCCCTTCGTCACACAGCGATAAGTCGGTAATCGTCGTACTTGCGCGGTTCAGCGCCGGCTGTGGCGCGGATGCAATTAGCGCTTGATTTGTCGCTCTCTATTTCTACCTCGTTCCACGACCGCCCACGTCGAGCGGTCCAAAAAGCCTGAGGGGGAGGCGGACGGAAGGTCCACGAAGTGGATTCCCCAAAGGTATCCGCGTGGCCATCTTGGAGACCACGTTGCGAGAGATCTCCCGGCAAAAACGTGTCGCGTTGACGTCGAGGGCGTAATTGCGCGCGACCTGCACGCTGAGTATTTTGCTATGACGTGCGCGGAATACGTAGCAGCGATGAAATTGCGGAGATAATTGGCTCCTTGTCGTCCTACAGAACGTCATTGTCGCATGTCTCAACGTCGACGGTTAATACGTTAGGCTGATCCTTCTTCAAAACCGCATTTAGCTAAATAAATTAATATATTATGTGTCGCACAAATGTGTCCTGGCCAGAGATACCTGCGATCTCTGCATAGAGAAAAATTCTGCGCCAAGATAAATTTTAAAACTGCGATAAAGAATAGAAAGACGTCATTAATAATTCATGGTCCTCTTTAAGAAAAAGAACAATAAATTATTTAATCGGCTTATGTAACTTAGTATGTTGTTCCAGGTCTTCAATTATCATAAAGGCTTTTGTATTAATTTCTAAAATATTTAAGTAGCAATTCTCTTATATACAAGTAAAAACGTAAAAATAAAATTTAGACAAAATAAATAACAAGATATTTTTATGCTATTGTAAATCCTCGTTAAATAAGACATTTCAATATTATTTTTGCTCAAGATCTTAGATAAAAGAGAAATATAGTTATTTGTTGATGCTTACGCTCCAAATCACGTCATATGAGCGCCATATCGATTTCGCTTTTAATTTTTCGTCCGTCTTAATGATTACAGGAATTTACGGCAGCTGCGAAGCTGTTGATTTAGCAGTTATGTTAACGAGAGTGCAAATTGATTTGTACATAAGTGTTAAAGTCGTAAAGAAAAAAAAAGTCGTGTCCGTGTGGCCGTGCCGTTTGTGTGTTTTCTCAGTGCTGCCGTGTCAATTATTTCAACCCCGAATTTCTCGGACGGGGAAAAATAAGAAAGAGTACGACCGCGCCCCGAGAACACTCGGGTTGTCTAAAAATGCTCGTGCTCTCACAAATCCTGTCGACGTATTTATGCCGGCGCGCTACGAGCAACGTTATAAAGGCGACGCCCGATGTGTGTGAGCACTTTGCTACGACTACCGCCGAAGGGACAGCCGATATTTTTAGATCGCCATTGACGAGGTCGGGAACTGATTTGTAGTAATCTTAAGTGTAGACAAATGCGCGTCGAAGAGTCGTGTCTATTGCCTCTTGGCGCCTGAATAATCAGTGGATGTATAAATCAGAGACACAACGGTCTTTCGGTATAAATTAATGACATTGCGTATTTTATCGTTTCTTATTGAGAATACAAATAACATCATCGTGAAGGACTTTGAAAATTATTTCGCAAAGATACGTTTATGAAAAGCCAAATATTACAGATCGCCAAGCGAAAGATACTTAAATCCGCATACAATTTATCTTTCTGTAATAAAAATTACATGTAACAATATAATAAAAATTACATGTAATAATATAATAAAATATTACATGTAAAATATTACGTAATAAAATATTACATTGGAAGTAATATCCAAGATATACAACGATTTAAGAAATCATTTGTTGACACGTCGGATGTAACTTTCCAAAAATTTGTCTAGCTTTATAAGTGACGTAATGTCACAAAGTGCAAAGATTTACAACGTAAAAAATCCGCGATTCACGTTGTGCGGATCACGAGAGTAGAGTTTTTGGCAGCTTACCCAATAACTTTTTAAATCGCTTCAACGCGCTCCAAGCGCTGCACCAGTTTTTATTGCGGGTTTACGGTCGGACATCCTTTTCTAACTTGGTATATTTGTGAACACGCTAATCACTTTTTACGACGTTATTGCGTACGCAAGTTTTACAGTTAAACACATAAAAGTCAAAATATTTATTATTATATGCACAAATAGAAAAAGTATAATAAATGTGAGAATCAAGTGTGTGCATAATTATTATAGGAAAAGATATGAGGTAAATGAATAAGTTCAATCCTTAAAACTTTAAAGTATTATGTATAGTGTAAAAATTTAACAAATATGAATTATTATTTTGAACTTAATGGGGATTTAAAAAAAAATCATGTCTTTCATAATATATTCTAAATATAAAAAAAATTTTCCAAAAAATGGATATTGTAGTTTTTATTAATTTAAAGAAATTAAAAAAATATATAAATTCCTTTTCCCCAGTTCAGTTTAAACGTGCATATCTATTTTAATCGGTTTAGTGATTTTATCGCTATAGAGAATATACAAGCGAGAGAGAAGAGAGGACATGGATGCGAGTGTGCTTTTTGCAAAAAATGCAAAAAGCTAAAGAGACTTTTGATATTTTAAAGGGCTTCGGAGATATTCGCCCAGTACAATTTTTTCGTGACAACAACTATCTAATCAACAGTCACACATGAAAAAAAGGAAGTACAACAGTATTGACATTCAATACATGCAATCTTTATTCTGTCCATAACTCACGGATTTAACCCTTTATTTACAGAAGCTTTAGTACGAAGCTTTAGTACACGTAAAGACGTGAGTCTGAAAAAGATTCTCAATGGTATGTGTCATGTATCACCAGCACGAAGACAAAAGATTCTGCGCGAGGATATTTTGGAGGTGTCAGTTTCACGTTTAGATTTTCCCTCCGATAATACATTAGTTAATTATTTTATACAATCACACTATAAATTAACTAGAAGGAACATTTTGATAATAATGAATTATATTTATAACAAATTTTAAAATATAACTTTCAATTTTCAACTAATTATTTTTAATTGCTATATTAAATAAGTTTTCATCTTATATCTTTATTTCAGCCTTTTCAATAGTTAACAAGATATATTCTTGTGCAATTTCGGAGACAATAATTTCTCTGTTATTTATAAATCAACAAAATAAATATAATCCCGCGATAAAAAGGTATAATTCCCCATAAAAAGTAAGATGTAAAATAGTATAAAAATAAAGCGCCGATAAAACAAAATTTGCTACAAAGAAGCGGCTGTTTGTTAAATTTATATCGTGACCGGGCTAAGCGCTCGGTATACAAATTACATCCCACAGTTTAGCTCGCTTCAACGAAGATTACCCTCACATACGCGCCCGTATCCTGAGATTTCTATCTCGTTCAGCGTTAACAAGAAACCTTAACGAGAGGCCACTTGTAACCGAGAGAGCAGTCCCAGAGAGAGATCTAAAAAGATTCTGCGCCTCTACCCCAGCGCGAATGACAACGACGTACTTATGTAAACCGTATGTTTTTATGACCAAACCGTTAAATCATTCCCGCTCGTGCTCGTCCGGAAGAACATACTAATAAACGGGCTAGGGCGTGCTCGAAGAAAACGGAGCGTCATCTGGAGTGATCAAAAATCTATTCCGCCATTTCGCGCGAAAAGAGAATGCTATGATTTTTGATGCTTATGATTTCTATATCAAGATTTTAAAAATCATTGCGTACCCCCAATATTCATTCATTTCTATAAAAATATATAGATATTACAATATCATCTTTTCTATCCATCTATTAAATAATTTTAATTTTATATATATATATCATGGTACTTTAATTTAAAAATTAATTAAAATAAAATTCAGACAAATTAAAGACTTTATTTACACAAATTTATTTAATCTAGTATTCTAAAAAAATTAGTTATATTCCTAGAGTTCTTGCGTAATCCATCAATATAATATTATAAATATGTCCAATACAGCTCGTTTGTCAAGAAGATATAAAAATGATCTATAATTGCATGCGGTGCGTAAACGATCGCGCGTCAAACGAACTTGGTCATAAAGCAAAACAAATTGTCATTCTTTTATTTCTTTCAAACGAACATTCACTTTTACCTCACCGATATCGAAGTAATTCATAGCACATTTTTAGATAAAATCTGCTATTCCAAAACTTTTTTATTTATCTTTGATTGAGTATGTCGTATATACTAGGGGATAAAGAAAAAAAAGAAAAATAATGTCGATGGGATACATTCGTCTTAACAAATCTTATTATATTATATTAGGATGTAATATTCCCTATTTTATTTAAGGCCATTATCAATGATTTGTTTGACAGAATATTTTGATAGACCTTGCTCTTTCGGTTACTAACCAAGTTCGGCCGAATGTTTCATAGAAATCCGTCCGACAAGAATACGAATATTAAACCGCCATCACGGAGAAATTATTCATGCAATAACAGCTGTTTCTACCCTAGACAAGGCACGGTCCCTTCTTAATTAAATGAACTTCCGTTCAACAAGAACTCGGCTGGTAGGTGCATTACTATCGTTCCCTTAGCATTGAATGGCGTCGTATCCCGGCATCGTATCCTGACAACGCCTCTTTCCAGATTGCAGAGGCAACGAAGTGGCCGGCGAAGCAGCACAGCACCGTGAAACGATTCCTTTCTTCAAATACCTTCGAGGAACAACCTCTTACTTAAGAGTTGAACATGAATTTCGACGTTGTCGAATGGTAGCGGGATGTATCGATCGAATGCGAAATGGAAGAAGCGCATTTACCACGGACGCGTTTCTTTGAACGTGGCGTACGCGGGAAGCATGTTTACTTTAATTACTTTCCTGCAGGTCATTGGCTGCGAGGTAAACGAGCCGAAGCGAGCAAGAAGGACGCATTTGAGAACGAGAACGAAGTGCGAGAAAGCGGAAAAAGCTCGTAATGAAGTCTTAGCGAAAAGGCAGCGAGAACTTGGATAGTGGGAATCTAATCTTTATACAACGTTGCGCAAAATAACCCACAGGCAAATTTTGATGTTTAAAATTGAGATCCAATTGCGGTATAAATTTTTTGCAAACGTACAATAATGCAAACTAACCAATGTCTTTATTTTAGTTTACTTAAATCTACATGCGATATATTCGATTATTATTACTTTATTAATTTCAACTTTATTAATTACAACGATTATTATTATTTTATTAATTTCAAATTTAATTTGCCTTCTGGATTCAACTATATCATATTCATAAACTTTCTAGATGACATACTAGAAAAAGTTTAAGACTTGAACTTTTTTTAATATTTCTAAATAAATAAAAAATTGCATATTTATCTTAAAAGTTATTAGTGAATTTGTTCGTTTATTTATATTAGCAAATAATTTATTTTAGATCGCAAAAAAATATTATTTTTGGAGAAATAGATCGTGATGATAAAATTTGCGATATAATCAGTTTCATAAACTTGTGAATAACTCACTAGACATACATCGTTTCTCTGATTAACATAGATTATTCCTTCGCTACATTGATTGCAACAAGATTCGCATACATTTTTCATTCGTTCTCATTCTACCGACGATCGTAAAATATTAACAATCGTACAATTTTTGGAATTTACGGAATTGAGAACATTTATTCTGTCCCCTTAGTTTTCCTAGTCGTAATAGGATCCACATTCGCATAGAATTTTTCAACGTGTACATCATTGGACATGCACCGGCGTTTGGCGTCGCTATCTATGCGAAATATCGAATGTCTTTTGCAATATTTCCTCGCGACGGAAATAAAAAAAAAAAACCGCAATTGCGTTTGCATGCAAATGCGATGTCATCGATGTTGTAACAAGCGAGCATCAATCAGCAGTCGCGATTAATGCATTTTGTAAAACACAACAATTTGTGGAGATACCTTGGTTATAGCTGATGGATGGTGCTTTCTCACTGATGTTAAATGGCGTCGGCGCCAGAGATCGCGAGATAAAACACGCCCATGCGACGCCAGTGTGCGAATTTTTCAAAGACAATAAGAGAGACATGCGAAAGACAATAAGAGAAAATACTCCTGATATCGGCGTACCGTATTTATGTATGCTCTTTGCAAATTCGAGTTATTATAGCGCACTGATGAAAACTCGCGATTCGCCGTGCAAAGTAAATACAATTAATCGCGATAAGAAGTGCGCACCTGTATTTTTAGAGATTACAACGTATTCGATGAAAGGCAATGCAAATTTATCTTTAATTTACCAAAGTGATGTATCGATGGATATCAGTCTCGCGATTATTACGTTTACAAGGCAGCGCATTTACATTTTGCTACATTGCAAGAACAACTTCGCTTTGAATAAAGTCACGTCATCAAATTGTATTCCGTATGACTGATAATATTGAGTTATTCGACTTCGAATCGTCAACAATTCCCTCATGCATACAGGTGACCAACGGACTCGTTTCGCGTAAATCTTTTCAGAGCACATGGACAAACAGATTGCACTCAAACTCAATGCGGAATTTATTCTGATTTATTTCGATGTATCTTTGAATAAACAATTTTATCGAATAGGTGTGAATCTCTTATAACCGTATAAAATAAAAGCTTAAACAATTGACGTATTTCGAAAGAATATATAAATATATATTTCATTATTTGAATAAAATCTATATTGACAAAGATTTCATTCTACATTAGGCTTTAATATTTTTCAACAGTATATTGAGATTATTTTCGAGAATTTTTTGAAATCGTCTAATAATCAGTTCAATTATAGTATTTGTTCATAATGAATAAATATTAACGCTTAACGATGATTAATAAGTACTCGTACATACATATTACTTCGATTTATATATCTACTCACTGTCTTTTTATTTTTTATTTTTTATTTTTACTTCGCTTAATTATTTCTTCATGAAGTGTTGTAACATTTGACAATATATCTTTGCTACCTGCAATTATAAAAGTTTTATACTGCAATAAATTTCCAAGGAGGAACCTATATATATATATATATATATATATATATATATATATATATATATATATACATATACAGTGCTGTGAAATGATCTACAAAAAATTCTAGCGACGTTCACGATTTACTGCGTCGAGTTATATTTCGGGGAACAATAATCCCATCGGTTCACCGTTCACATTCGCGCACGAGCGCCCCGGCTATGAAGAGGCTCTCGACAGGGTCGAGCGAAAGGGTTACGCTCCTAATTTCCGGCTGGTTGCGCGAGTTGACTCATTTTTGCATAATGCAGCCTAATAAGAGCTAATGAATGAAACGCTGTAACCCCCGATGTCGCGCAAATTGGATTTACACCACCCGCTATTTCCCAGCTTTCGTCTCCGCCCCGCGTGCCATTGTCATATCCGTAATCTCACCTCGCGCTCGTTTCCTTTCTCTCTTTCTCGTTCCCTCGCCCATCACGCGCGTATTTGCATACTTTATCATCTAAACCCCGTTACGCGGACGAGTCCTGTGTGGTGGTTCCACTCGCGAGAATATCCCGCAAGTCTATCCGCCTAGAGTAGCACAGATACACCGCCCATCCCTTAATTCTTTTAGTTTTTTAAATTATTTCTTTCCATTATTTTGGCTTGGCATTTTATCGCTCTGGGATGGTCAGCCTCATCATCTGTACTCTTTCCACTCCCAATCTTCCCAACTACTTTCCAGCACTTCCAAAGTTAAACTTTTTAAATCACTGCACTCCTGAATGTGGACTAATCTTTTCTTTTCTTGTTTTATAGCACAAGCAAAAAATTATCACATTCAGTTATAATTATTTTAAGCTGTTAAAGATAAAAAACTAAAGTTACGTAACAATTTTTCAATTTAATAATATTAAACGTAATTTTATAAACCATAGCAATTATTTATCTGCAAACTATTTCTGCTAGGTTATGACTATTTAGATAGATATAAATGTTCATGTTTTAAATAATTTATAAATTCTTTTTAATCTACATGCATTTCTTTAGCATCCGCTCTTAAAAGATTCGCCTTCGCACGGCGATAAATGCTTCTCCGTCTTTTTTCCTCTTAGGCGAAAGTCGAACGAATATTGCTGCTACTTTAAATTGTCTGACTCGCGAAGCGTGTCCGGATCGATGCCAAAAGCTGTGGCAAAGCGTAAAAAGTTCGTGTTGAATCGCGGGTGTTAAGGCAGCAAGGAAAATCAATTACCCACCTACGGAGAGGGTGAGACGGCCCGAGAGGCACGTAATGTTTCCTTCAAAAATTTCACAAGGGACGTATGAATTATTCCCGAGACGATCGAGCGTCCGACACAATCCCTCCTACGATCGATCCTTTGCAGCTGCTGCCGCCGTTTCTTTTAATCTAACACCTTTTTGCCCGACCTCACGATAGACATCGGACCAAAAGAACGAAGTCGCATCCGTTATCACCTGCTACTATTTATACAAGTGGATGCTCAAGAGATAAACGTAAACTCGACTACATACATCATCCGCCTTAGTCTCTCTCAACATGACAGACAACGTACAATGCAAGAACATAAAGTTCTAACAAATAAATATGACACAAATACTAATATATATTTACTTTTCATAAAAAAATGGGGTTTCAATACATTTAGAAAACAAAAGATATTGCGCATACTAAATAAATAATAAATAAATTTATATTAGCTATCACTGATCGCACGTATAATTTCTTCAAAATATGTATCGGAGTTATGTTATCCGATAGTTTTGCGAATTCGTTAGCCGTTAGTTACATTAACCGCTGTGTGTCTGACGTAACAGTGTCGGCTCTCACGTCACTTTACATCCGCTGCGTTTTTCTGACAGGATCTGAATTATTCCGCGGTCGTATGCTGCGCGCCAGACCAAGCGAGAACGGCGAGCTTTGATGCCGGCGCATCTGTTGGATCTCGGCCGTGAAACGCTCCTGGCCAAACGGATCGTGGACCGTGTCCCCAATAATCCGTTGCGTAATTGGTACCAGACGCTATTGGTACCAAATGCACAGTAGGAAGTGTTTTTCCAACTTGCGTGCTCCATTAGGGATTCCGAAGCAACCCCGACAGACGAATGACCGTATTTGAACGTATATAAACTTTTATTCGATACATTTATATGAAAAATGAGAATGTAATGTATACCTCTAATCGACTGTATTTTTTTTTTAAACATTTGCACTCCATATTTGTTCATATAACACACATATAAAAAATATAATTTTTCGATCTGCTATCAAATTCCATAAAGCCTAAACATCTAAAAGATTATTAATAAAATTAAAATTTATTATAATAGATATAGCGGAAAACTATGTAAGTTTCCCATCATAAGTAGTTGTTAGAGATGTATTATTAAGTTACAGCAGCAAGTTAGTATTAGTAATTTTGAGAAGGATTAAATATGTATTTTATAACCAAAATCAATATTTCAGTAGTTTCGAGGTTAATATTCTCAAACTTTATCATATATAAATTAAACTATTTCGTAACAACTCTGTGTAACAGTGGGTCATTATATAATTCATAATTAGTGGAATAAAATGAATTTTATAGATATATATGTAATTCGAAATATCAATTTGTACCGTTTACACAAAATGAATAACATATTATAAATAAGTAGCACATGCGTGAATTAACGTCTCCCATTTGCAGCAATGTAGCCCGGCAATATATCCAGTGCATCTATGTTTGGACGCAAGAAACATCTGGAAAACAAATTTATATTCCAGATTGAGGACGGCGCGCGTGCGGACGCGTGTAAAGCATCGCAGACCGAGTCTCATTATATGTTCCAGAATAACAAACAGCGGCCGAAACGGTCATTCAATGTCTATACGCCACGTATATGTGAATGTAGAGTTTAATTGTTAGTTTGTTAACCGGATTTAATTGCCTCCGTGCTTCACTCGGAAGCGCTATTACCGCGCATAAAGAAGGAAGCGCGCCCATTACGTAAAATAATTGCTCAAATAGATGCAGGTGTTGCGTTAAAATTAATTGGTAGTTAATCGTGTCGCGAGCGGTGCCGGAGTTAATTTCATTACTTCACCGGTGCCGCGCGACACGTCAAAGAATCAATACTTCCCGACTGCGCTCCGTCCGCGAGATTCGCAGGAAATATTCTCCCTCGTAATCTTAATTACTTCGCGAATGCGCCGAAGTCCATTTAATTACTTCGCGTCTCACTAGCGACATACGCGAAACACATATCTGCGGGCTATTAAAGAACGATCGATGAGAGAGTCACTCGACGGACACTGGAATGAGCGCTCTTATTAACGAATGCCCCACGCATCGCAATCGCACACAACGCGCCTGTCTGTTTTACTGTCGACACGGATCAAAACAGCTAAATAAAACTGAAAAAAACATCAGTCATCTCGAGTCCGTGTATAAGCGTCAAAGAAATATTTAAGAACGGACTCATTTAGGTAAACATATATATATATATTATTATTTACCATTTCTGTATTCTTTGCTGTTTCTTTGCTGTTGTACCGATAAAAAAAAAACGCAAAGTATACGAGCAACAATATGAGGCGGAAAGTTAAATAAAAATATTCTTTCCCTGCAATCGCTTTGAAGACACGAGAAAGATAAAGTATTCATCGCATAATATTATGTTAAAAATAATAATACAAAATTCAACCGACTCACATGCGCTTTTACAGGTTATTAAACTTTGTATCATTGGGGAAAAATAGCGGAGTGAGAACAAAAGTGTATTTGATTCCAATTTACATTGGTTGGTTTTCCCTCGCATAACTGCGTCCAATTACCCTAACCGAAATTTCCAGCCGCGGATTCATGCTCCGAACTGGGAAATCGATCGAAGTACCAGTCTCGGAGCAACTATGTAGTGGTTGCGTACATTACACAGTTTGTTTGTAACTGTCCAAATTTTCTGCATTCAGCCACTACGCGGCACTTCGCAAGCTCGGCATCTCAAAGATTCCCCAGTGGAGTAATTAAGTCAGCGAACGCGGTTATAAGTGAGCAATTAGTCAGCATTGAATTTTGGTACACGTCGGGGTTGCCTCCACTCCGATGGATGGCGAATGTTTCTATAGGCGATCACATGGGGAAGCATTCAAGTGCGAGCCTTTATAATAGATAAACATATATATATATATATATGGTATTAGTGCTAAAGAAAACACGGCGAAATACGTGCGAAACACCGCCTGGCTCCGTAAAGAGCTAGTAATTACACGGGAGATATGCGGACTTAGCCATGACGACGCCACTGTAGGGATAGATAATTGCTTGAAATCCACCCTTCGCGCGCGAGAAAAGCCGAGATACTTCTGAAGATACATCTGTTAGTTCTCTCTACTATCACGGATTAAACGTGCCACGTACGCTTATTCGCTTAATATCGATTTGCGACGTGATCCATAAAATAGATCGTTTCAAGTATGACTTCTTCGAACGTTAAATTCTAGTGTTTTGTATTTCGCAATATGGAATAGATGTTTTTGTACACGTCAGAATAATTATCCGCAATCTTTATAGCATTTAGAAAATTACACACGAAATTTGCAGCAATTGAGAAATTGATATCCTTGTGATACAATATAGCGATGATTCCTATACGTATTGACGCTTACAAATATCGTGGTTTATTTCAGTAATTGTCAAGTCATATGTAGTTACTTCTGCCTCAGTACACATCCGTCTGGATTCCATTTCTCTATATTACTGATATCCCGAGGGAATTAACTGTTCCCTGTTCTTCTCGCTATCAAGTATCGACGAAGCAGTTCCTAACACACGAGTAGGAATCCGGAACTTATTAACGGAATTTCACAAGATGGCGATAACTATCGCGAATTTATCGGCATTAAATTCGACTACTCCGAGCATGTATCATTTATTATTGCTTCTGTCAAGAATATGAGCCGCAATGATTAATGACAAGCGCGAATTATTTTCTCATAGAAATTCAACGTAAATTCAAGTTTTTTTCCACGATATATTTCACGGGAAAAGTTGCGAAATATGTGAAAAGTTTCGAGGCATTTCTCAGAGGTAGATCAACATTTCTTATTTAACTACTTTTCCGAAAATCTAACATTTTTGTTTAACAACCACTTGACAATTTTTCGTTGAATGTTTCGTACAGTTGACCTGCTCGAAAAATATGAATACTCCAATTTTATTAAAATCTATCGAAATTATCACACCCGTTGCTTCACAATAACAAATTCGCGAGCAAACATTAATTAATTTGATTTTATGACTATTAATATTTGAATAAATATTTGTGCGTTTATACACTAATTGATGGATGTCGATACGAGAAATATAGAAAATTGTCAAATATGTAGAGTGTTCAAATCCATTATAACTAAAATTATATAGAATATTCGACATAAATGGAACATATAAAATATTTTATACGAGAAGAATATATAATATTCCATTTCTATCGTAACATTTTTCATTCAAAATTACGAAGAATATTTAACTGTTTAAATAATAATTCTGAACTATGAATAATATAAGAGCTTTTTTTTCAATTAGAGTATTAATACGTAACAAAGCCTCATTCTTTAGTTAATTTCAAGTGTATTTAAGTTAAACAAATTTAATTCAACGCCTAATTGCCAAGAAATTCAATGTCGAAAATTGAGAAGTTAAGACTAATAATTGCCTTTCATAAAGTTTTCGTTAAACCATAGTTAACTCCAAGAATCCATAATATGACATAGTAAGTTTAACACCTGATACGTCATGCCAAAAACGGTTTGCATATCATGGATATATTGTAAAACTATTTCAGAATTATTGATTATCTTTTCGAATTCATTCTATATTTTTTAATCAATATTAATATAAATATAATCGACATTTATCATGACATTTCTTCGCAAGTTCATACTTTTTAATATTAAACTTCTTAATTCGTTATTTTAAATAAACGCTGAATAAAATTCTATTAAAATAAAATACTATTTAAAATAAAATGAAAAAAAAAAAAGTTTCGTTATATTTATAATCCTTAATCAATTTAATTAAAAAAAAAAAATTATTTCAACAAAATATCTGATCGACATCATTTCTTTAACGTTTTATTTCAAAAAGAATTAAAGAATGTGTAAATAAAATCTGTAAATAAAAAAATATCTATTATTATTGGAACATACGTTCAAATTTTAAAGAGGATATCTATTTCGTGTGTATGATTTAGAATTACATAAAGTTTACAGAGAGAATTTCAATCCATACACTGCGCAAGAATCGAATTTTAAGTGTGATGATAAGTATTGCGAGTGTTATATCGTGAGAGCCTCTTCTCTCGTATGTCACGATTTAAGTTCTCTTGATATCATCCATAATAAAACGAATGTAACAAAGTGTAATAAAGTGAGTGTAACAATGGATATATTGTATAAATACACTAGCAATAAATATATTCATTGTATAATTCTCTCTCTCTCTCTCTCTCTCTCTCTCTCTCTCTCTCTCTCTCTCTCTCTCTCTCTTCCCTTCTCTCTTACGCAGATATTAAAATTATCAGTAATACCATTGTAACAAATTAATTCTTCATATTGTTAATACCTTAAATTCTGCAAATGCTTTAAATATGTACATTCATAAAAATCGTAATGAATTATTAATGCAGATTGTAATATAAATCAATATCAATACCCACAAAAACCAAATAAAAAAAATAAGTTTGTAATATCCAATATAATCCCCGAATCGTTGCATAAATACAGTTTCTTTAAAATATATATATATATATATATATATATATATATCTTGATAATTTTTTTTGACTTATTTAATTATGTAATTTAAATAATTTTCTCTTTCGTATATAATAATACCAAGCTTTTCAACCACGTCAATTCTTGTTAGACAAACACAATTCGCCATAAAACGAAAAACGACTGATAATCAGGCTCGATGATTGTTCGAATCTACCCATCTTCGAAAAGGTGTTAACTGCAGAATCAGGCAGCTCTCGTGCGCCTTTGGGACTTTGTCACAGCATGAAGAAGGGCGTGGCGCCTAATTGAAAGGGGATTAATTAAAGCGTGTGCACGGTAAGAAAAGCTTGCACTACTCGAACGGTTTCCACCATCTCGTGGGATTTCTTGCCAAATTATGCACAAAGTCTCTCTCTCTCTTGCTTGGCCTTTCTGTTCCGTGGAGTGTCGTGGGAAATGCTTTTCGCTCGTAGGGACGTTTCGTAGCGGAGCATCAGCAGGAGAGAAAGGGAGAATGTGAGAGTACATGGGGATGGGTATACGAGAGGAAGGCGAGACAGTTGGAATTTTGATAACGTTAGGGTCGAGGTTGCGTGCTTTGCCGCAGCAACCACGACATTTCTCTCACAGTTATTCCGTAGCAAAAAAGAAATCTGCGCTCACCCTGCCGCATACTCCGCGCCAGAATCCCTTCGACATTGCCTTGCCTCGAAATTCAACGACACCCAACAACATCGACCTCTTGCCTAACGAGAGAACCACATGCACATATCGCGAGCAATATTCCTCAAAAGTATCTCGGCAAACGAAAAATATTTAGTAGCAGAAACCACGCTATATAAAGATTTATTTTATATAATAATTCAAGTTAAAGAAATCTTTATAATTTTAATCTTCTATCCATATTAAATTTTCTTATAATTTAAAACATAATTTGCACATATTAATAATATAATTAATCGATATAAAATTAATTCTCTAATTATAATGGTTTTATTTTTGTCTAAACTAACATACAAATTAAACTGCTTCATTAATTTATTTCGATGTTATCTGTGTTATCAATTTTTTTTTTTTTTGCGTTCACTAAACAACTCTATTCTTTCTTAGCATAATGCAGTGTATATTTCTAAAGACATCGCGACACATTCGAATATGAATAGGAATTTCAGTGGCGATAAAGGGACTAGCCGGGATACACGTTATTTCGCCGTAATACTGCGCGTTTCTCTCGCCGTCGCCAGTTTCAAACAATTTCGCGGGTGCGCAGCGTCCGTCTACTGTATTCTTAGGACAGACCGCAACGGGGCAATAAAGTATACCGAGTCTGAAGTCTCGTGCATGGAATATTTTTGCAAACCTCATACACATATGCACGCAAAAGCCGTAACACACCGCGCGTTATTGCAATATTTACGCGCAGTCAAATGTCGCGCGATGGAAGATGTCTCGGAGGATGTCAAGAGCGTATGTTCTGCGAGTCGTCATCGGAGATCGATGAACAACTTAATATTCTTACGACTTGTGATAAGATCAATTATGACAATATTAATGTTAAACAAGAATTTTAATCTTTGATCGGTATTCATAATCACTTCTTATATTTAAGGTCATCTTAAATATGAATTCGAGATGTAATACGATCATTTCATTGGTTGAACAGGATCTTAAGACAACCTGAGACCTGACTTAAGACGATCTTAAATATCAGAACGGACTATAAACACCGGTCTTTATCTTTAATCTGCAATAACGGCGTAAACCTTTTCTTAAAAGTTAGATATATCGAATAATCTTTTTTTATTAAATTTTTTAAATATAGATTTCTTGCATTTCGGATAAATAATTAATTCGTATGCCAAATTCCTTATTTAATTCTGACCAAAAACATTTTTATCAGAGGAAATTTCTACACGCCGGAGACATAGAAGGGGATTATCCCTTCTACATTCCTATGTCATACTGAGGACCGACGACCACGTTTTTCTTTTCTTATTTCCCTTGTAATGATTGCAACGATAATAATCACATAAATCCACCTCACGTCGTATCAGCTTGCGCACTCGTATACGTCGCATCGTTTATTATCGCATTCGCACCAGTTGGTCCGTCGTGTATATTATTAAACCATCTTCACCCTCTCGGCGTACGCCATCTCTTTACGTTTACGCACGTCGCTAAAATTACACGCGGAATCTTTCTTTTTCCTTGGAGTCTCACACTCGTCTCTTTACAATCCTCTTGGTTCCACTTGCGCGCACTTGCCGCGCGTTTCGTCTGACACGCTCGCAGAAACTCCAAATACCTCTACGTAAACATTTTTTTAGCCAGGAGATTGCATTACGAGTATTCTCCATAACGTTCCTACTTGATATAGTTGTATCTTAATTAAATTCATAATTAAGATTTGATTGTATAAAACTTTTTAGACACACAAAAATGTTTAGAAACAAATTTTTCATAAAAATTAGAAAAGATATATATAAATCATTATTAATAACGGATTAAACATATTTCTATGAAAATTATACGTATCTATTCCTTTCTTGAATGGAAAATTAACTAGGCAGTTTGAAATAGTTGAAAATTAACAATCTTTAAATGGACAGTTTCGTCATATTATCTGCTTAAAATATTTCTAAGCGCATCGTGAGCAATTATAAAACAAATAACAATTTATTCGTATAATGTAGAGAGACGGTAATAAAAAATAGTTTCTTGAATTGTTATTGTATTTATAAAATGTCTGTGTAACATGTTATTTTTACCATTACTTCGTTATTATTTTGGGATTCATAATGTTACCATTCTAAATTACATATACGCGCATGGTTTGCCAAGTCAATGCAACCGGGGAAATTTATGCGCGCAAACATCTCTGAAATCATGGGTAATTTAACGTGAAACGAGAAGAACCGCAAAGTCATTTAAAAGTTTCAGAAGTTGTCTTAGGAAAAAAAAAAAAGGGAACTTTTTTACTCATGCGCGCGAAAAGTTGGAAACGCGACCGATTATGACAATATTCGTCTTGAACTTATGTACCGTGACTGAGAATATATTAGTTGTGGATAAAATTGAAGTGCATAAATTATCGAAAAGACTCCTCCATAAAGATATTAGCTGTTTATTATGCCCTCATCTGCAATTGCAATCCATGCGGTATAAATTATAAATAGCTGTGTGTTAATTCCAGTAGGCGTGTGCATGACACGGTCTCGGTAACGATAGCGCGACTACTTCGAGCTGAATCCATTATGCCGTATACGAATATTACAAAGCTTACTGAATTGTAAATGAGGCTCCTGTACTCTTGGTCGGGGGTTAGCAACGGTAACTTCGGCTACTAGCCAACAGCATTACGTCTGCAAGTGCGATCCGAGTTCATAAGTTCTGTTAATCTTTACTCATCTTGGCATTAAAGTCATAATGTAACCACGAGTGTTATGTGATACTTATTGTTTGCTGTTGCTTGCGTATCATTAAGTGTTTCCTACATGCACAATAGAAATCTCTGCGATCGGTTCTAATCAAGTTCGATCAATCGTTTAAATGTGTGCTGGTTACATCTGTGAGTTGTACAGCACTAGTATTTTTATGCTATTTTGTGTCGAAAAAAGCCGAAAAAGTAAATAACTCTTCAGCTATAAAAATAGACTATACTATACAAGAGAATCTATAATATAATATTGCAAATTGTTAAAAGCTAACAAACGTTCAGCTGTCTATTCTGCAACTTTCGATAGGTTCTCACCGAAACGGTTTGTTCACGATAACGAGAATTCTTGTCAATCGGCCGTTAAAGAGATAAATCGCCGTGTATCTATATAAAACGATTCTTCCCGCCGAGTGTCTTTTTTCACTTCGAAGCTTCGACAGACCCAAGACGTTTACCTGGCACGAGTCTCCAAAGACTCATTGCGCTATAGTTCCCTGTTTCTTCTCCGTCAACCTCCTTTTCTCCCTCCCCTTCCCCATCGCTAGCTTCCCTTCTACACGCCAAGGCCTCTCCCTCAGGAATAAAGACGAAAATTGACAAACCCTTTCTTTCCTCGTGCACGTTGCACTGTATCCGCCTGATAGTTCCTTTTGCGGTTTGGCGAAACTAGAATTTAAGAACTCGAAAAGCTAACGTAAATTAGCTAATCTGAAAATTTGGCAATAAATCTAAATATAATTTGCAAGATTTTCTTCGAATAATTGTTTTTCCAATTATATGAATCAATTTTTCTTAATGCTTTTTTATATTAAATTTCTTTATTATTATTATAACCATTATTTTATAACCTATCTACTTATTTCATTACTATTTTTTATATTAATAATTTATACTATTACTATTATAATTTATAATTTATTATAATTTACAATTTATACTATTACTATTTATTTTATTGCTATTTAATTTTTAATATTTTACAGTTAACATAAAAGTTAACATAAAATAAAATATTTTTATACAGATTATAATATACAATTCGCGCAACTATAACTGCAAATAATTGTAACTGCAACGTAACTCAAATTGTAATTGTACGCTTAGGTTCTTTGCATTTCATGTATATTTTTGAAAATAACCACATCATAATGACGTCACTATCATCGCAGTCATTACAGGGGCGCAATTACTTCGCAATGGAAATATGAACGGAAGGGAAGTGCAAAGTTCATTTAAAGTCTTTCCGTGTTTTTTTTTCTCGCTTTGGTAGTGTCACATAGAAGAAACCGCGAACCATAAGACATATTCACCATATCCCGCGGGGTCTTTCCTCGACTAATGCGAGATGAAATTACAACCCTCCGGGGTTCCGGTAGACGGTCGCACCGTTCACTATTCGAAAGACAATGACACTCCTCTTCCCGTTCCCTTCTTTCCGCAGGGTATACGTCTGTGGGTGGTGGTTGGATGGGTGCGTGCGAGGACATTTCTTTCAACCGGTCGGATAGCCAGGTGGAACGAACGCTCGCCGTCCCAGTTACAAAAAGCCGCCGCCCTTAATCTCGAGCGGAAGGCAGTCCTCGGCTCTACGAGTTTCAAAGAGGAGTTTTCTAGTTATTGGAGAATATTCTCCGGAGTTTAACGAGATAACTTATACTTTTACGATCAAAGATTGACATTGTACGGATATCGCGGAAGTCTCTCAGAAGTGCCGGACTGCGCTGCAGTTTCCGGGAAGGATCGAGCGGAATCGGTTTTCGGGGAAACAGCGATTTCCGCGTAAACTGTACGCCCGATATCGGCGAACGTGTTCCAATTAAAACGCTTGACCTATGCCGGCTCGATCTCGCTTTGTGTATCTTCGATGAAAAGGTAATCTCGCGTGTTAAAGCGGCTCTACACAATTCATTTTTGATTCATTTTCATGGCTGATCTGCACGAATCATTTCAAAAAGAAGATCATGTAGACAATGTTTCCCCCCCCCCAAAATAATCAGCTGCACGACAAAAAATAAAGTTCTTTTTTTCGATTAAATATATATTTATACACATATTACTTCAATTGATTTAGGGTTAAAATTATTATTGTAGAAAATTAAATATAATTGTAAAAGTGTCTGCGTGTATGTATCGTTTTTTAAATATCGTTAAATTTGTATTTCACAAAGTGAACGTTCGTGACGAACGTGTTTATGTCGCGAACCGAAGCAAACAGCTGATCGAAAACAGCTGACTGATATATTGTCCTCGTGATGATCGATTTCTCGTATTCTCCTGTAATTGGCAAAGTCTTTTCGAGAAAGACACGATTGAATTCGGCGAAGTACAAGATTCGCAAATTCTAAAAGTAAAACATGATTCCGAGAGCTCGCGCATTGTATTATAACGTCGTTTTCAATAAAGTGAAATAAAGTTCGATTACTTTACTCGATATTCATTTCCTACATTATAGAAAATATACTATTTTTCTCTTTCTTCTTTCTAATTTCAAGCGACAGATAAATCATGTTAAAATTTTTCTTAACAGTAAAATTTTTATACGTCACGTTCTTTTGTAATAAGAAATATGTTTTATATTTCGAAATAATATAATGCTCACAATCTTCAGGATAAATTGATAGCCGCGATCATAAAAAACGGATTCGTTGGAAATAGTAATAGTTTTATTATCAAGCCATCTCTCTAAAAATGAAACTCCGCCGCAATATACTTAACCAGTAAGCCGAAACCGAGTTTTGATGATGAACCAACCTTAGAATTTTTTTTGCAAGCGAAGTGTTTAAAACAAAGTTTATACGCGTCTTTATTCGAGCACAGGGGATTATAAAGTTCATTACGGTACCCAGCCAGAAAAAACAATTAATAGCATTCCAAAAGTTTCGAGCTGATGGAAAAATGTGGAGCTTATAATACAGTTGCGAAAAGTATCAGCGATATTACTTTCTTCTTACACTGTCAATTTTTACAATATATTGAATTAAAAATCGAGATATATTTCAAGAATTTCACTGCAGATTTCTGAATATAATATAGCCAATGTAATTATAAGTATAAAATCTAAAAAAATTAATGCGTCAAATTATTATAATATAAATTAATATAATTAATATAATTTTAATAACTTAAGACTTTATAAAATAAAGAAATTTATAAAGTGGGATTTTTGCTAAAATTTTTTATCTCTTTTCGTCTTAATTTATAATTTTGTTATCTCAATCTGTCTGTAGCGTATTTTTATACGTATAGATAATACAATTTCATTTTTTATGAGTGTTTCTAGCATACATGCTTCTCGGTAGATACGCGTAAAAACCTTACACACAACGAGCATGCGCACACAAACGAAATAGAAAAAGATCTAGAAAAAATATATTGCGATCTGCTTCATTAAACTTTTAAAAATATCCAATAGATGTGCGATGAATAAAGAAACATTAATATTGCAATATACAGTGTGCATTGTATTTAATGTAAATTTCAATCGATATTTTAAACATTTATTCCGAAAAGAAATTGATATGGGATTTGTGTTACGACGCGCTAATTTACGCAAGTACAACGTTCGCCAAATACAAATGGTACATGACAAACCAAGCTAATGTGGATAATCACCGGACACGGTAGTTACTGCCACAGAAGCCAATGATTAAGATTAATATTAGCGAGTCTGACAGCAACGATGTTATCGTGTCGTGCGACACGCACGTAACAGAACGTAGAGAGAAAGCCATTTGTATTATTAGAACTGTATTCTCAATATAATAGAGGCTTATAATAGCGAACACTAATAATAAAGAAGACTAATTTTAGATACTTTTTAATTATTTTAATTATTTAAAATAAAATTACGCCCTTATACGTTCGATATCTTTTTCTTAAATAAATTAAGTGTAAAATCGGAAAAATCTTGCAAATAACAAAACTTCTTGACAATTAATTGCAAAACACAACTATAACTCAATTTAATATGAATAATTACTAGACATTATAATTACAATGACTAAGATTAATATCATAATCTCTCATATCATATCAGCAGACCTAAGTAAGAACGATATTATCATCGGATGCGACCAAGAAACACCAGAGAGGTCATAATGTAACAACTGTGCAGAAGAATGACATGTTTTATGTAAATTATTAATATAATAATTAATATAAATGAAAAATTTTGCAGTCCTACACAGTAAAAAATAATATAAAAAACAATATAAAAAACAATATAAAAATATAGAATAATAATGTAGTACAACGTAAATATAACGTAAATATAACGTAAATATTTTTATAATAATTCGCGCATAAAAATATTTTACTATCTTTTATTTTAACATTGTTTCAAAAATATAAAATTGTCTTAAACTAAAATATAAAAATATTTTAAATTGTTTTAAAAATATAAAATAAATAATTAATCTTAAGAAACTTTTTTTAATTGTAATATTCATTAAAAAAATTAATAAAAGAGATTTATAAAGCATGTAATTATTACATGTAAATACACAATGAATACAATTATTCATCAGACCTAATGATTACTATCGCAGCATTCGACGATTAACATTAATATTACCTAACGCAGTAAAATGTGTAACATGTTGTTGTTATTATTATAACGCACACACAGATTATCTGAATAATTAAAATAACTAGTCTATAGAGAATAAACGTAGCGTGCAAAAAAATCTCGATATTAATATTATTTCATTTTACAACTAGAAACAGCTATTTAAAATGTCGTATTCTATCAACTGAAAATATTTTCACGTAACTCCTTTACTCCGTCTAATTAAAAAATTAAATTATACCCGACTCTTCAAGATATTCACGATTGCGACGAAACTTTGCATCTGGCTTGCCTCTTCCAGCGCTAAACTTCGAGTCATCTCCGTGAATAATATTCTTGGTCGCTCGTGGCCCATTTCGCAAACGCAGTCGCGCTCACGACAGAGGCAATTTCGCTTCCGATACACGCATAGATCAGCTTCAAACAACTGACGGTATTAAAGACAGTTCCCGAAGCGCACACGGAGAATAAGCCTAGGTAACTCCAAGGTGAAGTTTTCGGAAGGTGGGAAATTCGCCTGCACGTTCCGAAGCATCCTCGCTACGCATCCCCGCTTATAACGGGCGGTCTCCGTAGTGAAATAAAAACGCGCCAGGTCGTTCTAAGGCTGTAATTAATTAAACCACCTGTCTTATACAAGAGCGTCAAGTGTGAACCACCCTGTTCACCGCAACCGTGTCTCGACAGATCAGTCTGCTGCGTGCGCGCGCGTCTATGCGGAGCACTCGGTCGTGATATTCCTGGCTTAACGCCGCCCTCATCAAAATTGTAATTAAACTCCATACACGTAGTTCTCGATTCGGGCGGCTAATGCGTTCGCGACAGCTAGGCGTGTAAATAAATTCGCGCGGAACGAGTACAAGCGTAATTCTCTCACATTAAATGTTGGCGATCCTTTGTTGAGCGCGCGGCTCCAGTTTACGGATTTTCATCCGTTTCCAGCTCGCGGGTAGTTTTTTAACTCACTAATTGCACAAGCCGAGAATTACTCTTACTTCCATCATAAATTTAAACGAATTACTTTATTTAACATGCACGCTGTAAACGCAGTATAGCGTTTCTAGTATACGTACGAGACAAACGTGATGAAGTGAGATACCATCGAGAAAAATTCCTGGACTAATCTTGAAAGACTAGTACAAAGTAGCAAGTTCTTCGTGCTAAGTAACGTAGTAAACAAGCATCCAATATCATTTTACAAAAATTTTTGTGATAATTAATGTGTATGTAAATTAAAATTTGTTATTTTCTGTATATAAATATGATTTTTAATAAATAAAATAGTATATTTTTATATTCCTAAAAAATGTTAAAAAAATGTTATATATCTAAATTAAAATGAAAAGTAATGAATGCGAGTGTAATATTAGAAAAGTAGGGAATGCGAGTGTAATTCAAAGTCAGAAAAAACCATCATTGAAGCTTATCATCGTTAGATCGAACGTCATACGAATATTACGTAGATTTTTTTTTTCCATAAGCAAGATTATTAGAAAAAAAAGCCGAACTCCATTGAGCTGGTACGCTTATCCATCGGGCTATTTCGTTATTCTAAAAGTCTGTTGATTCGCTGATTTTCGCAAACATCCATCCTTGTGTTTCTCCGTTTCGATCTCTCCGCGTTCTCGCCCCCTTCTCGGCAAACATAGCAATCGTCGAAAAAGCGTCGAGAGAAATCAAATGAGTTTGCGCGGGAGTGACAATGGAGTTTTGCGACTGTAATCAAGCTACTACGAGTGACGCGGGAAAAGGGACCGCCGTGGAGGGTGCAGGGACCGTCCTCCGCATTTGAATTTCCACGCCCAAAGGGAAACGAGGTGCCACACCGATAGCGCCTAGAAATCGTCCGCGGCGCGACGGCGATAGAGACATTGAATTAAGCACGATGCAGACCCTTAATTAAACGCTCGAAATTGAGCCATCGATTAAATACTCTCTCTCTTTACGGTAAGAACTTGGACCCTTCTTCGGCGGGCGAAACCGAAACGTCTGAATTATCGGCGTGAATTCGCGTCGTTCAAAGATACGCTTTCCCGTACATGAATAAAAGATTGTATACGATAAAGCGTAAAAAACGCGTGAGAAAATTTTATACGTATTGCAGATCAATATTTTAAGAAAGGACTATTCAATTTGCCAACTGTCTTGCCGCATCTTTTTTATTTCCGGTATATATCTTGTCAATTAAGTGGAAATTCTCTTCTGTTTCGCATTGTTCGTCGCTTATTTTGAAACAAAAGAAAGAAGAATTATTTCTTTGCCATTATATGCGAAATATAATCTCTTATACGGAAAATAATCCCTCCAAAAATATGATAATTGCACATGCGCATTCCACGTTTTCCTTAGAAAGACGTGACACTAATCCCGGTAATTAAAACAATTTCGCGTGTAAAATGCGCCATAACCGTAACACAAATGCAAAAGCAGAAAGTAAAGTGACACATAAATATCTTTCGTTGTTAAAAGAGTATATATGTAAGCAGAATTGCACCCCGTGCTAATGGATAACTTTAAAAAACAATCCAGACTTGGCGCTGCCAATTTGTGCCATTGTTGTTTCATGCCAGTTACGTGCGTCGATTATTATATGGAAGTGCGAACAGTATATCGTAATTGCAATCGAATTTATATTTATCGATAAACCAAAAAGCAACTTAACGTACCGCAGCGGGAAAAGATCAACCTTTTCTTGCAAATTACCGTAATTGGCATAGTTCTCTGGAAGAGGAGTATCGATCTCTATCTCTCGAGGGTCTAGGACTTTGTTCAAACGCTACTCGAATTATCTCGTAATTGGCGGCACAAATAATCAAGCGCGATTTTTTCAAAATACAGAAACAAAAAGAAGAATACAAATCCAACTTAATTTCATCATGTTAGTTCTATTAACAAGATGAAAGACATGATAACGCGTCTTCATTAATTTATCAACTCGTTTCTTATTGACTTGTTTCTCTACCTGCTCTACACGACAACAAAAATCATTATAAAAGAAACATATAAAAAGACACGATATTCGTAGAGTAGAAACGAATGAATAGCTGTCATCATCGATTGCGTTTCCGCGTGATCTAGCCGCGGATGTTGCTTTCGCCTGTGGCGTCATGCAGCGCGATGAGCGTCGAAACACGACGATATAACCAGCGGGAGAGCTATTTTACGAGAGAAGACTTTTCCGCACTTTACACACGGCATTAATCGTCACCCCGTTTTTCACACTAACCGGCCGAGTCTGAAAGCGTGAAGTACTGCGGTTTCTTGGCGAATTGCCGTCCCATCAGCGAAATAGAAAATATGTCCTTATATCCTTATTATGAACATTTTCGTACGAGATAATACAATTTCACGATAATGAAGTTTAATAACGTTGTTTATGACTTTTACAGCCAATTTTTCTCTCTTTTTTTTTTTAATTTTATTCTTTTTAATATGATCGTCAATTTTATTAATAAATTCCTATCAATGTTTAATGTACGCCATTTTACATCCGCTGTTTATCATTAAAATAAAATTCATGTGATAATTTTATTTAACGGAAATATTCGTGATGATAAAAGCTGTTATCGAAAAAAAGTTAGAAGACATAACAAAGCATTTAAATGCGCAATACTTGAATTTCGAACTGTTTTGAAAATATTTACGATATCGAAGTACGACGCAAAATTTAATCTTGATCCTGATTGATTGATAAAAAAAATTATATCCATCAATTTAATGAAAATACATGATTAGACACTTGTACGCACACACACACACACACACACACACACACACACACACACACACACACACACACACACACACACACACACACACACACACACACACACACACACACACACACACACACACACACATACACACATACACATCATCTATTGGACTTGTATCCTTCTAATAAAAGTTTTCTTTTGACATTTCTTTGAAATGAATCTCGACCTGAGATTCACGCAGGCTTACCTGCTATCACGAGGAAAGCGACGGTCGCTTCTAGCCACAGGTGGCAAGTCTTCATCTCGACGTCGCGTATGAAAAAGCTCGACGATTCCTCGGCGATCACCACTCGCGGGACTCACAGACACACTGAGAAACACCACTCTCGCGCGGCAGTCAGGTCGCGTGCGAAATTACCCGGCACCACATCTGCCCGTTCAAAGGGCACCTTTGCTTTCTCTCTCTTTTCGTCGGTTCGGAAGAGTCGTCGCAATTACAGATGTATCAACAACAATATCGGGCGATGTCCTCAAGGCAAGGTTACCACACTTCTAAGTGCCTGAGCGCGCGGCCCAACCGTACTGACGCGCGCCGCGGATTCACCCTCCGTGAGACTCCGTGAAAACACGTCAAAGCAACCCCCTCCGCTACTTCCTTCGCGACGGAGGAGCCGGTCGAATTCAAATCATCGGGTAACGAGTTTATTTCTTCGCGCGCACCCTGATTCAGAAACCTGCCTCACTTTCGTTCCCCGAGTTTGTTTTTTTTTTTTTTTTCTTATCTTCTCTTCCACGTGTCGATCGCGATGTAGAGCGATCGCGGACGATTCGTCGGCGAGCGTTATCGATCACTGTGTGTATCAATGAGCGTGACACGAGCACGAACGGTGGATTTTAAGCACTGTTGACAGGGTAATTGCACGTATATCTGCACTGGATTGCGACGGACGAGACTGAGCGTCGCCGCGCGAAGCTGTTCTGTCGCGAGTCGCGCCTGCGTCGACCGCCCTTTTACCCCCACCAGCGCGCGCCGACGATCTCGCAGCCTTTACTATCCCTCAACTCCGCCGCCACTGCTGCCGCCACCGCCGCCGCCGCCGCCTCCTCTGTCCCGCCGTCCAGTGGCCTCTTCGTTCTCTCCTTCGCGCTCCTCAGCATCTCTCGCCGGTTTATCCCGTTTTCATGGGGGGGAGTCGCGCGCGATCTCGTTTTCTCGTCTTCCTCCCTAACACTCACTTCTCGAACGGCCTGCACCCCGCGCACCGGCCACACGCACACACACGCGGATACAAGCTCCGAAAAGAAGCCCGCGATTTTATTCCGCACGCCATAGGGACGACTTGCCTGCCGGCAGTTCCGAGACCTTCGAATTCAATTTGTTCGTCGGCCGAAAGTTTTTGTCGAATGAATGCGGTTTGTTACGCGTGTCATCACTCGACCGGCATTAGGGCCATTGTCGGCTCGCGCCGCACGCCCGTGTTGTGTAGGCTGATAAAACAGACCTTTTCAAGGATACCTGTGTTCATCTCTACTGAATCTATTTTTAGTAGTCTTATATTTTACTCCCAATTAATAATAATAAATAACAAAATGGTACATGGAAAGATAATACACGGTTTTATTGAAGCAGCTAAAGATTTGCTCTCAGATCTGAAAAGTAATTTCATTAATTATGGAATAGAATGCTAAATTGGACGCACTATAAAAGTTTTTGTCATTATGTTTGAGCAATCTACGTTATTTTCAAGTCTGCATATGTGACTAAATTTTATACTGATGCAACAAAACCCCGCATGCGTTTTTGTCAGCTTAGTACACATCTCAAAATTGGATCGGTTGCTTATATTTATATTACACCGTTATATTTACACCGTTCTCTAGTTTGAAATTTATGTATACGCCCAACGCTAAAATTCATATTTATATACCGTTTGAAATACTCGGTAAATGATTAGTAATAAAATAAAAGTCATAATAAAAGAAGATAAAAATATTCTCTTTATCTTTTTCTCGTATTTTGTATGCTTTTCTTTCAATTCAAATATTTAATTTGTCTCTATTATTCTGATCCCATAAAGATATATATATATATACATTACATTTTATATATTTATATAAAATGTGTGATTCGTTCTGTACCTACAGAATAATACATTGACCTCCGTGTGATACGTTGCGAAAACATATATCTACATTGTCCCCTGCATCCCGGAATTGATCCTCGCCGCGCGGATTGCGTTACCCGCAGGCGCCACAAACTACGTAATGACCTATGTTGATCGTTCGCTCAGGGCCTCATGTCGAAAACACCGAAGCAGAGCGAATGGGCATAATATATTCCGTGGTGGGAGCGATAGATCATAGATCAGAGACCTGGCTTTATCGATGCCATTTGAAAATGTTTTGTAATAAGAATGCACTATTGTTATAGGATGCAAGAGGACTCGTTTGTTACGCGTCGAAAAGATCTTAATTTAAACTTCAGAATCTCCAGATAAGAATTTAGAGTTTTAGAATCTATGATGAGAGTCACGAATGAAAAGAGATAATTAATTTCAACGCAGATAACACGTACGGTATTAATAAAAGATATAACGAAATGAATAAGATGCCATTGGTACACGCGTATACTATTGAATCCCAATATTGCTCTCCGCTTTGTGCTACTCTGGCAATTCTAGTTAGAAATGAGCAGATATTTCAACACACAATAGCAGGGGCTAAAGCGTTACGAGTTTCATCCCTCATTCTTCGATCAATCGAATGTATTATCCCGAAGAACAATAACGCAACGACGTTAAAGCCATACATTAATTTTGACAAAATTCTAAGATATAATATTAAAGAAATTTATTATCTTATTTATCAATCTAAAAATAATCATGTTAATTCTTCGGTAACTATTTAACTTCGGTTCTGTTTAATAAATGTCTTTTAAAGATAGATTAACTTCCAAAGGTTTCCGGGATTAGAACTTTCCGCGTCGACAGATTATGCAGTATTAAGAGTTGGACCGTTCATTTTCAAGGGGGAAATTTGGAAAATTTCATTAAAATAAGTATATCATCAATAATGTCGCATCTTGATTCGTTGTGGTCGGAAACTCGGCTTACACCACTTTCAGGATTAACAGCTCAATTACTCCTGCGAAACTTAGCCGCAATTCACGCCGTGGTATCTCGTACATCTCATTAATCGAGCGATTACATGTTTAATGAAGTGCGAACGTCTAAAATGTACTTGGAGATTAATTAGGACGCGACTATTCTTAGATGCAGTCAAACTTTCGCCGGATGTCTTGCGCGCGCGATGGGATTCTGGAGTTCGCTATGTAAGGCTTTAGATTAGAGCGGATAATTCTGTTCGGATTTACGCGTGCGCGAATTTCCAAGTGACTGTACAGATACGCGAAAAGTTCTCGGATTGCTTAGAGACGACTGGCGTCGATCGCCGCGCAAGGATTTCCGAGTAAAAAAAATAAAAATTAAGGGGAAGAGGTAATATTCCCTTATCTCTCTATACGTCAAAACATAAAAGTCGCATAAAAACGCCGGTCGTTGCGAAAAGCGTGTTGAAGCATGATCCGCATTTCCATACAGGTTCAGTTTCTGGACGACGGAATAAGAATCTTATTCGTCTTCGCCGTGATGCGGGCATCAAAAGGCACTTGGCACCGCGCATTCATGAATCTCCGATGCGCGATTTGCTGCTTAAACATGGAGTCGCCGCGGGAGCGTCATGGACCGGTCAGCACGCTCTCTTTATGGCGGTACATCTACGCCCGCAATTTATCTTTCCCTCCCTCTTCGCGCTCACTGCGCGCTGCCTTTCCCTTTGTCGCTTTTCTTTTCTCGCCTCCCCCGTCTCCGGCTTCGCTCCCACGTCTCGTGAATCTTGACCCCGGAAACGCTGCGAAAGGAGGGTGCGCAGGAGGAAGACGGTGGGATGTAAGAGGTGAGGGGGCAAGGGGGAAAGGGAAAAGACGGTTGAAATATCACGAAGACATTATTCGTTACCATCGCGTATCGCCACCCTCCTTATGATCGTATAAAATAGCCCTCCATCCTCATTCATAGTGACGGCAGACGCGACGAGATGCGACCGGCCGAGAGTCGCGCCGAGCCGAGCCGTTGAGATTCGCAAGATCGCACTTTAATAGGATAGCACGAGCGAAAGGAGAAAAAGAAGGAGCGAAAGGCAAGGGAGAAAACAGGACGCTTTTTTCGGTCGTGCCCGGGCCCGCCGGCATTACTCTCACGAGGACAGGAAGCACCGAGGCGCTAGGCGGGAGGGTTGAGACCTCTGAATTATCGCGCGGAGTTATTTCTTCTTTCTATATATCGTTCTTTACCTCGGGGGCGTGCACACATACGAAGCACAGGGCTGGGTACCACGCGCGGGCGGACACGGCGCTAACTCGGGCATGAAAAACCCGAGGAAAGTTATAAGAAGCTACAAATACGTTCTACACGAGCGATATTTACGCGTATACAGTTGAAACTCTATCTTCATTTTTCCTTTCAGCATTCACATTTTTAATTAAACGCAAGCCTCTTGTTTGCACGCGTCTCTAGCATATTTAGCAAAAATCAATTGGTAACAGATGTAATAACTAAAAATTACGTTTATATTTAGATATATATATTTAGATATATTGTTAAATGCATGAAAATATATATATCTCTTCTGTTTTCTTTCGTGAAGAATGAGCGTCGCGTTGATTCTTCTAAAACCGTCCCTGGCCGCGGACCTACGTGTCCCCGTTGTTGGTTCCCGGGACCAAAATGTATGCGTTACCTACAAACCAACGGATGAAAGTTATGCGCTTTGGCCACGCTATGCCGCGTCGAGAGATATCGGGAATGGAGTCGGTCGGAAGAGAGGAAGATATGCAAAAAACCGCAACGCACATCGTCCCGCCAGAAATATTGGATGACGCGCCACACGCACTCTTCTGCGGCCATCGAAGCCGCTTTTGTTTCCTCCCTTCCTCCCGTTTTCCGTTTTTCGTTCAATGTATTTTACGAACGCCTGGCTTTCAGCCGACGTTTTGTTTTGCCCTCAACACCGAGCGGCGCGACGCGAAAGAGATTGTATCACGGCTGCAAGATCTTTCGCCAAACTTCCCCGAAATGCCACGAGGGAACTAGCGAGAAACTTTGCTGTTTATGGAGAATTGATAAACGCGGCATGTGCCGATGAAAAAATGCTATTTGCGGAGTTCACTCGAACCTTTCCTGGTTGGATTAAAAATATGCGGTTTAAATGGTATATTTTGCGAGAGTAAATATTGGACGTGCATCCGTCATACGTCTTCATCCGCAACCGTACCCGCGGGGGGAGAAAAGAGGATACCACATGCATATTATTTCTATATTTTGTTCGAGAAAAAATGTTAGCAGTGCACAAACCAACAGGAGCAGAACTAATTCAGCAGATAGGATTGTCGACATTTCCCCGATTTTTCTTTTCCAATTAACTATAACGATTTCAAAAGGACGTTTACTTTTAAGTCTATTTTTAAATAAGAAGAACAAAATTTTGTGGCAACGTGTAAACGAATATTTCTTTAAAGATAAATTTATAAATTATTAATATATACAAATACATTATAAAACCATAAATATGGAATGGCATAAATAAAATGTATGTATAATATTAATAATCCTGAAATCAATAAATGACTGTGATAAAGATTTGCACGTGGTGGAATAAAAATGAAAAAAAATTTTATTATTTCGACGAAATGGATTATTTTTTCTTCTTGAAACATTCGCGGTAATAAAATATTTTTAGTTCGATCCTTAAAGATGATTTACCGAACAAGGAGAATTTCTTATCACATCGTATATCATACCTGAAAAAAGTACAACGAACGATTCTTCAGCATCGTTTAACGATTGCCTGAAAACTTGAATTCTCGCGCAAAAAGAGAAGAAAGAGAGAGACATTGAAAGCGTTAACGCAAGCGTGCAAATTTCTAACATTACGGGGGCGGAAGTCGTGACGACAACAGTTTTGAAAGTGGCGTTTCAGCCCGATGTACGCAGCTTTATAGACATACTACGCGCACGATGCCAGAATAACAAATGCTCGGGAGACCGTTTTCTCGCTATGGTCTTCTCCTGCACGCCGCAGCGGCGATTTATCGTCCCGCGTCTCATTCCGAAAATTGTTTCGTCACGCTTTTACAGTCCGTCGCCTTCTACACTGCTTCCCCCCTCTCTCTCTCTCTTTCTCATTCACGTTCCTTCTCTTATCGTTATGCCGTAATAAACAAAGGATTTCATTTCCTCCCCGTTGTAGCATTATAAATTTCGCGCCGCTCATCATCCCTGGATCCCTTGGGTCCCCATGATTTTAGTTAAGCTGCTCGATAAAACGGACATGAGTATCAAGGGTCAATCGGAGAATCAACTTGGCCGAAGCAGTCTCTGTCTCTTTTTTCTCGTCGAACCGACAAATGCCCGCGGTGTATCGGGTCGATCGACGTGAAAATACGCCCGAGTCTCGTTCGACCGACAATGAAGCATTCTCTCGTTCGAAGTGACAGCGGTACAGGAGTCGAAACACACTCAAGCCTGATCGCCATCCATCCCTCCCTCCTCCGTACCTCTTCGTCCTTTTGCTTTTCTTCGCGACCCGGCTACTTCCCTACGCGGCTTTCACGTACCTTTTCCCGTGCCGGACCGCGGGGATGGCAGTGATTAATCGCGCAAGGGTGGCCGGTATTCGCGGTGTACAATGAGCGACGTGTTGCTGCCTCCACATATCTACGTATATCCGGAAAAAAAAGCTTCGGACGACCGTCCCGCCATCCCCATTTGCGACCCTGCTTTAACCTCGTCGTTTCTTATCCGTTCTTTCGACTGCCCCTGTCGGCCGTTTAGAACTCTCTCTCTTTCTCTCTTTCTCTCTCTCTCTCTCTCTCTCTCTCTCTCTCTCTTTCTCTTTCTTCGTCATCGACCTATGCCTTCTCGCGTTTAACCCTCCTGCCGGGTGAGTAATAATAGGGAAACCTGATGTCCGCTACCTCGTTGCCGCCGGCAAAGTGAGTATAACCAGGGCGAGAGAAACCCCTACGTCGCTTTCGAGTGGAAAAATATATAGCCCGCAGGAAAGCTGTCCGTCATGCTACGGAATACCGCGGATGAAAACGCGTTCGCGAAACGTCCCTGGTCCGAGAATCGATCGGCCGTCGGCGCGATAAAAGAAGAAATGTGGGCCACGAGAGGAGGATAATTAGCGTACGCGCGAAAACACCCGGAACACTTACTGGAAACATTTAGCTCCTGCGGGGCCCTCCACTTTGCTTAATTGCGTCCTTAAATCAACAGCCCATTACGCTATTGCCGTTTGCTACGTCTGCCGTAGAAATCAATGCTTTCAGTGCATAAGAACAATTTCTTGGCGTTCATAATGCAAAGTGCATCTTATGCGTTTTGCGCTCGTGTTGCGTCGACGTTGTTCCCATGCTACCAAATCGATGAGGAATCGGTTAACATGCAGATCTGATTTTTGTGCGAGCAAGAGAATGTGGGAAGCACTAATTTCTTACATTTGGAGAATTGATAATTAAATCTTTTTATCCAAAATTTTGTAGTTTTGTATAGAAGATTTTGTTACGAAGCATTATTTTTGTTTATTTGATACATTTAATTACTTAATCAATATGGGTGAATAGAAAAAGAGTTCAAAGTCTTAAATAAGAGTTCAAAGTCTCAAAATCTTAAAAATAATGTTCAATACATTCAATACATTTAAAGAGAGTAAAATTAAAAATAAATAAAAAAAGAAATAAATAATTAAATACAAATATAATTCTTCTCTTTTTTATAAAATCATGAAAAATGTTATTTTGCTATTGAGATAACGAAGTTTTGTAGAAACACGCGAAAGCAACAAGCACATGTTGAAGGCAGTTCATTTCTCATAATATCCTGGAGATATCAAGTAATTGCGGTATATACGTAAAAACTCACGTAACAGCCCATTACAGCGGTCTACGTTGATCTCATGGATAAGAGGTAGGGCTCCTCAACTAGGTGGCTCGATCTCAAATCCCAGGTGTCGCGTTCCTGGATTTTTCCAAGTTATCTTCATACAGGAATTTTCCAGTGTTTCTGAATTCAGTTTGGATTGTAGATTCTAGATAAATAACGGTGGCGTAATGTTGAGAATGCAGAAGGGCCAAACTGTATTTGCCGATCCCCGTGTATTCCACGCATATCGTGTGTGTATATATATATATATATATATATATATATATATATATATATATATATCGGTCGTGTCAATACATACCTGCGACGGAGAGTTGCTGACGGAGAGCTTACCGTTCTCCTTCGTCGCGCTTATAACGGTGAAAATTACGCTTTTCCCTTTCTCATTTTCTCCCCCTATCTCGTAAATTGCGATCGATGATAAAAATCAGGAAACGCATCACGGATTCGTCGTACTTTTGCTCCGATTCCGTCCGGTATCGCCTGAAGGAGAAGAGCGAGACCCTGTCTCTGAGATATCGAAAGGAAACGCACGCCGATAAGGAACTACGAACCTTTTGCAATCGCTACTCACGCGCGCAGATGTGTTTCTCGTTGCTCTCTTTTTTTTTTTTTTTTTTTCATCCCTTACGTATTTCCCGTAGCTGGTTTCGCGAGAATAAATGGACACTTTATCCAGGGCTGAATCTGAAACACGGCCGAAACGACGTTCGAAAAGCTTGGCTAGCTTGGCGCCCCAGGATAATTTCTCTAGTTATCGCGATGCTCCGATGGACCTTCTACAAAAACGGTTGCTCACCAATAGAGATAAACGGAGTATGCGTTAAAACAGAGATTTCTACTGCTTGGATAAAACGAAACAGAGTAGAACGAATTGGGATATAATGCGCAAGAAATGGTTATGATAATAGCAGTATAATAATGAGAAAGGGAACAAGAGGAAATATTGTTAAATGTGCAATGTCTTATCATTTTGCAGCTATACGAGAGAAATGTTGACGACGTCTAACAATTAGAGTTTCGTTATTTATGCAAATAATAATTCTAAGTGAAAATTCTGCGATTCTTAGCAAGTTGTAATATACATATGTATAAAGGTTCGTGTTCAACGAGAACGGTTTATCATTTTATTTGATTGGATGCGTTTCTAAATTATCTATTACCTATGTACAATCTGCATCTACATAGAATTATTTTTCCACTTTTCTTTCAGTTACGGATTTTTCTTTTATCAGTATACTGTTAACTTTGAAGAAGCTCAGTAAATATCGATAAATGAAACTTACATAATTAATTACATACTTAAAAGAGTTAATGGAGAGTTCGTTAACGATAGAAAACATCTTTAAGCCGGGCATTTAATTTTTTTGTTACCAATTCTCATTATTCTCGCATCGAATCGATACGCGGATTTGCGCTGCTCAGTTTATTTCTCTTAAAAAGAGTTATTCTCTTTCCACCGACCACCAATGCTCAGACACTGAAATAATCGTCATTGGGAAAAAGTAATACAATAACGATACAATCGTTATACAACTATTGTCATATACGTAATTATATATTTTTTCCATGACTTTTGATAATAAAATAGCATGTAAATAGAATATTTGTTTTCAGGTTCGAAGCTCTTGCAATATCTTATTTATATTTAATAATGTAATAGCAATAAATTCCGCGCGGATCATTACATTATCAATCTCAACAGGTTCGATAAATGTCGGAAATGGGATTATATAATTCATCCTATAAAGTAGTTGGAAAGTTTCTATCGAGGGAAAACATCTTAAACCGTTAAATCTTTTATTGCAAATTCTTATTATCCTTGCATCGACTCGATAGCTCGATACCATGCCGATCAATCTGACTATTCTTCTTAAAAAAGGCCACGCTTTTTTCATCGATTACTACTCGCGAATGTTCAAAGGAATCGGCGGCACGAAAGAGTTTCGCGATTTAGCTGTGACGTAACGATTGACTTTCCATTACTCTCGGGGTGAAAAAAAAAAAAAAGAATGACTAACTCGCGCCGGATGTTTCGAACGCAGTGCAGCAGGTGCCGCAAAAAGCGTACCTTATTCGTTATCATTCCCTCCGCTATGGCGGAAAATATTTTCAACCATCGGAACTGTTCGAAGCTAGATTAGATTTTCCAGGGACAAATTTTTACGGGCGCGACGCCAAATCCTCGTTTTTTATCCTGTCGCTTCTTTCAGATGCGAAATTGTCGCGCCGCGTTGTTAAATAAAACATAATCAACTTACGGATGATATAAATGGATAAAAGTCCCGTCGCGCACGTTATGTTGTGTTTTTCGCAATTTTCACGCGCGCACGCGCGAAAAACTCGTATCGCGAAAAACAAGTGAGAAAATTAGATATTATTGCGTTGAATCGGTTGTGTCACGACTTTTTCGCGAGTTGTGAAAAGCATTTTAGTTTACAATTTTGTGTACGTCATTATCTAAGAAATCGATATAAATCTATTTACTTTGATATCGTTTTCCGCGGGGACTATTTGCTATCCTCTCGTTGCGACATCCCGTGCCCATTCTATTTTCTGGCATTCATCAATCGACAACAACGGTCACGTTGGGTAATTACGATGGACCGGGAACTACCACGTACAATTAACCCATCCTGTTTCTTCCCTACGTGCCGTACCGCTGGAGCATTTATTCTCATGGGTAGTCCGTGCACTGTGGCTGGTTTCCTCTTTTTTTACGAGCTATAAAGCGACTAGACGCAACGAAACGCGAGTCGTTCCGAGTCACCGCCGTTACATCAATTTCAAGCTCTTCGCCCTCATTTCCGTCGCTGTACCGCCCATCATCGAAACGCGGCTGCAAAAATGTAATTTTTTTCAATTTGGCAGGGTACCACAGAGCGTGATCCTCGAAGTGTCGAAGGTGCCCCGCTCGAGGAATCGTGCCTGTCAATATTGTAAATTGTACACTCTGTGTAGCCGGCAAAATGGCCCGACCAATTTGCTACCATTCTATAAAGCGAGAGATAATGCCGGGCATAAACCCTTTTATTTCATCTTGTCGTTCTCTTTGTCACGGCTTTCCTCATTTCACTCGCTTTCGTTATATTTATTTACTGATGACTTATAGAGATGATTGAAATTACGTCGTGCTTTTGTGAAATGTACGAATAACTTATATAAAATTATATAATCAATCGAAAAACCTTTTTGTTAATTCAATTTCTACATTCAAAACTACATTTTCAATTGCGCAAAAAAATAATGTGTTAAGATTTGACTTAATATTTTTTTAGTATAAAGAAATAAGAGAGAGAGAGAGAGAGAGAGAGAGAGAGAGAGAGAGAGAGAGAGAGAGATGTGGATGTGTATATTCATTATCGTGCTAACCAATTAGAAAAATAATTAAAAATTTTACTTCATTTTTGTTCATAAAGCGTCATAAAGCGAGGTAAAGTTGCCGGCAGGAGTAACTTTGCGAAAAAGTAAAGAAAGCTTTCAGAACCGTCCAGTAGCGGAAAAACTAATCAACGAGCAACAAGAATCTCATGAATATCGAAATTGGAGTTAACGAATGACTTTCTTCGGTATTATAAGGTACTAGGCTTTATTCCCTGTAACGTAAAGTTACCTTTCCACTAGAGCGACATAATCTCATTTTATAACCCTAACAGACAAAAAATATTTATCATCAGTTAAATAATATGAAGTTAAATAATATGAATTGATTAAAATTATCTTAAGAGAAGAATACGCAATACTTTTTATGTAATATATTTTAACTCTTTAGCATGTATTTTTTAATTAACTATTTAAAAATACAATTGTCCAATTAGCATTTCAAAATTTCATTTCAAAATTATTTCAATTTCTTGTTTATAGAAGAAGTTTTATTTATCTTTTTGATTATAACGTGAAGTAAATTAACTTCAGCAAAATTTATTAACATTACATCTGATTGCTTTCCTAAGGTTTGCACCGTCGGCATCTTAGACATGCTCAAATTTTTGATTTATAAATTTATTGATCATCCAAATATAAAAGTTTTTTTTCGACTTTGTTACCCATGTAGCACTATCCGATACGCTCGGAGACGCCGAAAATGTACTATCGCAATCATTCCCAGGGTGTCTCAACTTTGGGATTTCGATTTTACGTCGAAGTTAAGTCGACATTTATTCGAATCGCTCCTTCCGCTCGAATGTAGCTAGCCCGGTGGTTTTCCTTACAACGGGAAACGGTGAAGCGTCCCACGAGCGTACGCTGGAAGCCGCAAGAGTCTGAAAGTCTGGGGGGACTGTTCCGCAAACTTCATTTCGTCACACATGTACGGAAAAAGTATGCGAGATCGTTGAATCCGAATCACAATATTCCCTGCGGACTCGTGGCGACTTTAATACACGTATTTTCATAAAACGAGGCGCTTTCGACGGGTGAAATAAGATTCCGATCGATTTTTTCGTCGTTCGCCACACGCTCGCAAATACGCGCCATTTTGTGACTATTAGAGCTACCAATGTTGGTCTCAAGAGGTCCACCGAGATAAAATATTCTTGCCGATACACCGGAAAATTTGTTGTATATGTATCGCGTGATTTCGTTGCTAAAAATATTTTAACGAAATAACATTTTTACTATTAAATATAATTTTGTACATCTCTCTCTTTCCCCCCTATCTTTTGTTTTTAATTAAAATGCTGTCTTTTTATTTGTACATTATACTTTTTCTTATAAATATACGATTTTTTACATATAAGCTGACCTAAATAAATAATTTAACGAGTAAAAGTTTTTATATTGCAATGCATAATTAAAAAATAAATGTTTAAAACATGAATAACTGAATTTGTATAATCTATAAAATCATCTATCATTAAAGTAAACTTCTAATGTGTTACTTTAATGATACTCTCAAGAGTTATGAAAAGACGTTTGAGTGTTAGTCTGAAATCAGTTCCAAGTTATTTGCGCTCCAACTAAATCGAAGCATTTTCTTCACTTTTTCAAACTTTCACTTCGGCAAAAAGTATTGACAGAAATGTCGAACTTTGGTCTCTACTTAGTTTAATTGACTATAGGAAGTATGTATAATAAAAATAATAAAAATCTATAACGTGGCAAGTGCACCATCTAACGCATTTATCACTCTTACCATTAAAACTAGTTGACCTATTTTTCTTAAATTTTGCAAACGTTGTAAACACAAAGTGCAAAGTGCATCCCACAAAATGTGCTAATTTAAAAAAATATTTTATTACAAGATGTAATATGCAAAAATGTTAAAAATGATATTTCATGAAAACATATTTTAATAAGATTTTTCATTTAACGTAAATCTTTTTCAACTCAAATTTAATGATTGCCATTTGCTACTTTTTAAATATTAAAATATCTGTTTTATTATAGCAAGACGCAAATTAAGCTTTCTTCAGAAAGAAAACTGAAAGGTTATTTGCGAAACAAAAATAAATGATTTATATACAATTTTAAAGTTTAATTGGCATAAATTAATAATTAATATTAAATATCCTTATGTATTCTATTAATTTATCTGATGATAACATTGACGCTAAATTAAAAGAATGAACTAAATAATTTCCAGTATTCATCTTTCGTAGAATTTGTTTGCGGATATAGGTGTGCTAATTATGTGTGCTGTTTTGAAATGTATACATATTGCACTGATAATTTAACGCTAGTCAAACGCACAATTGTAATCAGCGCGAATTCCACATGCTTGGTTCTCAAAGAGCTTTCGGACGTTACATGAAAGTATTTATCTTTGAATACGTAGATCATCAAAAATATGAATCTTTGAATTTACTAATGTCAATGAAAAAAAGGGGTATAAATAAAATATATTTATACATATATTTAACTTTTATTTAATTTATATGGTAAAATATAGATCAAAAAGTTTATCGTAATATTCTTATTTACGATATTATGACATTTTAATAATGTTATATTTATTATTATATTATTATATTTGCATAATGTATTCATTAAATATAATATGCACTATTTACTAATTATATTCTAGACTCTAGATTTAATATATATGTAATTATAAAAATACTTAGAATAAATTATTTTTTATCATTGCGTCACAAAAGTATACATTTGTAATTAATCGCGTGCAAGAATGACCATTACATCGTATTAATAGCGTGCTAACTTTCATTTACGTCGCTTTGCACATTTGCAGGCCATATAAATTGAAATATGTACTCATTAAATTTTCTTACCGTAAAGAGAGAGCACACCACATAATTGAGTTCTTGAGTCTCCTAAACATTCAATTGCCTCATTTTATACAATTTATCTCACTTATAAGAAATAGATACTACTATCTTATCTATTATTTTATCTATTACCTTATCTGATTGTAAGAATAGTACGAAAAAGTCATGTATTTTTTGTCGGAATATATATTTCTGCATACAAATTTAAAATATAAATAAAAATAATTTTGGATATAATGAATATTATTACATTACATTACATTATAATAATGTAAAATATGCAGCAGATTACTCAGAATTTCTCTACATAATTTATAACTTAGATGCGTTTACGCCAGATCTTAGGTTGGCGATATTCAGACTCTCTATCTTAACTAACTCGTATCAAGGGAGTTAAACTCTTAGTCATGTGGAAACCGCGACGCTGTCTTGGCTGATTACGCGGAGGATTATCTAATTTTGTATAGTTGCACAAATATAACTTATCAATTCAAATTATTATAAAAGAGAAAAGAATTAAACAATTTTTTTAAATATTATGAAACCAAGCAAACGAAATAATAATGCTTTGTATCGATTATGACATTTTTCACAATTTTTGTACTTTGTATTTTGCATCTTTGTATTTGCATGTGTAATTTATATATTCCTTTTATTTGCTCTGTTCCATTTATTCATTATATAAAAATAGACTTTTTTTACTTGTTCAGATTAATTAACGCCAAATAGCTAGCTTATAAAATGCGTTGACAGTTTAAAAAAAAAAATGTCAGTCCGATATTATTTTAAATTTTTAATCTTTATTAATAACGCTACAGTATTGGCGATTATCTATGCTCTTTCTGTCGATACGTGTTGACTTGCGGCTGCTCAAATTCAAAATTACTTTAATTCCTCGAGACGACTCGCTTTGGCGCGAAGTCGATGAGGATCGTTTGGTGCGCACGTAATCGCGTACCACTCAGACGTTTTTCCCGAAAGCGGAGAATCGCGTACTCTCACGAAGCGGGGAAACCTCCAAGAGGCTTTCGAAGTTTCGGGGACCACTCGATAAACTTCGTTTTGACTCACCGAGGGTAAAGAACGACGCGGGATCGGTGCATCCGAGTCACGCTGTTCCCGGAGGATTTCGCATGGGTCTCGTTTAGGTACACACACTCCGCGCAATGCGAGCGTTCTCGACGTGCGAAATGAGATTTCCCTTGATTTCTTCCACACCTCCTCTCAAATCTGAAACGAAGCGTAGGCGCGTCACAGAAATGCGTCGCGCGATGACATTGTTATGGCTAGTCGCTTTGTTCGCGACGCGTTTGTGCTCATTTGCCTGATGTTACCTGATGAGACTCTCTTGATGACTCTCTTTCACACATTAGCTTTTTCGCGCATCTGGTTGGATCTCGTTGATGAAAATCTCCATATCGCGGACATTTGTTTGTAACAATATAACAATCTATGGAATATAATAAACTGTTTCAACTGTATATTGCGTACACTAGACACGTAGTTACATTGATAAGTGAAGTAATCTTGGAAGAAAACTTTTAGAAAATATTATAATTATAATAATTTGTGTCATTTGTCAGTTTTATACACAGTGTATTTAAATTAAAACATTTCTAATATTGCATATAATTCTATTAATAATTTTTCTTCTTTATTGTGTAACAGACTCGAACAAATAGATTTTTATTCTAGTTGTTTTTATAGAAGTATTAATCTTTAAATGTTAGTGCTCGTAAATAGTTTCGACTAATTATCTAACACGAAGCGAGGGGCCGTTCGAAATATATGAACACATATAAAATTAACAGCACTGGCCGTTTTCTAGCACGCGGTTTATGTTGTTTAAAGGCGCGAATGCCGTTTTGGGAGGATGACATCCGACGCCTGCGGGCTTCTCGATGCGAGGGTCACTTGAGTGGGAGCCATGCTCGAGTTTCAAAAGTGAACCGACGTGATCCGTTTTGTCCCGCTTTGTCAGCATTTTCTGTACTTCGAAACGGCGCGAAGTCTTTCGTCAACGATTTGCAACGTTATTCTGTTAACATAGCGCTATCGATTTTCTCGCGTGGCTCAGGTGACGCAGGTTTTGTTTTTTGCGGACGGTCGCAATTCTTTTTTCCAAAATAAATCTTTTAACATACCTTTCCATGTGTACCCGTGAAAATATCTCACGCTTCTAATGGAAAGTCCACCGCAAATCGATTGCCCTCGTAAAATTGTATGCAACGAAGATCGGGAGATGTGCAGTGTAGTTGTAGTTTAGAAACTTCGAGCGAAACATTTATTTGCAAATAAATATTTTATCTTGTTTTATTTACAACATACTTTTATATTTGTTTTTATTATCCATTATTATCAAGTTTCTTTTTAATCGAAATCTAATCAAAATGAATACAAGATCAAAAATCTCAAAAAAATGTTACTAGAAAATGTAATACTCTAATGTTAGAGGAAAAATTTCTATATTTTCATCTCTTTCTCTCTGAAAATAAAAGCCGATATTATACGATTTAATAAAAGAAAGCTTTAAATTTTCTTTAAAATATGCAAAATACTATTGAAAGATCTTAATTTCTTTTTATAAATTTTTTAAATTCTTTTCCTTAATAAAATATATTTTCAATTCAATATTTTTTTGTTTTATGAATAATTCATGTTTCAGTTATAGATTTTCTTTGCTATTATTATACATGAAAGAAATATATTGTATAGTAAATTAATGATGACGATTTGAAATCGGTGCATCCCTTTCCTAATACCCCATACGCATGATTTACGAATTACTAACTGATATAAACAATCAGTACACAACAACGTTATATGATCGCTCAAAAGCATCACCTATGGACTAATTAAACATCATTTCGACAAAAGTCTAACGACAATTGCGCTAAATACACCCGGCGTAATTGACAATCTACGTAATTACGCCACGGGATATATTAGCGCGGAATATCGCGTATTGAAGTGCTTCACGGGTCCCACGGTCGTAGCTATTTATTCGGTGGAATAATGTGACATAATGGAAATTCTAAATGAGAGCCGATTTGCGTGTCGCGTTACAAACAATGCCATTTTCGCGCTGGCCACGAGTTTATGTTTAAGCCCGGCGCAAATAATAATCGCGCTCTATGGGAACGAGGAGATTCATCCGGCCGGATTTTATTGCCGAATCCGCAAAATAGCGCAATCTACCTGACGACCGACTTCTCCCTCGTTTCGACAAACGCGCACAGTTGTGTGCACATTGCGGACGCAACGATGTTTAATGGAACCGACGTACTCGCGACTCGATTCTTGCTAGTCGAGAATTTTGTAATTTTCCCCAAGATTCCTTGATGCATGAATGAGATAATTGCTTATGAAAAGGAAGAAAGAAAAGTAGAAAAGATTCAAGAGATTTATTGTAATACTATTTACTTAAGCAATATTTCTACTCGATCTGTCGAGCTACAAGCGAATCCGACTTATAGTCGTTCTAATGCAGTACATCATACCGCAATATTTTTCCGCAGCTAGCCATTCGTGCGATTTCTTTATAGAAGAACAGAAATTCAATGGCGCTGTTAAGCCGATGGCGCCGGGAGGAATCAAATAAAGCCCTTTCGCCACCGCGAGAGAGAATAAAAAAAAATTTGGGCCACCATTGGACGGCGTATGCTTAACAGATATTTCAATGATAAAGTAATATTCTTCTTGGCAATTTTCCGCATGACGCTGGACAATGCGCGCTTTTAATTACGTGGTCGCGCGCATATCGCAGGGATTTTATAGAATTTTATTTGCAAACTCTTTCCGGCTGGAGTAATGCCTCGCAGTAAACGCGTATAAATACTCGCAACGGTGCGTGTCATTATCGCATGAATATGTAAACACAGCCTCACCTTTTACCCGAAAGACTTTTCCGTCCTTACTACCGTTGTGCAGACGAGTGAAAGCCTCTTTGACGACAACCGACTTTGAGCATTCGTCGACTAACTTTGGCACTATAAAGAGGTGTTCACACGTAGTGAAAGCGCCGAAACGGAGTTTGCCGAGACGCGAAGTTTAATTATTCAAAGATCCCTCGGCATTATCGTCTCGAGTGTTACATGCACGAAATATATCATATTTATGTATTTGTTGATGTCAAAATGTATATAGTGCATACAAACTGTAAAACAGATTTTTACGAACAGAAAACAAACAAAGTAGAAATATCATGTAGAATAAATTCATGTAGAATAAACATATAGAATAAATTCTTACAAGTTTTCACAACAATTCTTACAATTAATTTTTATAATATTTGTCGATTTTTTTATATCAAACATCTAATTTTTAGCGTTTAAATAATTTGATATTTCAAACACACATCTTTTACTCAAAATATAATCTTTGAAATATTTCAGACATTTGATTCGTTATCCATATGAAATCGAATTTTATCAGCGGTACAGAACATTTAATGATTAATGTGTTCTTATTGAATTGTCAAGAAGCTATCATTCACTTTCAGTTTCGGACATAGTTTAGAATAAACTTTACTGTCATCGTTCATCATCTGTATAGGAAAGTAAGACAGTTAAAATGACATACTGTGATCGATATGGAGAATTTTAATAAATGAAATTATTTTATCATTCAGCAAAATAATAAGAAAGGCTTTTATTATATTAATTACGTTAGTCTAATTAATTAGAAAACTTTTGAGAAAGTACGACAACCTGCTGTTTTAAATAAATAATGATGATAACTGATTGCTATTCACATATAAATATATCTACTCTTATTTATTCAATTTTGCTTTTCCATAAATACTTTTTCATAATTTAATAAATTTTTGTGTCGAATGGTTTCTACATGTATAAATATTTCAAACTGCATTAAAATTGTTCAATTATTAGCACTAAATTTTTTTAATATTATTAAGTTCAATGTGATGTACCTAATATCATAAATTTTTAAGAATGTCTAATTTAAATGAATTGGTGAAAGTAAATTCTGATATATTAAAACGTTCTTCCAATGTAATATCAAAGATATAATACGATTAAGTCTATAATTTATAAAATACTTTATTTGTGATAAAACCGTTAATTAATAGAAGTTATTTTTGCATAATCGATAATTTCATTTCCAAAGATATATTCGTGTCATTAGAATTGAATGAAAATATAAAATCCTGCTAATAGTAGATTTTGTACGCCGGATACGTGCTTCATATAATAAAATATGTTAACAGATTAATAAAGCCGGTAAAGCCGGTTCACTATTTAATTAACTGATTGGATATGATTGACCAAGATAATCTCTTACTTATACTACTTATACTACTTATGTAAACTATGATAATTCAAGGTATACACGGGAATTTCTCGCGAAGTGACAAATTAGCTATAAAGTTCACCTTCCGTATTTAATTGGTTTTCGTTTCTAACGACGATTCACGACCGCGACATATTTCCCGTTAATCAGACGCCCAGCTTGAAACTTTTTCCATCCGTTTGCCTGTAACCCCAAAGCGACCCTCACTCCACGTCGTTTACTTCAACTTTCTCAAAGCGGTGTTTTTTCGACAGCTGCCGAAATATTTAACAGGGGGCAGGAGAAGCGAACTTCCAAATGGCAGCGTGTGGCGGATGAACGAGATGTAGGATTAGCGTGGTGACTCGTTAAAAACCCCCTCCGGCAAGTAGAAGTTACGGATAAATGGTCAGGCTTCGATTTTGCGCGCTCTGCTTCTACAAATTAACCGCAAAGTTAAAGAAGTTAGATTTTTGTTATGAATTGTGGGAATTGTACCTCGCACACATAGATAATCGCGTTTTGTATCTCGGTATTCTGTATCGGTTATCGTACAATACGTTTCATTTCATTTCTTTAGAAGTAGTTTAAAAGTTTATTCGAACTATTAAAGATTTTTTGTTTGTGATTTGTGAAAAATTAATTGCATCTGTAGCAGATGGGCATGCAACATCGATGATGTAATATCGATGTAACGATGTAATGCGATGTAACAGAAATTCTTTTGAACGAATTAACACCTTTCAAGAAACATCTTTAGTTTTTTCTTATCTTAAAGGATAAAGGATAATAGTTTCACTTATACGTTCTTACATGGGAATTTTATCGTTTTCATTTAATGTTAATGTCTATACGAATTATTCTTATACGCGAACATAAATAAAATTAATAACATTTCGTAATTAAGGAAGTTGTAACAAGACAAGTTGTAACAAAAAATGTACTCATTTCGCGTATAAAAGTCTCACAGTTTCACGCTAACTGAAGTACTAGTTCAGCTTGTTAATTATCATTATTTTATTTTATTAAAACAAAGTTACGTATTTTTCAATAAAAATATTTAATTTATCATATATTATTGTTAAGCAAATAATTCGTATGTCTCATTTAATAAAAAATATTTTGTAAGTTTACACTCAAATTGTTAAAAGCTTCTTATAAAACTTTTTTTAATATTCTTATAAAATTGAAAGATTTATATTGCTATTCAGTATATATTTCAAATAGATACAATAAAAAAAAATTATTGATAATAAAAATGAAAGCGATGCTGGAATAACAGTTTATCAAAAAATGTAATATGTGAAGTAATATCAAAACTTATTTCTTTTATGTGCCTGATTGATCAGTTTTGTTTTCTAGTAAATCTTTGGTCGAGGTATATTGACTCTTTACGAGTATCGTTTATTTTTATTTTTCGCTTTGCTTTGTTTCAGGCTAAGAATGATGATCGATAGATGTCAGTCCAATGCGATCGTTAATAGTGAAGTATGCCTCAAGTGGAATAAACGTTTATTTAACGCATAACATGTTAAATAACAGGTTGTATAGCATTATATTTTTGTAAGTAAAAAAGATTATCGGTCACACGGTAATGATCACAACTTTTTATGCGAGTATAATGAGATTTTTTTGTTAGGTATTATCACAAGCAACACATTGTCATCCTATTTTTCGATGGGCTTTTGCAGCAAACTGTTGCGAGCGAGGCTGTGTAATGCTTTTAGCCATTATTATAGTATCGCAGCTTCTTTAAAAAGAAGAGATACGCTAATGAAAGTATTGTAGTTACTACATTTATGCAGTATACTAAAAGATTATAACTTCTAAAAATAATAAAACATTACGTGCAAATGAGAAATTTAAACAACGTCCATATTTATATAATATTGATATATAATTATATTAATTAAACTTCACAGTAATTTTCATGTTAAATATTTTGTAAAACAACATTAATTATGCATTTTTTAATTAACTATTAAGATATATTTTCATATTTTAGAGAATCTAGTAACAAGAATATTCTTAAAAGGCAATGAATTTTATTTATTACGATTTTATGATTATGACTTTAAATTATTGAATGATAACGAATGTGTAAAGGGAGGAAGAACTCGCGACCTCAAACAGGCGCAGAAATAAGAAATATGCAATATAGGGGAAATGCGGAAGCATACTGTATATTTTATTCGATCAGCCTAGCGTCTTCATTCGGTCACACGTTCCCGATTTCGCGTACGCTCGTCCTCAAGGGTCGCCAAGTGATATTCCTCGTGCTGAGAGCATTAAAGTCTTTACTGTGGGATGACAGAAAGTTTGCCGAGTAAGTATAAAGAAGAGAGAGGGGAAAGAAACGCTAAAATATTACCTACATCGCAGAAAAAGTCACTTTTCCCAGCGAGCTTGGTTCTCCTCTCTCATCGATGTGTCCATCGGTTGCTCCGGACGCTATCGTTATACCGCGATGACGTTGCATACCCGTTTTCATTCCTCGGACATATCGCGAAATCAACATGCTGAAATTGAAATTCGTCAATCGCTCCCATCTGAACTTTTTTTTTCATCATGTTTGACACATGCATCCTTTGGCCAAAACGACGTACTGAAAAGCGCAAACAGGTATTCTACAATCAATTCGAAGCCTCTTCTCGTCTTAATATTTTTTAATATAAAATATTCATAATGCTCTTTTAATTATGATTGCTCAAAATTGCTTCCTTAACGTGTAAACTGTTATTAGGATTAAATATTAAATCTAATCTGTTGTACCATGTCAATTTTAGGACAATTATATCGTTGATTGTTACGAGATTAATTATTCGAGTAACAATGAATAATTAATTACTCACTGCATGATTGCTTCGCTGTTGTCCGATACTTCCCAAGCTTCCTCCTCTTCTCAGTTTCTTTGTCGACAACGTTTAGTCACGAAAACAGTTAATTATAATCGCACGGTTCGTCACTAATTATCAAGAGTCGACTAATTATCAGCAACGCATTCTGCGGGATATTCCCGAAGTTAATCGTATGCGAGAAACACTTTATTAGATTGCGTCGAACTTTATTAGAATGGTATGAAATGCACAATTATACAAAACTTTATCTTAATATTACATAATATAATACGATTAAATCAAATTAATAATTAATTAGAATGTGATGAACCGTTTAAAATATGTATTCTGAAATTAATATTACACGCGTAATGTATTTTAAACGCATAAGTTTTGTATACATATTATTAATAAAACAATAATACATCGTGATTTTCTATTACTCGAATCATGTATGTAACTCAGAAATTTCCATGTTATTTCGTGTTTTTAATTCGAAAATAGATGATAAATTATAATAAAATTAGAAAAATTAAAAGCATGATATAAAATATATTCAAATGTAAAAGTATTTTGTTAAATTGGCGAGAAATCTGAAGTATGACACAAGATATATATATATATTCAAATTTAAGTATCGCTAAAATAGTAATTATCGCCTGTAGATATTATGAAAATGTAGATTATAATTTCCCTATTATTTCGGGTTTCTATCTCAAATGGATAAATCGTGTAAAATATCTGTTTCGATAAGCAGGCATGTCGAATTATTATTCGTGAGAATTAATCACGCGAGACGATAATTTTTCATTAACTATCTAACGGGAATAATTAATTTTTTCTTGGCATTTTTTCTTATCGTGTTTTGAGAAATAGTACCGTGACATTGTTATTTATTGCTTAAAATTTGCGATAGCCATATTTATGCAACGACACGTTATACATTTTACATCACAAAGAGTTACACCACCGACAGTTACTTTATCGCCGCTGCATGATATTTAACGCACTAAGAAATAAATATAAATTGTTACAACTTGTTCTTCGTATCGTAAATTCATAAATGTTGCTTAAAATAACGATCAATTTTCACTTTTTTATTCTCAAGAGAATTTTTATTCTCAAAAAATTTAAACAATTTGCTTATAATAATTTTATATTTGCCTTTATTAATCTATTTGTCAATATAAACTATCGCAAAAATATGTAGTACTTACAAATAAGAAATATAAAATTAGCTCGAGTAAAAGATAATAATATATGCTAATTTTTAATATGCGATAAACGAAACAAAATGTGTGTGTATGATAACATTATACAATTTTAATCGTTAATATTTTATAACTTGAAAGTTAGCCTCAACATTTTCAATACTTTCATATTGGAATTTTTTACTCTAATTAAAATCGAGGCTACACCATCGAACTATCGTATGATAATCGATGAATATAAATATCTCAATATGTACATAATGTCGATAATGTATGTATTATTATCATTTGTTTGCTATCGAGAACTAACAATCTTCGCTTTTCAAGAGAGCGGTTAACTATATAAGGTATGGCTTTCTTATACGCAAGCGAGAAGAAATTGTGTAGTTCTCAATCGTAAGTCGATTTTCACACTCGTGCCAAGATGTTATTTCGAACGTCCTTTTTCGAGAAAGCTGTATCCCATTCTCAACATAAATGCGATACGCGCATACAACTCCTAGTTGGGAGTAGAGTTCCTCGCGCACACGCGGAAATAGCTACGTAACCGTATGAGAGATAAAACAAGGACGAGAGTGTCACTTCCGTGCCATCTTCGCCATCCTTTCTGCAATCGCAAGTGGTTGAAACGAGTGCAGAGTTTCTTCCGCTGTATATGTTTCGTTTCGTTTACACCGTGAATACGCCACCAGTATAAAAAAGAGGCAGTTAAATAATTTTAGTAGCAATTCGCATAAAATACTCTTCGTACTCACAGGTCATCACGGATATGTTCTCTTTCTTTTTTCAGTAATAAAGAGAGACCACTGTATCGCGTACCACTGGAGAAAGGATAAGGGTAAAGCTGATAGTCTTTTTTACTCCTTTTATCACGTCATCCAGTCGGGTTCTATCAAGAAAGGACGCTTTCTGCGAGCTTTTGTGATATCTCGAAACTGAGTCTCATTTACGCGCGCTCGCGTGCGCACGTAAATATATATATATATATATATATATATATATATATATATATATAAAACAATTCCCCTTCATTATTTTTATATATCTACGGAGAATAGCTAGAAATAGAATGTTTGAGAATCCAATTTAAAAATTTTGTTGAATTGTTTTTAATCGAATTGCATTGTCAACTAAACACAATAAAAATATACGTGCAAAAGATATTTTTGTATTAATTAAATACTGAATTTATATACATATATTTTCCGTATAACACATTTATTCAGGTATAGGAATTTCAATGAATCACATACCTATTGAAATGCGAGTTTATCATATTTATTTGATGACAGGATAGGTACATAATTATTCTCATAATACGTATTTCAATCTATAGGTCAAACATATCAATTATAACAGTTATTCATATTATTACATTAATCCTCTTAAAGAATATTAAGTAAAAACGGAAATTATAAAATTGATTTTTTTGATTTATATAAACATATGCTTTATGTATTTTCAAAAATGGCAAATTAATTATTATACTTTTAAAAATTCAACACACTTTGAACATTAGTAAAATGACTATGATTACGAATATTTAAAATAAGAATTACGTATTCGTCTTATTCGCATTTAATATAGGACGAATAAGACAAGCGCTATCAAATTGCAAACTTTTATCTCAAAATTAATAATTCAACTGTAAAACAAGCTTGCTCTGAAAGAACTCTCTAAAAGTAATCTCTAAGTTTTGTCCTCGCCATCCGAGTCTTAAAAAATTATCTTTTGTAAAGAAAGTAAGCATTTATCGAAACAAGTCGCTCTCCTTCATTATTCATGGGTTCAGTTGAGAAAGACGGAGCTTTTGCCTCTCGAAAAGCAGAGATGTTGCATCTATCCGATTTTTCGATGACGTTTGCCTTGAATATTTATGGTGTACTGTTTGTAATGATCGTAAGTCTCGACGGCGTTCCTTTTCTCAGTGTCGTTGTCGCCATAGTCGCTGGCGTGCCTTTCCTTTCTAACAAAACTTCGTGATTGTGCTCAGCGATTCCGCTCCCTCGCTTTCTAGCGCCCTCAAAGAGGGACCAAGAACGGAAAAGAAGAAAAAAAAAATGAGCTCGCGACTGAGAGAACGCGATGCGACTTCCTGAAGAGATAGGGTGGTTACCCTTCGTTAGAGGCAAAAAGCTAATGCGAGGTTACGCGAGATTGGCTCCGATCGGCCATTTATACGACGACAATCGATCCTGGTTTTATCTGTTGTTGACTCGATGTTAAGCGAATCGTCCATTTCAACCCTCTCCCCCTTCTGACGACAAATGGCCATTGCTGACGTGCAACGCGCATCGGGTCGGGTCCACGAGATACAATACACATGTCGCTGGCAAATGTGAGCACACCCCCGTCTGGTCGCGTCGCACGTGTATTACATCTTTGTATGTATATACTTCTCTCTCTTTCTCTCTCTCTCTCTCTCTCTCTCTCTCTCTCTCTCTTTCTTGCGCGCACGCTCTTCCTGTATATATGTATTTATTTGTATCTACATATGGCGGATGATGCAATGCGCAGTTGCGGAAGTGCTACTTGAAGTGATAATTTTTTGTTCTGCTGCGACGGTAACACCTCGACACGCTGGCTCCGCAACCTGTTTGTTATGTTAGACGAGGCAATTTGTTGCTTGCCGAAGTCGGAGGCTGCTCTTTCGGGCAAAGTGGACAGAGAGGTTTTCACCTGTGTCACGATGAGAAGCACTTTTCGCACGAGCTCGTGTCGATTCTGTGACCGACGACACAAGATCCACCATTAAATCCTCTACTTAAATCTACATGGATCTTTTTTTCCGCGCTTAGTTTTTTCTACACTACTTTTCAATTTTCGTACTTTTGAACAGTTTTTATTTATATTGTTAACACAATGATGAGATCAAAAGCAATCATTGTTGTATAAACATGAAGCGTGGAAAGTAGATCATAATCAATCTTAAAATTATTATTAATGATAATTATATATGTTATATATAATAATTATATATATGCGGTAAGACTAAGAAAGTTCAAATTACAAAAATGTTAAAAATTTCAAGATGATACATTGACATGTATTTCAATTGAATTAACAATTGATGTCTGCTTTGTTTCGTTAATTCTCATTCCGTATAGAAGATTGCAGAGGTATATACGCTTGTCAGAATCAAGATACCGTCTAACATTGTAAACGTGTATGTGTATAGGCTTAAATGCAGGAAGTTGCTGTAAATTCATCGCCAGTTAACGCGTAATTTCTCGCGTATGAAATCGTGTCGATACGAAATATGCGGATTTGGAATATGCGAAGGTAGGCATGAGACGCAAAAGCTTTGCTGATAATTCACGAGCAAGTAGGAACTTCGTCGAAGCTCGTGCGACGCACGTTCAAAAGCGATAATTATGCGAATTGAAATGTACGTAATATCTAGTGCGGTGCCTAGGATATTAGTAAATCCCGCGGATGGCGAGGTGGAAACAGGACTGCTATAATAAGAGAGGATGAAGCTCCGTCACGTGTATATTCCATTACAACGTGCCGGAATATTCATCGACTGAGGATATGCTAAATACTGAATTCGCTATCACAACCGCTTCTAACTGATCGCGGATACAACGATGAGGATACCTGCGTGTGTATGTTTCAGAGTAGAATAGTGACTGATTACTAGATAGAATAATACCGCGATGGTACGAAATACGATCTTCGCATCGCTTTACATGTGTCGAACTTTTGAAATAATATCACATTAAAACAATTACGTTATTATTTCTGATAACTATAAAAAATTATTATATTATATAATGATGATAATTTTAACATCAAAAATGTCAATTTAAAGAATTATTCTAAAGTATATTCTATAAATTTGAAGTAACATGTTTTCTAAGTAAAATTTAATTTTTCTTAAATTTTGTACATTGAATGTAATGGAATTAGAAAAAATAGTGTCAGATTGTTAAAAATTTCTATATTTATATGAAATATTTATGCAATATTTAGATTGTTAAAATTATTTAAATGAATTACAAATTTTGATTTGGCATGTAATTGCTTTTTTATATTTCTCAACTTCATATATATATATATATATATATATATATATATATATAAAATTAAACATACATATATTATATATAAACAAGTTACAATAATTTATTTTTTTTTATATCAATTTACGTTTACAAATATCACAAAATAGATAAAAAGTCTCTTCAAAAGAAGGGAGCAGTGGAAAATATAACTCATATCCATAACTTATATCTACTTGGTTTTTATGCGTCTTCTATAAATCGATGCTTTCCAATGTACTATGCTTTAAACCACAATCGAATTTTCGAGCCAATTTCTAGTTTTATCGTACATCTTATAGACTTCTTCTTTATAACCTTTGGAAATACTTTATCCTATAAAATTGACGCAAAATTTCAGAGCACTTCTTGAAACACGCAGTTGAATAATAATAATCATCTGTAGAAGCAAGAAATCTTAAACAGATATCGGCAATTTTTTCACGGCATTCAATTTATATATAACAACATAACAAAACTTCCATTTATCATATTTTTCTGACAATATAAAAAATTAATAAATTTTTAAAATAAATTAGTTTCATATAATAGATGCATGTATTAACTGAAATAGAAACTGTGATTATTATTACGAATTTTAAAATTTATTTTTTCTTATAAAAAAATAGTTGAGAACAAAATAAGAAATAGCAACTTTCTAACTTAAAAATATTGATATTAAAAATATTGCTCCTCCTAATAATAATATATATATTTTTATATAGCATAATTTATCTTGATAAACAACCGACGTTGCGTGTTGTGAGATTAAATTCACATCGTTTATTCCAACAGTGGTCTTCATAAACTAAAAGGGAAGAGATGCCCAAGAATTCTCTTCCCTCGGAGACATCAATTATCGTCGTCCTACGTAACGAATTGGTGCCGAGCGCGTCCGTTCGACCGTTCTCACCCTTGTGCGGGATAGGAAAGAGAGAGACAACAAAATTCTCCAGAGCAATCATGTTAGCCAACATTTATAAACCACAAGTAGATGTATTTGTTTGCTAAATATTTAACTTATTTTTACGTTTTGTTGTCCTTTCTCTGTCTATTATGCGCAAAGATGCAACGTTAAAACATTATTTATGGACAAGCGGAGCAGAGAAAAGATACAGAGATAAAAGAAGAAGACAAAAAAAAACGGAAAATAACAGGAAGTAAAGATGAAGAGAAAGCGGAGGTAAGATAAGCACAATGTTTATTATATGTTTCAGGAAGGACTTCTTTTATGACTGAAATTGAACTCGCGATGGAGTTGTGACTCCGTTGGCTTTAACGTATTCACATATAAATGACAGCGAAAAGGAGGAGATCGTGAAAATAAAAGAAATCCAAGAACATAGAGAATATCGTATGGACACATCTATTGTAAAAGGTAACAAGATTCTCTAAAAAGAATTGTTTGCTATGTAAATACTCAAACTATTTTATTTGCTTCCCGCTGGAGTGGAAATGTTCGGACCTGCTATAATTCATTGCCGGATATTGCGATTGAAATATATGTACATGTACCTCTTACACATGTGTATATCTCTTTACTAGAAATTGTGTGATTAGTGACTTGCACTATGGATAGAAACGGCGAAGAGTTCGATTTGTTACGGATTATTTAATTGACCCATATCGAGAATTTTTTTAAACAACATGTGACGCTTATATTTTGTTAATTCAATTAAAATTATTTATCATACTACAATATTTATTTTTTTATAATTCCTAAATTTTTGCGTTCTTATTGCCGCAAATATAATAAAAAGTGATTTTTATAAAGTGTAATTTTTTGAACCGCATCGTTTAATTTTTCGTACAGATGCTATCTTTTTGTATATTTTTTATGCATTTTTATGCTGTCGGCGGGATATATAATTTCAACACGAAGACGTACGACAATGAGGTACGTCAGTGGAGCAACGGAGTCTATTTACGTGCATTAAATTATGGAAGCAGCGTGAGTATATATAAACACGTTAGCCTGCATACATGTATGATCAACAATGATCGCGAGCTGAATTGCATATCCATAGAAATATTCCCATTTGCTCGCGCACAAATAGGGAAGGGGGCGGGGGGAGGGTGAGAAATGGAAGATCGAGCGAAGTTCCGGAATAATATTTACCTTACAATCGGTGCTTCGTTATGAGTCTCTGGCACTTTTACGAAGCGTTCGACGGACGTTCGATTGTCGTTCGCTCACACGGGATTTCACGCATCGTGTCGTATTGTCTTGCCGCTGCGTGTGCGTACAAATCGTTCCGTGTTTAGACCGCGACAGGCCAAACGTGAAACGAAATTTCGCAGTTCGTTTGCGAATGATCGCTTTATCTCACAGTGACACCGTGATGCGCACGCCGAAATTATTATCGCATTATATGCCGAGTGTAACGCGCAATTACATGTGTCCACGTGTAAAGTGCATCTTGACAATTGGACATGAGTGCAAGCTGGACCGCTCTTTCATGAGGATGTTGTTTAAACACATTCACATCGTAAGTTAAAGTTGCAGCTTTGGTCTGCATTTTCTCTAAGTTGAGTTATTTATCGTATACGTGCGAATGCATTACGTTATGCATATTTTATTATGTGAAAATGTTTGATGTTGTAATATAATGTATTATAATATAATAATTTCTAAGCTACAAACACGAAGTTTCTCATCCTTTAAATTCTAGTTATTATGAATTTTTTGTTCTCTGATTTAAATTAACAAAAATTTAATATTATTAACATGATCTTAATAAATAGCGTATTTTTATTAATATATTTCGAACATTCATTTAAATTTGATTAAATAATGTCTGATGACTTACATCAATCATTTTATGCGTTAAAAAAATAAATCTGAAAAGAAGAATTGAATATTTTTAACACAATTTTAACACAATCAAATAATTTTATTGTTAACAAAAAAAAACTTATGTTTATATAAATTATGCAATTGTAAATACTTTATTGATACATCAATTTAGCTAATCGCCGCGTAATCGCAAAGTTTAGTCTAATAAAAATTTTGTAGCTTTTCGTGCGAGAAAAGAGATACTTTAATCGGATACCTTTATAAAGTTCATTATTTTGAAATTATCCGGAAGCGTTTATTGCAAAGAAGTGGACGCGCGAGAATTCGCGGGCTCGATGAAGCGAGAAGGAACCCGAACGACGTCGCTTTGCACGTTGAATTAGTGGATTATCACAGTGCTTGGGAAGACATTGGGAGGCGAACGAGCATTCTAATGGCGTCGCGGATACGCCACTGTTCCAGCAACCTTCCGGCCTTCCAGAATCGCAGTGAATTACGAGTACCAGGAATTCTTAAAGCTTCTCACGTAATGAGAGTCTCCAGGATATAGGGAACGAAGCGCTTCCCAGCTTCGAAATTCATTAACGGACCTTGCCCCTTTACCTTCTCTTCCTCTCCTTTCTCCGCTCCTGTCTTGTTCTCGTCCATCCTCTCTCGCAACCGTCCGTCTCTTTCCTCTTTTTGCCAGCGTCTCATTTTCCCAGTCGCAGTGTGCGAACCGTTGCACTTGCGCCACCCGGTTAATGGTATTTTTATAGGTTTACTTGTTTCTCGCTTGGTGAACGGACACCGCTGATCGACCGCGCTAATTATTTCCGGAGATAATCGAAAGAATGGACACGCTTGCTCTTCGTTTTCTGGTCGGGAACTGCCTGAATTGTATATTACGCTATGGCAAAATAAAGTACCTGCCGCCGCAGGCTTTGGAAGTTACTTCTTGATAATTGAATTGCATATTATTGGAGGGGACTGCTGTAATTATAGCTTACTTGACATAAATTATAGACTGTAATAATAAATTATGCAAGAGGGAAAATATTCTTTTAAGAAATTAGAATGTTAGTATAATAGAAAGATCAGAAGATTATTACTTTATTTATTTATTATTATTATGGAGCAATTTAGACATTTTATCATGCCATCATATATATTGATTTTTGCACTGTAAACAGAAATAATTTATCTAATAGACATAAAATGATTTGTTTAACAAAGTAATTTTTTATTTATTTTTAATATAATTTATTTTTTTCCTTAATAGACATAATACTTTTCTGTTTAAAATAAAAGTTTTTTAATCTACTAATTAATGTAAATTAATACAGTTTTTTTAGTAATTATAGATTTTATAGTGTTTCTGGTCAAAATTCATCGTGACATTATAAATTTATATAAAGTTTTGTTCGTAGCTTCTAACTAAGTTTGAGACGCGCTCTCTTGATAGACAATTTGAGTGATTTAAGACGTCGCCTAAAGTTTCGTCCAAGTTTTTGCTAGGAGAGGATAACTCGCGTCATAGAGAAACGAAAGTCATCGTCAGAAACAGAAGAAGCGTGTCGGTTTCACAGTAGCTCGCGCGAGTCGTTCGTAAATTCCTCTGAGTTAACGATTTTCGAACTATGGTGGACGCGGAAGTCATTGCCTAACGATGTCAATGTTTCTGCGATCTGCTGGAGAGCAGTTAGAACTTTCTGATCGAAATGGTTCTTCAAGGTAGTTTCAATTGGAATGACCGAAACTTCCACTTGGAAAATGGATCCTGATTTAACTGCGATTGGTACATTGTCGACTTCTTAAAAGTTTGTTGCTGATTCTGTTGATGAATACAAGATTCTATCGTTCTTCATATTACACACGTATGTTAAACATGATAATACTCTAATTTATAACATAAAAAACCTGTATACAAGATGCTTCTAATTAAGTTTGCAAGAAGTTGCAATCAATTTTTTTTGTTCTATCAATTCAGAGAGATTAAATTTTGTAATCATCATTTATAATCAAAATGAATTGTTTATGGAGACGCTTAAAGTTTGACTTTTAAGAGCAATTTAGGTAGGAATAAATTTAAGAACAAAAATTAATTAATAATCCCATCGTGATTGTATTACATCTATATATTTCAGTAACATTTGTTAATTATTAAGCAGCTAATTATTAAGGTTTCATTTTAACTTAAAATTGTTAACTTATAAAAAATTATTGTCGTCTATCTGGATAGATTTTGTTTGTAAAATTTTCTGCATTTATCTGCTATTTTTTTCTTTATCTCAGTGAGAATTGCATCTCTAGTCAATGCAACCATTTGAATACATTCACTCATACAGTTGGTGGTATCGGCTTACCGATGCCGATGTTGGAATTCCTCGCGTGAAATATGTATATTGTGACTCGTATTCTTGTATGGAAATGAGAGTCTCGAAGTTGAGCGCGCTAGCAGAGGGCCGCGCGGCGTATGGCAGGTGGAAATACAATTTTTCGATGCGATCGGGATTATAAGGCGCGCGCGGGGTTCGCGGGGTTGGATACTGCCTTACAAAATTTCAATAAAAATTCTCATCAACCAAGCATCTCTCGCTGCTCGGCATCACGCCTATGGCTAAGCGCAGGGCCGATCGCTTTTCGATAAATCCAAACTATCGAATCTCTGGGGTTGCGTTTTCGAGAGCAAGCAACTGTGCATAAAATATATTGCTTTATTGAGTAAAAATTTACGAAGAATATTATTACGTTAATATCAGTATTCTAATACGTCTCGACTTGAAAAAATTGTTCTACATAAATATAAGAATTTTTCGATTACAACAGATGGTTATAATAATTTCTATTGTTTGTAAAACGTTTTGTATTACTTTCTCATATTTTTGCAAACAATTTTGCAAGTCACAAACTTAACTTATTTGCAATTATATAAAGCTATTAGATATTCAATTTTCTATTTTTGAGATAAAATATGTATAGCAATATTAATTTTTTTTAAGCGTTATTGACAAAACTCGGTACCTGCCAAGAGTTCATTTTAATCCATGCAGAAAATTTAATTTTACAGAGCAAGCAACTCACACAGCGCAATGTGGCGTTTACCTCGCGTGACACACGCCGTTTCAACGAGCTACGCAATTACATTACGTGTAACTATGAAGATTGTCGTGAGCGCTGTTTAATGTAATATGCTACGAAATAATATAATTATACGGTAAACTACATCATCTTGTAAACGTGAAGAAAAGTGCATGGTCTGGACAAATTTAAGTATATTCAATGTGCGTGTTCTTTTCGCGTTCTTATTTTTATTTCTTTTAAACTAGAATTTAAAAAAGCAAGCAGATTTATCTTTGTATTTGCCGAAAGACGTGAATATGGACTAGCAAACATTATTTTTTGTAACGTAAATATTTACGTACCAATTGAAAAATATGATACTCTTAAAATAAAGATATTTACCAAATCTCTCTCACAATTTTTAATAGAGACAACATATTTCGACTTTAGCCAAAATCACATGTACTTATCAATTAGAATGCTTTATTGTTTTAAGTAGAGGACCAAGTTTTCGAGTTTGTAGAAGAAATCCACGTATATAAGCGTAGTTGCTCCGAGTCCATGTATCCCGCTCTCAACTTTGGTCCCCAGGTGACACTACGTTTGACGGAAACGTTGTCGAAATACAGGGCTTTCGCTTAAATCCGTGATACCGCAGATGCCGCATCGACCCTCTTTAGTAAAGGATGATAACCGAGACTTGTCTGGCACTCGACCCACGTATAGACACATTAGTTCGGGGGGATAGCGTTACACACACTTGGGGACATCCCTCTTCGGTCTCACCGCGTTCTCACTTTAGCGAGGAAATTCGCACGTAGCGGGCTTGACTGCGGATTTCTAACAAGCAGCGACTGTTTACGGGGCTCAGAGGCGTAACGAAATAATGGTTGTTGCGAGGGTAGTGCGCGCTCGAACTGCTGAACGTGCGGTTATTTTTCGTGAGCGATCCAATAATTCTCTTGTACGGGTTGTGAGAATATGTGCGTGCGTTCGAAGCATATATGGATACATGCGAAAAGCGAATATACATTTATGATAGAATTACAGTACATTTTTGTAATAATGTCAATTCGCGTTTTGAGGATTCCGTAGATGTATTGATTCAGGTTTGTTAATTTGTGTGAATGAAAATGTTGCACAGTGGAATTGCCTATGTTGTCCGTTCAAACTTTACGCGGCTTCATTGATATTCGAACATTCTATCCATTTATTCTGCAATACAAATAATTCCAAAACTTCAATAGTGACATATTAATTATTAAGACATGAACTTTTTGAAAATTGGATTTGTATATTTTGTACCTTTTATTCAAGTAAGCATAAGTAAAAATACTTAATAGTTTTCAGTTTTTTGTCATAATATGCGGTTGAAATATAAAATAGTTTTTTGATTTATATTTTTATTCACATAATAGACACAAATAATAGATTTTATTTTAGAAAGTCTTAATTATATTACTGTTTTAGTCTTACAAGTTCCGAGGCTTTTTTTTCACTATCTAAGATTTAATGTTTGCTTGGGACGAGTGGTTAACGAATGGGTTCAAAGGTTTCGTGAAAATTTTAGTTCCGTAATTAATTTAAGAGCAAACGATGAAATTACTTCCTGTGGTATGATAGCCTGTAACGTTCTGAAACTCAATATCTTCGTTGAGCTTTGATGAGGCATTTTAAGAAATGTCTGTCAAGCATGTAATCGTCAGTTCGTTAAATTATTGAAAGATATAATATTTAGAAAACTACCTTTATTATCAATAATTTTGTATTAAATATATAAATTTATGAGATAATTATAAAATATTATGTTTTATATTGAGGAAAAACTTTTTTAATAATTAAACTTATTACAGTTGCATATAAAAAGCAATATAGTTATTAAATTCATATGATTTTTGTGTAAAAAAATATGTAAGATTTAGTAAATTTATTAATTAATCATAATCTTTTTATACGTACAAAAATAATAAAAATATTGATAAATAACAATAAAATAAAATAAAAAATATAAAATTATCAAGTTGAAATATGATTGCTCTATTTTATTTATTCCAAAAATGGAGTTAAAAGAAAAAGACACAAAACTATTGCGAAAATCGTGAATAAAACATGAATAAAACATTAATTTTATGAGTATTGCGTAAATAGAAAATTTTTCTCCTGAGCGAAACATTTATTAGACAGTAATTCAAGCATGAAGACATATTCGAATTTAATAAAAGTGCGCACTTATCTACCTACATAAACAACTCCGTTTTTAGTTTGACGCGTACACGAACCAGTAATGAAGAAATTCAGAATATAGTTCCGGTCTTGGTATCTTGTGCTTTCTAGCCACGTAAAGCTGCCGGCGTCTTGCATGCGTGAACTTGCCGCTTCTTTCCTTGCTTCTTCTCTGTAGCTTTATCTCCTTCCACTTTTCCATTCTCATTTCTTCTCTATTTCTCGTATATCTTCTCTTCTTTTCACGATACCACGTTACATGTCTCAGTCGTTGCCTTGTGTGATCTTTCTCTGTCTCTACATACTCGTTTATTAATGTATTCTTCAAATAGTATAGTTAAATATGGATATGTCATATGTACGTAATTACATATATATACGCACACAATCATAAAGAAAGTTTCAGAGTTCATTTCTTACTTTACAATTACATTTTTATTGGTTTTTATTGTATCAATGTATATATGTTTTTCTCTTATCTCGTATACGTATATGATGTACATATTGTTCACACTATAATAGTCTCGAAAATCACACCTCCATTCACATGGTTTTATCTTTTAGCCACCATGTCATGTGCCTTTTTTTTCATACACACACACACACACACACACACACACACACACACACACACACACACACACACACACACACATTCTATACACGTGTACGATATACTGTACACACGTACTGTACGCATACCACTATAAGACAGTCTCGGAAATCTTCCAAGCAGGATTTTTCCTTTTTCCTCGACAATCTCTCTCTTTCTGTCTCTCTCTTTTTTGAGCAAAAGAGGAACAAAACGGAAAAGGAAGGTTTCCGACTGCGCTATTTTAGAGTCAACGCGGCACCCACCCTGAACAAGCCGACTATATGTGTGGAAGATTACCTTATTTGTTACGTCTTTCTAACAAACCGCAAACATCCACTGTGGGGTGGAAATGGCGGAAGAGTGGAAAGGATACTCCAGGGAACCCTTCTGTCGACCGACTTGGCGGGAACAATAGTAGTAGCGTGAGCATTTCGTGAATTGATGTGAATTGCATCTTGATAAAGTTTCTTATCGTCAATAAGCTACTATTATGTTAAACAACATTTACAAGTCTTTTTCGTTGTATGAATTAAAAACAAGTCAAACTTCATATCAGAGAGATTTTTATTTTTTTTTGCGTGAATAAATATTGCTTAAAAATATTGCTTATAAATATAGCTTTTTCTCACACTTTTATTTATTTTGTTAGAATTTTTTTATATACAATATCTGGATAAATGTTTAATTAATGTATGTCGGGGGTTTGTTTACCATAATTTAATTTATACATATATAATATTTGTATAACATTTTTTGACGTTAGTATTTTTTGATAACTCGATAAATAACTACAAAGATAGCATTTTGCACGGTGTTTTATCCCTTTCGCGTCATCTCCTTTCCGAGAATAACACGTGAGGAAAAGGAGCTCTCAGAATTGAAATCGGGGGTGGTTATAAGGAAAGGGATAAAGGTTCGCGCGGTCCACACCGATCCTGCTAGACGTGTCAAAGTGAATCTCTCGCAGCTTGTACGGGGATTTCCGGGACGATCGATCTGTCTCCGGAGATATATCCAGGAAATGAAATTTCTGGACCGGAGTGCTAGGACGACTCCGCATGGTGCATGGGGATGTGCTTATCTTGAACGGTCAGTTTCTAAGCCTATCATAGGATCGACATCTCCTTTCGTCAGCAGACATTGACGGAGGAGATCTCACGGAGTGTAAGATTCAGAGCGATAATTGCTACACATTAGTTAGATTATCAAAAGATCGATCGACGTCGAATTTTATGATCTACTTTTATGGAATGTTAAATTCAATTTCATCAATGTCGTGATAATGCGGTCTTTTAAAGTAACAATTAAAAAGCTTTTTTTAAAAATTTAAAAATCTTTATAGTTGTTAGAGGGAAAAGTAAGACTTTAACAATTTTTTATGAAATCATTTGTTAGTATTCAGGGGCATAATTCGATTCGGTATTTTTTGACACGCATTAATGTTGTTATCACGATCATCTAGTCTATTCGATTATTTAGAGATCTGACACGCCCCTGAGTGCTTCGTTATCAGTCTGCTGTCAGAACCATTGAGATAACGTAAATGTCTGAAAAATCGCTCGTCGTCGATTCATTCTATCCAGGCATATTCCATTTTATCCGTTTATATTCTGTATTTAATCCTGTACTATTTGAAACATACGTATTTACTATCGCATACCTATGCAGGAAAATTATTATATGATATTCTTATGTATATAATTTATTTGTTCTATAGATTTACGTTCACATCAGAATATATTTTATGTGCAAATTCAGTATTATATTGTAGTACTAAAGCTCACATGCAAGGACTAATCATTAATTTCATTAATTTCAGATATATCACCTCGAGATTTACAATAAAATATCATATATATTTCGCGATATATGCTACTGTAATTTCCGTATTTTACAATGTATGCAATAATAAACCGCAGGTTTTTGGTAACATCCTTCCCTATGTGTTATCCCCCACGTGAGCTTCTTATTAATAAACACGTGCACGTCAAAGCGGTCGATAGACATTTTCAGGACGAGCATCCTATTAGTCTCTATCACTATGATAATCCGTTTCGTCATTACTTTGATATAATATAGGTTTACAAAGCATTTGATATAATATAGGTTTACAAAGCATTTGAAATTTAAAGGAATATTTTTTAAGATAAGAAATATTTTAGATACATTATATGTATTATTTTTCGTTATTTTATTTTTTATATGTCTTATAAAATTTCGATGATATAAAGAAAATGAAAATATATGACGTCTATCAATTATCACGATTACATGAGACAACCCTTAAATATTTAAACAACATTGTCGTTATGCACAATCACAGGTAAAAATCTGAATCGCGTCACGTCGGGAAACAGATCAGTGCGTATCGTAATTAAACAAGGCGCGTGTGACGTTAACCTTTTAACGTCGGGACAAGAATACACATATTTCTCTGTCATTATCCCCGACGTTCTACGCAACGCGTCGATGGGGTTGGGGAAAGGGGGGGAGTGACTCCATCGTCCTCCCTCGACGGGAGAGCGTGTTTGAAAAAGACCGCGCGGCAATCTTGCGCGACGTTTAATCACGTTAATGGGCAAAAAGCGTTATCGCTGGCATGCAAAGCAGTCTCGCCTGAAGTCTGAAACCCGGCTTCCGGTTTATCGGGGACTGTCCGCCTGTCACGCGACCAAATGTACAACGAATACAGGGCGACGCGTGTCGCGTGACCGCCGCTACGCGCACTTACCTCATTATGAGATCTCGCGATGCGAGCCCGCACGCATTATATTAATGAAAGTTGAATTAAGCTGATTGCGTTTCCTTCCACCGACCTGTTCCGCCTCTGTCAATGGGCACTGCGGATTGTGTTATCATCGACGCGCCGACGCCACGTTAATTATGCTGGTTTTATCTCGTGAATCGCGTGAGGGCCGCACACGCGCCTCGACATATCCCGCTGATTTCGCTGTTCGCCACGTAAACTGATCCTCTGTTCATCGCGTAACAATTATATACTGCTCGCACGTAATAAACTGTGGTCTTTCGGCTCGTGTTGCATGTTATCGTGTATAATTATGAAGTGAATTATATCAGGCGATAAAACGAATTTCTATTTTCACACATATTTGTGTGAAAAAAGTCGTAAAAAAAGAGAACATACTGGTGTTGTTTGCAACAATACTTTGGCTTTAATTAAATTTACCATCACTTTTTTAAATTTAGTATAATTAACTATACGTTTGAGTGCGCAAACAGATGAAATTATATGTTTAATTTTATGTTTATGATAAAATAATACTATTGAAAAATTTTAATTAGCATTTTTTAATCTGATACAAAAAAAAGAATGTTTATCTGAAGCAAGAATTGCGTTACAGCAATAAAAATGATACAAAGATATTACATTGTGTGTCTATTGGAATCGCAGTGATATTTGGTAAATTCAGCGAATGAGCCGGTAATCACTGTGTTCATCACCGTACACAGCGAGATGGTTTTCACTTTATGCAAAATGCCAAATCCAAATTTGCATTGCGCGTACTTGAAACAATATTTACCCAACAAAATAATTTTCAGTTTAAAAATATATCACTTGTTACAACAAAATAATCGCCCACTTCTCAAATAAAATACGTTAAATAAAGTAAATGACTGATTGTATTGGAAATATCGCAGTTAAAACATTTATTCGATTATCTGATAGTGAGAATAATCTCCAAAATGCCAATATGATTGATTTATTTATAAATAATAAGGCCATACGAATTGTTGGTGCTTTTGTTTAAAAATTGATGAAATAATAAGATCACGGAAAAGTTGTTGACGTTTTCGCCATTGTCTCGTCGTTATGAGAAATTTATCATCTTCCATCGATTATATACACTGTAATATTCTATAATAATATATAAAGGGAAATGGCAGTTCTTTGTCAAGCGTTCAGCAAATTTGGAGATAGTTGCAAGTGGTTTACTATACCTGCGGGAGCCGTTAGATCCTCGCGGTCTCGAGGAAGCTCGACTTCTCGAAGTGCTTTCGGGAAAATCTTCGAAGCAAATCACCCACATCACGACAGGCAAGTTTCAACCTCGTCCCCTCGTCCCCCGGTATAACGCCCTAATGTCCATTATTAAGTTAACCGATCCGCGTTATTGTTCGCCCCTCGACTCGCCTAATACCCACTTATCCAGCTCGAAGGAGCGGCGAGTCTTCGAGGTGCCTGTGCTTTCAGGAACTCTGTGGTGGAGTCTCGGAGAGCTTACCGGACCGAGAGAATAGAAACTGGGACACACAGGTGATCCCTGGTGGTTTCCCTTGATTTTCGAAGCGAACACGCGCGCGGCTCACACGAGAGGCGTACAAATTACGAAATTACCGCTGTATCAGCTTAGCTACTGCTGCGAGATACTTGGCAGCGAATTACCGTGCTGCCTCTATCCACATCGACGATAAAATTTAAACCAAATTTTACACACTGATTAAGTTTTGATTTGAATACTTGATTTGAAAAAATGGATGTGATAATGAAATATAATAATATAATATGTGACTCTACATATATAATCTTATATCAATATTTGATATTGTTGAACTGAATAAGAGTTCAATTAATTTTGATCTAGTATCTTAGATATTATAGGAAATTTAGTGATAGTAATTAATAAATTCTTTTTTATTAATTATATGGAGACAAGGTTACAAAATTGATATAGAAAAATCAAGAACTATGCAAGAGAGAGTTTAATTTTGGTCAAATAAAAATTAAGTAAAAAACATGTAAGAGATGACAATCGTAAAAATGATCTTGAAAAGTTCAAGCAATTCTTTGCTATATATATTTATGTTTTTATTTAAAAAATTTTTAACGTAATCACGAACAGAAGGCCGGAATGTTAAAATCCGATATAAAAATAGTAGTATAAATATTGTATAAATTGTGATATATCAGTGCCGGAGGATAATAAAGAAAAGAAAAGGGAATAAGAGGAATGATCTGTAATGTCTAAGATATTTCAAATTTTCCGTAACGGCATACCACCGCGTCTGTGCGCATCGCGAATGTCCGTTTCTTCGGATAACCCGCTTAGTGATTTACGCAACTATAAATTCTAACGATCGCCCTACATTCCGGCGATTGTGGACCATCGGAAAGGTCTCGGGATAAAGGGCGTCGGGAAACTGCTTTTATTAGCCCGCACGATACCCCAATTACTTCGCGGTTCCTCCCTCATCGATAAAGAGCTTTACGTACTGAGGGCCAAAATGATATCAAACGCATCTGTCTGTGCCTTATAATTTCTAGTGCACGCTAGCTATTATACGTTTCAACAGTTTATAACGAAGGGAAATACAAAGGAGCGTGAGCAGTTATCGTGAAATTTTATTCGAAATAAAGTGAATCCGATAACTTCTAAAAAGTAAACTAATCCGGCGTCGGGAATCAAGCGATAGTTCGGAATGTATTCCGCGTATGCATTATCTCTATTTTTTATATATATATACACAAAACGAAGTGGCAGCGATTACGTTTTATTGCGTGTCTGTTTTACGGTCACGTCATCCCAAGTGATAAAGTTATAATCTAAATACTCCTCGCGAACATGGATCACTGTTGTTCGGGTGGTCGGCATCCTGGTACGTAGAAAGAAAACGTTGCGCCGGAGATGGAATTTCGGTCTTTCGAAGTGCGCGAAGCTATACAGCTCGAGGGGCCCCTACGGGCCGTGTAAAATGTTCGCGCAGAAGAATGCAACGGGAAGCGCAAACACGGCGGTCGGGGATCCACGCGCGGTAGGCAATCGATCGACACTGATACGATTTGCGATAGTCCGCGGGGGTGCAGAGGGGGGAGGAGGAGGGGGCGACGGCGACGTTCTCCTTAACGTCACGCGCGACAAATTGGGAAGAAGAGGCTTACCGTTGCCGTCGTCGTCGTCGTCGCCGCCGCGACGACATAATGGAATTACTCCGTCGTGTTTCCAATCGGTACAGCTCGTGCCTGTTTCCGGGCCCGGTTTCTCTTAGGAGCTTTGCGCGTCGGCAGGCGCGAATATAACCGCCGTGGTATACGCGCGGGTTTCCCCGCGCTCATTGAGCATTGCTTTATCGACTACTTACGCCGCGATCGCTCCCGGGAAAAGCGTTCCGCGAGCCCGGCGCAATAAATATAACCGTAAAACTCGTGCCGTAAAATCTAGCTCGACGCTTTTATATATATATATATATATATATATTCACATATATGTGTGTATGTTATCCCCGTCGTGCACGGTGCACACCGACGCATATCCGGTGCGATCCGGTATGCTCACATACGAGTTTGGCTATTGGCACGTACGACGAGAAAATACTGCGAGAATAGCGTGAAGAGCCTAACGTGACCGTCTCTACACGTGTATCGGATAGACCTTTAAAGTATCGCGGGCGCTATTTCGATTCTGTACTGTAGTAGACTTGCGGTAGTAAACAAACAACCGTCGAATCGGACCGCCAATGCGTCATAACTACTGTCGGTTGTACCGAGTACAGTAGTTGCTATTTGTATTTGTCATACAGCGCTAGTTGATTAAATGTCGCAATAATGGATTGCGTGGATATTGTCATACAAAGGATCCTGAAGACAAAATCATTGTTCGTAATTGAAACCAAATAGTAACATCGTAAACCTTTAATTTGGCAAGTAAAATTATGAAAACATGCACATCTTATATTAACTTTACGTTGCGTTTGAAACGAACGATTGATCGTTATGATTGTATAAAATATTTAAACGTTACATATTAAATATCAAAAAATTAATTTATATAGTTTTCCTAGCGCAGACAAACTGTTGCGTTATCTTATAACATAGCACGGGTTATCGGAAAACGATAAGATTCCATATAAAGTTCGCGTGTTTTATTTTAGACATTACGAATAAACGATCCGAGGACTGTATGTTGTCTGGACAGATTGATGGAATGTGGTCCATCAGTGACAGTGATACAATAAAACATGAGTAACATGGTTAACATGCTCTAAAGGTTTGACACATGAATCACTGTCTAATTAAATGATTATTATACTGCCATATGTATAATTTACATGCACAACTAACTCAAAAGCTTTATCATTTACTCCATTTTTAACGGATTTTAATATTTGTTACACGTTATACACGCAATATATCTAACTAAAGGTATTTTTTAATATTAAAGAAAAAATTTTAAGCAATTTGCTTTTCTATTGGAAGGGATATGTAAACGTGTCAGTATATACATATACATATAAATTTCAATGCCGGTATCATAGAAATTTCGTCGTGCTATCGTTTCAAAAGGACCGACAAATCCCGTAAAACCGAAGTCCATAGAAAGGAACATAAAACGGTTCGGCCGTGCATGAGAACGCTTGTCACTGGAAATTTCTTTCTCTTTTCGCTTTTCTATTGTTTCAACAGCCCATTGCTCGGCTATTTCGTTGGATTACATTAAACATGCCGCGGGAAAAGAGCAGAGAATCGCTGTTTGTGATCGTTGAGGTATCATTTGCGTTTATCAGCATTCATGATTATATGCCAACTATTAAATGCTTATTAACGATTACGAAATTGCGCGACTCTTGTCAAAGTGCCATTCTCCCCCCCATATTATTATATTTCTGTTGTCCACGTCGATAATGTCCCGTTGAGAGAACCTCTCTCTTTAAAAGAATCCCTTTTAATCAAGCTAATTGCGCAGCGTCGTTATTATGCGCATTATTCAAACTTTTCTGTAAGCTGTGGAATTTACATCATTTTAATGATACTATTTTAATGAACTGTGCTGATTCATACGATTATTTTATTTGAAAGATAAGTAAGAATCGCATAAGTGTCTTACGAAACGTATGTGATACTTTTCATAGAGGAAGAAAAAGAAAATAAAAGAAATACAGATAATAAAGAAATACAGATTCCTTGAAGCAATAAATTTTATTTGTTCATAGAGTATTGCAATTTCAAAATAAAATACTTGACTGTTTTTAAATAACTGCTTCATAAGAAAAAGATCTTTTCTAAAATGTACAGCTTATAAAATAATAAGAAATAGAAATCAATACCGCGCCGCATTATTATCGATTCTTTTTAATCTTATTATATAAAATAGAAACGTATTAGATTTTAAATTTGATAATATAAATAATCTCAATATTGTTATTTGAATTAAATTTAAATTTAAAAATTAATTTTAAATTAAAGTACTTAAAAGTGATACAAGGTACAAAGTACAGTTAGCTAGTGCAGTTAGCTTATTAAGTACAGCGATTAACAACCATTCCTAGCCATTGAAAACTTGGTGAACCCTTGACTAAATCATCCGCAAAGTTCGCGGCTGAATATACTCGTCTACTTTCCACTTCTTACCCCAATCCGGATTCAGAGAAGATCGCATCATTAGCTAAGAAGTTTTCATCTATATCATACTTTACCAAGATCGTTCGTGGCGCAACTTTTTCAAGAGCTTTTCATAGTTGCAGAGGCGATCGGAACCTATGGCGACGTCGATGAGTGTTCTTCAAACTTACTGGTAAGATCAAGATGATATTTTTTTATCAGTTTGCTATTCGAGTAAATAATCGATCTGTCATGTTCGCCGTTACCTATTGCGTGCTGCGAGGATAATACAATATTCATAATCGACTCGGGTCATTTACTCGTCGTCACCATACGAATCAAGTCTCTGCGGGATAAGAAATAAAGCACACGACGGACTTCCATCGTTGTTTCCGAGAATTCTCCGAGAAACGTTCCCAAGTTACCGCTTCTGTCATGAGAATGGGCATGCACACTCCATTGTCGTCTCATTGGCTCTCTCAATGACACGGAGATTAAACCGGCCCTTAATCGAGTCATCGGCCAAACGTTGAACTTTAAATCGATATCTCGAATTTTCATCTATCGGCAACCGAAGCGACATAGAGCTCGCGCTCATGGTACGCGCAGCAGCAGCGTCAGCCCGCTCTTCTCCTCCCGCCCGCGTCGTTATCTACCCACCTACTTCACCGCGAGGTGTACTGGAGGGTGCAAATGGTACATCCATTACTACCCACAGTCTAATGGCTGGAATTTATTAGGCGATAAGTTACTTCGGCTACCTACCTTACTTGCCGAGTTCCGTGGCTCTATCCAAGCGGAAGTCGAGAGGGACACGTTTTGAGGCTGGCTCTCCTCCCTCTCTCTCCTCCCCGCCCTCTCCTCAGCTTTCACAACCGCTGTGTTCTCCAATCCTTCTTCTTCTTCTTCCCCGTTGTACTCTTCTCTTTCTTGATGGACGCGGCTTACCGCGGCGGCGACCACCGTGATTCTCGACACCTCGGGTTCACCCCTTTAAAACCTAAGCCTATAACCAAGATTCATTGCATGAGGAAGTAAAACCGAGGGCTCGGTAACGGAAGCCGATGTTCCGTAAGTTTTATGTACGACAACGAATTACGACGACAACAGAGAACATTTCCGCATTTTATTTTTAACACGTAATCAAGTAGCAGAGGCTTAGGAAGAATATTTATGGTGAAAAAGAGAAGCAAGTATTTTTTCATTTCTTTTTGTAAGAAAATTGATAGTTCCTCGCAATAATGAAGTGACAAATGAACATATAAATTATTTATACAATATGCACTTCATAGATTTAATAAGAATCAATAAAAATTCTATATGAGCTAATAGCGACAAATAATAAACAAGCGTATCTGCGAAATATAAAATATATTATTGCATATGTATTGTAGATGGAATTACATACCGTTAAAGCCGATATGAACGGATCGTGAACATGAATGAAAAGATAGCTTTCAGCGTGTGCTAGCATATGCAATGCTTATTGATAGAATCGATGCAATTTCTGAAGCATTGAAAAAACTGCGAACGTTTTAATTACTCTCGTCGATCTTTTTGGCAGTCCACCAATGTAATTTCAAATGCAAATTCTTTAAAAAAATATAACTTTTAGAAAAAAATTTTGCAACTAAATGTTTTCAAAAGTTATTTTTATTGTTCACAATCTTTGAGAATTATTTCTAAAAATACTTTTCTTTGATTCAATAAATTAATTCTATAAATCTCTATTATTTTTAATAAATTTTTATATAATACGATTCATATTTCTGTCTCTGATTTTCATCAACACGTATAAGTATATCTTTTGTTTTTAAGATAAATAATTCAACAGTGATGTATTTCCAAGTAAATCAACTTGTGCGAATAAAAAAACATGTGGCGAATATATGAATAATAAATTTAAAAATTCCATTTTAGATCATTTTATATTTTTTTTGTTGACCTAAAAAAATGTGCATTTTTAGAGATAGCAGATTTTGGAAATAGGAAACGGAATCGTGTATAAAATTTTAAACAATAAATGTCACTTTGTATACACACAGTGTATACCAGATGTAAACAGTTGGAGACAGTCGTATAAAAAGCAAACATTTAATTACATATAAAAGCTATTATATTCCGACAATTTTACGGTGTAAATAACCCGCACATTTTTGTTACAAAATATTACACCAGTTTTGCCGAGTAATTCGCATTTTCCGAGTAATTGTTTGAGTAACAACGCAATTACGCAAGACTACACCGTCGTGGAGAGGCAGCACACATGCATAAAATGATAAGATTTCGATAGCGGTAATTTTGTATCTGCCCAAACGGGCTTACCCCGAGCGATCGACGGAGAAGTATTGCGCTCCGTCCGGAAGGAGCTGTCGGTCGGCGCGTAATTTTACCTCATCCGCTGGAATCTGGAGCTTCGATTTATCATTCCGCACGACTCGTGGCCCATTTGTCAGTCTGGGGGAGCCAAGCGACGACGAGTAGTAGTCGCGCGCAGCCGTTTTATGCAGCGCGATAACAATACGCAAGCGGCACGAAAACCCGTTGTCGATGTGCAAGGGCATGCATTAGGGTCGTTCCCTCCCCCAACCGATCTCGTCGGTGTAATTCCCGGCAATGCCATGCAAAATCGATAAGCTTTCAATTTCGAAACTTTCCGACAGATTTACAGTTTGACCTCAAGTTGAGATTACATTTTGTGACCAATAACCGACCCTCCTTTCTCGCCTTCCCTTCCCCATTCCCGATTCCACGAATGATCGTAGTATAATTTAATTTGGTAAAACGGCCTTCGGGAAGCTCGTGGAAATATGCAAATGCGCGTTTTCGAGATAGACAGATATAATGAATGAATTATGTAATTACTTCGCAGAGCTTAAACGTATTACTAGTAAATAATCACTTTCAAAACGATCGGAAACGATTAGGATTGATTAATTCTGATTTCTAGATCTTGGAAAAACGCTAATACGTACAAGTTACAGCATATGTAACATTAAGAAATATTACTCAAAAAAATATAATTTCATGAATATGTGGCACATACAAAGTTAGACGAGAAGGGCTTACGTTTGTTTACGTAATATTCGATGTTTTGCGTGAAAATAATATGATACTATATATATTAAAAAATACCTTTCTTGGCACACGAGGTTTTACATGTTTATTTACGTCGAAGCTATGGTAAGCCGATCATGTGGTATCATGTGTTAGATCGTTAACTTTCATGCCGCAACACGTGCAACGCCTATCATAAACGTAAAGCATCGCTTTAGCACTTTGCGGTGGTTAAAACGGGACCCAGCTTGGGCTTAATGACGTGGTCGGATGTTAATTATACGATATTCCGCGAATCCCTATGCTGACCACTGGAAACATGGGCACTGCCCATTGAACGATATGGTTGTAATAGCGACACGATCTATCCGAGTTCGTTGTTTCTTCTCGCGATTTATACGATTTCGACGCTGAATGCATGAATTGTCCATATTTGACCTTTCCACGAATATCGATTATATCACACAGTAGAATGATTAAAAAGTTTCTACAATAAAAATTCGATTGTAGACCAGCCAATTTGAAAATCTATATTTCAAGATACATGTTCGTGTATGTCCGTGTATCTGTGTGCCATTATTTATTGCAAACAAAGCATATAAAAAGCGATTGTTTTTTATTAATTATATCGCGGTGTAGGTTTAACAGGTTTATTGTTCATCGAGTCATAAATATCATAATTTATTCGTTGTGAGTATAGAATAATGTATTCCATTATTTGTATTATTATGTTTCACAACTAAAGGAAAGATTGAAAAGTAAAGAATACGTTAAAACTGAATACATGCTCAATGTTTGACAACCTTAAAATAATTCAAAAAAGTCAATGTGATTAACTCATAGACTTGTATTGATCGCACTGTATATTTTTCTATTCCTCTATCTATTGGACTGCATAGTTATTTACGTACATTTGCGTAAATTTGCCTACGTTACATCCTTCGCTGTTAACTTTCTTTACAATTTTATTTGGAAATGGGTTATTGGTTTAATCAAGTCTTTAATTTAATAAAAAAAATTGAACATTTATTTATATAAACAAAAATGTAAATTGAAATAGATTAAAATCAGTTTTACAAAAAGTTCTCCGCATCGATATATAAAAATCCATATGTAAGGTATTATGTTTGTTATTCTTTAATATCTTTCTGTCCTTTTTTAATATATGTAGTTATTTGTTTATGTTGTTTGTGACAATTTATTCTAGACAAAACCAATCGAGCAACGATACTAAAATTATTTTATACAAACAATAATTCTACCATTTTACATCAAATAACGTAGTGATTTTTTTCAAATTAAAATAGCAATTAAAATAATCATACGTGTACATTATTTTTCCTCCTGTGCTGCTATTTTAAAATTTTTAAAACAAGAAAAGTTTTATATTAATAGTAAAGTCATGCGTATTCACGGTGAAACTCTGCTATATGAGTTCTGAGTTAACGATTGAAAGCAGCTCGTTGTAAAATCTGATTTCTGAAAAAATTTGGCTATGTCGCATATCTGCGAGTAGTTTTGATATTTCGTTTCAGCCGTATGTTAAAAAATTATTTTAAAAAAATCCAAAACGTTTCCTCGGTAAACTTGAATACAGCGCCTTCATTCAAATATTTAGTCGTATTGTAGTCTTATTGTCGCCTTTTATAGAGCGTTATCCACCGATGTAAAGGACAGCACGATAAATTTGTCAAATAAATCCGCGCATAATGATGACGCAAAGTGCCTGCGACGGAAATCATCGCACGGCTGAGCTAGTTGGTCGAACTTCCAACGTTTAAACTTCCGTAATGAAGTCTCGGCCGTTTGAGCGTCGCTCACAACGGTACTTTCGGGAATTTATCACTATTCACCGATAATACTTTCGCGCGACAACATTTGTCAGCGTTACGTCGATTGATTCATGATCGACGGATCGATCGAGTGAATCGATCCAGATGGCAGTCTACCCCTCGGTTGGTTCTCGCTCCCGTTCCACAATCCACGATGAAGAGGTCGTAAAGTCGGCGGGCTGGGCGCCGGGAAGTTGGTCGGGCGATAGACAGTTCGCTCAATTATTAAAATAAAGTCCCCGCTCCACTTTCCAGTGACGGCGGCGACGGGGACGGCGACGGGGTGGATTCGTCGCGAGAATAAAGCTGGGAATTTGCGTCGATCTAATTCATACACGCCTGGCGTGCAACCGGGACGCCTGGAATCGTTGGAACGCTTCGGCGTCTAGATATGTTTGCCGTCTCTCGCAAACGGCGCTGCATGATCGACGCGCTTGAACGCGGTTTTAATTACGCGAGGAGCGAATGAAAGCAAATGAAAAATGTTACGATAAAAATATATGGTGAGAGAGGCAGCTTACAGAAATAAATGAACGAGATGGCCACTGTGGACGATTTGCGCAACAAAATTATTGTGAATGACGCTGAAAGAAAATGTTTGATTAAAAATGTTTCATTCTTAATTAATCTTATGACAATTATATTAAGAAATTCTTAATTAATATAGCAGTGCTTTTATGCGTGCGCTAAAATTTATGTTTGTAAAACAGTTACTATATAAATATTGTTCTTATTTATCATTTATTAATAAATATTTGATGTGCTCTTTATTTATTTAGTTTAAATAAATATTAAATAAATATTAAATAATAATAATTAAATATTAAATAATAAATATTAAAGATATCAAAGAATGCAGTGTCACTTAATCACGCACAAATTTGTTTAATTATTTTTAAGAAATATAACTTAAAAAAAATAATATGTATTAAAATCTTCAAAATTATTTGAAATATTTGTAATTATTTCTATAGCAATGACTTTCAGATGTGATAGTAGCAGCAACGTTATCGGTGAACATTGCGTTTTCTAATATTAAAACGATGAGGTCGCACTAAATTTTGCTTGTAAGTGTTATTCCAATGAATTATTATAGCGTGATGCATTACTTGCTGAAAGATTGCAATTCTTCACCTTGCCTCATTCGTCATCTTGACCTTTCTCTTCGCGTGCATTATGCACAGAACATATCTTAGAATTGTGTAAGTCTAGTTATGCGCGTACATATGTCAGGTTCAAGTGTCATATGGTCCTGTAACTTGTGACTTGTGGCATGAACAACATTGTAGCACGAAATTCGTCACATAACATAAAGATACGTTGAAATGGTTTTGATGAATAATAGTAATATAATTAAACAAATATTTTCATGATTTTGCATTAAATATATTTTATTATTTTTTTCTTGTATTTAAATAGTACAAATCTTAGGAAAAAATTTATTTATAAGAATTCATTAATAAAAATTTCATCAATCCCTCTTCAATAAAATTTAACAAAAAGCTCAATCAATAATAGCTTGTATTTTATGTTCTTTTTTTTGTGGATTTTATTCCGCATAGTGCATGTGCAATTTTTAAACACGCGTAATAACTAAAATAAATAATAAACAATAAAAGTAAAACATATAATTATATCTAAACATATATATGTATAACTAACAAATCGATAAATTTTCCGATTTTTATTTTTTTCATTAAATATTATAATTAAATATTATTAAAATAGTGCATCTATCAGTTGAAAAACTTACATTTTACACACACACACACACACACACACACACACACACACACACACACACACACACACACACACACACACGCATTTATATCGCATGCAATCATTTTATAAATAATAAATTCTTGCTTTAAGATACGGTTCTATAAATCACACACTAATTCTCTCTCTCTCTCTCTCTCTCTCTCTCTCTCTCTCTCTCTCCCTGCCTTTTTATACCTGGTAATTTCTTATGCTAATTAAGTAATAATTTCTGGTGATAGATATGTCATTCATGTTTCAAGAGATTCAAAAGATTTCATCGATTTTCTCAATTGTCCAAAATTCGAAACCTTTGCACCGACGCTTTCTGTAAGACTAAAATATCAACTCGGTGCACCGAAGCTTTCTGTTTGCCGATGGCATGCATTCTCGTCTTGAACAGAAAGCACCCAAGCCAATGATTACATTCCTCGAAGCGTCGACCCGATGTTCCGGCGACGGCACCGAAATAATAATATCGCTCGATTGCTCCGCCGGGTGAATTAGATCGGTCGTGCGGACCGACGGGGAACCACTGGATTTCCGGGTAGTTGCTTGAATGCACAAATGATTGGTGGGATCGCAGTAGCAAGTAGGCGCCTGGCGTCTTTACTCCCCGGTTTGGTCGGTTCGTTGCTCTTACAATGGCCCGATGAGCCCTCTGAGCCGTCTGAGCCAAGAAAGTGAGCTTTCCTCTCGCGGAGAGCGGTACAGCTATTTGCTATGTGCATCTACTGCCATGGGTTTGAATCGTTATTTTCCTCGAAAGACGATTTTTCCAAGATATATCGAATTCGCGCGGCTGCTACGTGGCCACAGGTTTTCTTAATCTGCATCAATTAATTCGACACAACTGAGAACTGAAGGCGTAACGTAAATGTATTTACAATATTATGGAAAAGAATAATATATATTTACTGTACGTAGGTAAGGATTTAGGAAAAGAGAGAGATTGCGAAGAGAACAATGAATGGCGACTTCAGTATTTGTGATCGCTGTAGTTTCATATTTGCATCTTTATGCTCTGTAGAAATAAACATTTATTATATGTACAATATTCGTTTCGTACAGTAGTTTACCAAATGTAAGGTGAAAAGATATGTCGGTCGGATTTGAAATCAGATATATACTGTTTCTTATTCCATCTGCATTCTATCTATATCGCGTGCTTTGAAGTAATGTATAAATATAAGGATTGTCACGTAGCTCTCAAAAGTTCTACTGTTTCCAATATTACGGAGTGCATCTCATCGTACTCGCAGTCCGTTGTATTTTATGTATCTGCATAGCTCAGCGAATTTACGTCAACTTTCTTCTCCTTGAAAGCGTCTTGCTCCATGGACCAGGTAAAATCCAATTAAAATTGTAATTACGATTCAACACTGAGGCACAGACCCTCTTCAAAATTCCAATATTCAAGATTTAGTATTTATCTTTAATAAGTATAATATGTATATAGTACAATTCAGATGCACTTTATATTTATAATCGCATTTAGTTCAAAATATCTTTATCTTTCATACATGTATATTAGTTTATGATAAAATAGAAATATTTATTATAATTGTATATTTTTCCTCCCTTTTCATCATAAATTTCATATTTATATTAAGAAAATTATATTAATTATTTTGTAATTTATATATTTTATTTCCAAATTAATTTCTTAATTATTTGTTTTTATGTATATTTATTTCTTCAGACAAATATTATTTCTGTTATATTAATTTTTTTGTTAATTGCAAATATTATTTGTATTCTATAATATAAGTTAATCATTATGCGCATTAATAATATCTGTCTTAATGAAATTAGAAATTTCTCAAAGTCATTTTCTAGTTAATGTAAAACGCAGTGTGAATGAGTCGTCTGAAAATTGTGTTTTATACAACAATTTGCATTCACCTTAGTTGTGCCAATCGACATTCATGAGTGCCGAGTTTTAGTGCAAAATGCACTTAAATTCTTAAATCGTATTATCGAAGACAAGATACATAAATAAGGTACGTAAATGCTAGTCTGGAAATTCTTCGGATTTTTTGTCTCACTTTCGGCACTTTTCTCCCTCATTTTCTCAGAGAATTACATTTCATGTATACAGTGTCCTTCACCTATCTTAGATGGAATAACAAAGTCGCTTTTGTAGGAAGGACATCTCGCTTTCGAGACAAGGAAAATGTGCCATGATATCGGAAGAGAAGAGGGAAACAAGGATAGCAAGAAATACTGAAAAGAAACATAATGAATATGGCTATAACATGAATGGAAACACAATGTGCTAGTTTGAAGAAACAAGTACAAATGAAAAAACTCTTTGACATGTAGTACCTTTCGTATCTTCAAGTGTTTCATGATTGATCGTTAAATAGTATGACACGAATCTGATAGTACGATGTATATCGCAAAATATGAAACATTCTTAGAATACGTTTCTTCGTTTATCATAGCAGTCTATATCAGTCATCAGCTCTATATCAGTCATGAGAAGCACGATTCGAAGACCATCGATATCTCTTAATTTCGTTCTATCTGAAGAACGGTGCTCTTTTGAAGTTGCTTGAAAGCAATGAAACGTGCGCTTTGTTAGTATTTCGATCGACATAGCAGATATCATTCAACCGGAGGACAGATGGAGTGTAACGAGTACTTTCATGATTGATGATTGATCTTTAATTAATCAAACTCTGAGATTCTTCAGTGTTCTCTTTGATATTTAATTTATATAAAAATCTATAAGAACAGGTAACCAGGGCATATAATAAGCAACACTTTTATCATTTATTACATTTATTTATATATCAATATCATAAAATTATCATCAATATTATAAAATTTTAATAATAAATTGAATTCCATGATGACTTGAAATTATTGATCTTAATTAAATAAAATTTAATTAAGATAAAATTAAATTAAATAAAAAAGCATATATATATGTATATATTAATGATCACAATTATATCACTTTACCAATTTTTATATAAGATGATTTATAAGATAAAATTTATAAGTGGCAGCACTTTGCACACATTAAATCTAAACAGATATATCAGCGTCGTCATAAAGTGAAGATATATGTATTGATATAAGAATTGTACAAAGTCGTCTGAGGATATGCAAGTCAAGAGAGATAGCTGCCTTCCGCCATCGTTGCAGGAAGACAGCCGATTTCGTGAGGACATGAAGGCAGGGAAGCGAAATGCGCCAAGGAGAGAGAACTCGATCACGTCGTCGACGAAGTCGTCGCCGAACGCGACGCGTTGTTCCCATTGATCGACTCCATTCGCAGTATGGAACTTTGGTCTCTCTACCCGCGGGAATTTGGCACTTTGACGAACTCACATTTCGTGGAAAAGAAATGTCCGCCTTTCTTATTCTTCTTCAACCGTCTGTTTTCTCCATGTATATATATCATTTCAGAATTAATTTGACGAATGAACAGAATAAAATACAAACGTTATTGCTAAGCGCAAATAGATAAACGCAAATAGATATATATATATATATATATATATATATATATATATCTATTTGCGTTTATCTATTTGCGCTTAGCAATAACGTTTGTATTTTATTCTGTTCATTCGTCAAATTAATTCTGAAATGATTCTAGCTAGGCAATGATACTCGAGACACTCTTTTATATTGCTGGTTCTATCCGTTTCTTCCGTTCAGCGATATTGGAATATCGATGCTTTAAGCACGCGGGAGACCAATATAGTGTTTGTCTTCTCAGCGGAAAGCTTAATTACGACGCTTTCGTCAGAGGAGAACAGCCCAATCGTTGTCACTGCGGGTCGGCTGCCTGATTTCGGGTCGACCTTGCGAAAGCTAATTTCGCACGTACGTGTACGTGGGAAATTTCTTCCCGTGTTTAGACAGGTAGGCGTACGCTCGGTGATGAACGATGAGGTGCGGCGAGATGTAACGAAACGCATCGCGGCAAGAGTTTATGGCGCGGCAACTCGCTATTATTTGAATGAATGCTTCGTGCAAGAGAAATAGCGTTTCAGAATGTATTGTGAGTTGCTTGCCGCAAGTTGGAATTGACTCGTAGATCTTGTAGAATTTAATATTTCATTGTATTATGTTCTCAGTATATTGTGCAGTAAATATTAAGATTTTATATCATCTATATTATTAATTAATGCTATTAATCTTGCATTAATTATATAGATATACATTAAGAAAATGCCTAATATTGATAGATATTTTTATTATTGATTATTTAAATTCACTATATTTCTCTAAAATATGTTGTGTAAGAATTGATAAGTTAGTTGTAACAAATTGTCGCACTTTCAGTAGAATAGGTATTTAATAATATTATAATAAATAAAATTTATCAGTAGATTATTGGCAACAATTGAAGAAAGATAAAAGATCTTATTTTTATGCACGTACCGTTTCTTGCGCTTTGTGCTCCTCTGTTATAACTTATTAGTCCTGTTTTTCTGCTTGTTTACTTACTCGAACTATTTTCTCCATCTCTCTTAAGTGCGATAAATAAAGGTATTTTTCTCAGCGTCTTCTCTCTTTCTCTTTCTTTCTCTTTGTTTCAATGAGTTACAATACCATCCGTTCTGTCCAATTCTTCTTCGTTTCTCATTTCCGTGTGCAATTAAAATCATGAGGCCAAAGTAACTTGGAGTCTTTGAAGAGAGTTACATGGTTTAATCTCCGCTCTTTCTGACGGCGATCTTTAATGAATGTCATCTACCTTCTTCACGCCCTTAGAAGATACAGTTGCATAATTCTGTATCCTGCATTGCATTTACCATCACATTCACTGAAGTGTACGTCAACTATATTATAAAATTAGTTAGTTTCGTTTACACTAGTTTACATAATCCTTCTTAAGTCTTAAAAATGCAAATCTTCGCAATTTCTGAATGTAGTACATTTTTATTACAAAAAAGTTTATACATTATTACTGCTTCTTATTGCAGACTGTCATAAAAAGTTTCATCTTTTTAAAGATGTATATATTGAACCTTATATGCAATACATCTTTTATTTATAATATATTAAATTTATTTATTAAAAATTATGTATTTTTTGTATTCTAGATTAATTAAAAAGAAGATATAATTTAATATAATAATTTATATAATAGACACTAAATATTTAATTTAATACTAAAATTGATTAGAAAAGATTTATAGATTAAAAGAAATGTGGATAATCTAGAAAATACAATTTGTATACATAATATTCATTATACGCATTGTAATGCACGTGTAGTAACTGTGTAATAATAGAATGGTATTGTATGCTATTATACAAATAGTTTAACAAATTAATGATAAGCTCGAATGTAATAATAAGCTCTAATGTAATAAATGTTGCTCATATTATAACTTATATAAAGGATCTATCATGTTTATACATGTATTCCAAGTTATATTGTTCTATTTGAAATTTATTTGTTAAATTATTTATTCAATAGTCTTTAATAAAATTGCATTGTATTAGTAATATAATCATATTAGCAGCTTATTATATTTCATGATTATTAGGTAAATATTTATATGTAGTCAATGAGATATTTATTTAAAGGTTACACAGCAATTAAAATAGCAATATAAGAATTCAAGTATGTAATAGTTATGCAATTAGGAAATAGTTATTGCAATAATTTATTGTGCAACAATATAAGTTAATTAAGATGTAATTAGAATATGTACGTAAACTATGTACTTTTAGTGTCTTTTTTCTAAATCTAAATTTATTTCTTTCTATTCTGTGGTGTATATTAAAAAATCATTTTTTAATTTTTTACATATTTAATTATATTTATAAAAATTTATAATAAACTTTCTTTGATTTACATACAATTTAAATGTATAATATTCAAATGCATTACTACCTCTTTGATTTTAATTACAGTCATTATGATAATTAACGTTGAATTATGTTCAGAAGCGGAAAATCGATAAAGCTCGGATTTGTCTCGTTGAGAAGAAAGAATAATTCTCCGATGGGGATCTGCCCATACTAAAAGATACAGAGGGGCGTAAGAGAAGCGAACAAATGAAGAACAGTGCAAGAGAGAAAGAAAATTTGAAGAGCGAAAGAGGCATGATGAATAAAAAGAAGAAGGCAACGCGATTCGATAAGACTTAACATTAATACAGCTCTCTTTTGGAACATCCCACGAGACGAGCGGACTATGACCTCCCTATATTTAACCCTGTCTCATCGAGCAAAAAGAAACCAACTTATACCTCGGAGGTACTGTCTCGCTGGTCGAGATTACATGGATAATTGGGGTCTCCGTCTACCTATTCTTTTCTCACGTTCTATCCTACTTTGACTCCAACCTGTCTCCTTCTACACTGTGGATCCTCGTTGCTTTACCAGGGGTAAGCTCGTTGCGCTGTTGGTTCTCTTTGATTCCTAGCAAATCGAGTAATTAATTCATCTATCGAGTCTCACAGAAAAATGGTAAAAATTTGTAAATTATTAAAAGTATAATTTTGATATATATCACAAAAAATTAAAAAAATAATTGTAGATATAAAGTAACTTGTCTTCTTGTCTAGTAGAAATCTATTATCATTTGTACTCTTGAAGATGAAGAGAAAAATAAAGAAATTAGGATAAGAATAAATCAGGCTATTAGTTTAAGATCGATTGCAGTTCTCTTGCAATCTTGTAGATACCTTTTCCTTAAGTAACAGCACCGCAAGTTTCAGACTCATTAACGTTCGAGAGGTCAATCACTCTTACATACCATTAGTCACTTGCTAGTAAAGCAATTATTCTTTAACGGTGGTTACGCCAATGCTAACGAAATTATTGAAGGAAAATCAGAAGAGAATTATTGTAATGGTTGCATAAAGATCTTGCTATCGACTTTAGAACTTTCTTTCCGTATCATTCATCAAACATAGCGGAAGTTGACGAGATCGGCCGAATATATGTGCAATAACGGAAGGAAGGTTCTGCAAACGGAAGTGGAGAATGTGTTTCAGAGAAAAAAAGGGGGCAAGAGTCGGTGAAGTATAACGGCTATGCTCGAAGATCGAAGATCCGTAAGTTATCACGCACCGTCATCCCTCTAGCGTTTGCTTGCGTTTTACGACTGATCGTAAATGCGACGCGGAACATTCGTCAGACAACCCCTGCGTCACCTCCCTGCCCATTCCGACGGGAAATTCCGCGGGGGCGAACGAGACCTTTTACATCGCTAATATAGCACGATTGTGGGATTCCTTACTTCGCTCACGGAAGGAGAAAGAAAATGTCTTTTGCCGCGGTCTCCCGGCGGCCACGAATGCTGACGAACTATTGTAAACGGAGCGCCATGTTGACGAAGGGCGAGAGCAAGTCACAATGGCTGGCAACAGCAAGCGTTCGACTGGATGGAATTTCACTTCAACAAAATTTAATTTCTTCGCGAGCTCGTGTCCGAGAAAGCACGATAGAACGCAAGGATTGGATATCCAGCCTTAACGTCAGAAACGGGGGCAGCGGCGACGGTCGTGGACTGCCGTGAGAATCGGACTGAGCGGGGGTTTGTGCGAACGTAAGGGGGAAGGAATAAGATGAGAACGCTGGTACGCGAACGGACATGGCCTTTTTCCGTTGAAAGAGCGAAAAATGAGGATTCCGTGCGCGGAGGCGGAGTTATTGAATATCAAAGTTTCGAAATTCCGCGGTGCCAGCAAAGTTCACTCGAAAACATAACTTATAAGTAACTTCGACCGGGGTGGAGGGGTTCGATAAGAAGGGGTATGAGGACAGGGAGACGATGGCGGGTCACCCGACCAAGGGTGAAAAAGCAAAAGGGCGGAAGTCGAGAGTCGGGTTGAAAATGATAGAGGAGGAGTTGCTCGTGCAGCGGGCGAAGGAGGGATTGATCGTGCTAAGGCAGGCGGTAGAAACGAGGCCGGGATCATTCGTCTCCCTGAGCCGGAAGTTAGGCTGAGCTCCGACTACGAGGACGAAGTTTGGTCAGAGTCCAAGTCGCTAAAAGGAAGAAAATTTCAGAAAATACGGAGCAGACGCGCGTACGTCGCGAGCCATTGGAAAAATTTAGCGCGGCCGGTATAGCGTTGCGACCGGTCCCGCAAACTCGTGAAACTCTTTTAAACGAACTAACGTCGGCAACATTGTCCTTAGAGTGTTCTCCACAGGGAGGAAGAGAAGCCCCCGAGCGTGAACACGCGGTGTTTAAGACGGAAGGAGGATGGGGATGGAAGGATGTCGTGCAGGATGAGTTCGCATCGCACTACAATAATTCCGGGCGCTACTACGAAAATATTCTCCCGACGGCAGGAAGAAATCCTGCGGAGATGCATAGTCCATATTCTTTCCTAAAGAAACATTTACTCGAAGAATTACACTTTATGATATAGAAGAAGCACACTTAATTTTAATACTGATGACAAATTAATTTACATGATTTGTTTAGTTTATATAAAAAAAGATATATTAGCAGTTGTAGTAATATATGTATTGTTATTTTTTAATTTTTGTATATCTTTATTTATTCTCAGACAAGAAGATACACATCATCATAGATAATAAAGAAAATTTAATTTTAAAATACTTGAGAAAAGAATTTGTTCTTTAAATTAGCTATTTTTTTTATATTTTATATGTCTTTTAATTATATAATGCTAATAACTATTATTACTAGTAGACTTTAATTTTTTTTGTTTAAAGTATTCGTAATTTCTCAAAATGTTTTGTCTATAATTTTTTTTTTAAATCTGTATTTTAATTTCTTTTTTCTTTATACATTCTTAAAGTAGCATTCTTAAAGTAACATCTTATAAATTCGTTAACAAATTCAATATAATTATGTAAATATAATTTCAAAAGCAAGATGAAACAAGGTTGATATTATCTTTATTGCCATGCAATTTCTTCTTTTGTTGAGTAATAGAGAACTTTGTACAAAACTCGATCGCTTTTATTTTTATTGTAACGAGGTGGAGTAGTTTTCTGGACGATTACAGTCGGAATTTGCACCGTTATGGTGTACTTTCGCAGGTTGTATGGGAAAGTTTGAAAATGTAAAATGCTACTGGTACATAAAATCGCTGCTATAACATCGACTTTCAAAGTGAAGATGGAATGTCATCGTGAGAATGTACACACAATTCTTTTTTTATCTTAAATTTTATCATTTTTATCTGATTTATTTCCTTTATAATAAATTATGATTTTTTTTTAATAAATTATTGGCACCGACACAAAGAGACATAGATTATATTTGCACTCTTTTTTATAAAAAAGACTACAAAATCATTTTATACATAATATTAATTTTAAACTTTAGAATTTAAAACATTAACATAAACATTTTTAATTAAAAATTATAAATTTATATTCAAATTAAATGGTTCTCATATAAAGAGAATCATGTATCATAAAAAAATTTTATTTTTTGAAGAAAGGAGGCAAAATATTTAACATTGTTTTTTAAAACAATATATGAGAGAAATGTGTAAGTTCATATGCGTGTCCACTTACGTTGTTAAGACATTGTTCATTTAAATTGACATATATTGATTAATATATGTGAAGATACATGAGCCATATTAAATCCTTGTATTCACTTTCCACGCCGGTGTTCATTTCAAGTACAACTGTCCTGGCCTATCGTTATTTTGGAAGGGCCCAGGTTTGCGGACACGCAGTGTCGACAAACGGACAGCAATACCGGGAGTGGCAACGATGGTGGAATCCGCGCCCCGTTGCTCTCGGCGGTAGTCATAAATTGAATACTAATTGACACATTGCGAGGCGCACCCGTTGTATTTCATGCGTTCAACTTTCATCGCGCCGGCCACTGTGTTTAAATGGCGACACATATGCACGAAGATATAAATTTGTGGATAAATACGCACGACAGCCGGTTAATGCGAGCCGAGTTCCACTCTTGATTCTCCGCACCCTCCAGCCGGCTACGCGGCCGTTCGTACCCCCGCCATCTGAATCAATACCTACTTGTTTACTGGACCGTTGCCAACGGGATTTCACCGAACCGACGATCGTACAATCCTAATTAATTTCATCCTTTGTTGCGACCCTTAGTACTCGCCGGTGATAATATGCGATTGTTGAAGACGTGAGAACACCGTGACTTCACTAAACGTGACTCCTCTCTGGAGAAACTAATTATTAAGGAGCTACTTCTTATTTCTCTCTCAATCTGACTCGCCACCTTCCAGTTTAACTTGCAGCTGCTTGGAGTTTGGAAGCGATAGTCTTTCATTGACTTCGCAAGGATCGGCAGGCTTCTAGTTTGATTAAGACTGAATAATAATAATTCAATTAACTTTGAAGATTCAGAAATTCCCGAAAGCATTGGACATTCAAGCGTTGATAGGATATTGATAAGGGGATGCAAACAATGTTAGATTAATGGAACACGTCATGAAGCGTAATACAATACGAAGTCAGTTATCGTCGGATAACTGTCTTGCTTTATCCTTTAGCATTATCGATAAAATTTATGCGTCTAACCAGAGTATTGTTCCATGGTAATTGGTAAATCTCTCTCGTAGAATTAGATATATTAAATTACGAGAGTCGTTAAAGGATGGTGATCAGATTTATTGCCGATGCAGAGAGGGATGAGCATATTATACCCTATTACCGCAGATAAGAGCGAGTCGAAAGCAGACACCGATATTTCATGGTAATACTTATAGTCTTCTTTGGACAAAGTCTTATGCAGTAAATTACTATGATCCAATGGCTTCTTTATATACATTTTTCAAGCACAGGAATATTTAATCCTGTGCAAATTTAATAAAAAATTAAATAAGATTATTCAAATATTAATTAAAATCTCACGTCTTCTTTCTTCTTTTTTTTTAATCTTGATATTTGTTGATTATTAAAAATATAACGAATAATTATTTTTATACTTTCCAAAATTATAAAATAGCGAAGATACGAGAGAAAAAAAAAAGGAAAAGAGAAGAAAAAAGCATTCCATCGCGATGCATCCGATCAAAAAAAATCACGAAATATAGTATTTGAAAGCTTCGTTGCCTAGTTTTGCGAGTAAGGATGAAAAGAACTAGTGGATGAGAGTATATCGGTTTCTGTTAACGAATAGCGGGGTAATCGAAGCGATCGCATAGAATGACGAGTGCGTTCAGTGGTTCTAAATTTGTCACATCGCTCTCACTCTGAAACGAATTTATTCGCTTCTTTTTCCGTTTCGTGCCTCCACTATGTGGCTTAAGTGTGCGATTGGGCGTAATTTCCCGCGGTTGGTTAATTAAATGGCTCTCGCAAATTTTATTTCTTTTATTCATTATATTAAAAAAAAATTACGATTTTCGCTAACGTATTATGCAATAATAATATATTCGCTGCGTCTTAAAAATAAAACAGATTGACTCTTGAATATTTTCATAATTTAACTTTAAGACTTCCTAACTTGCAAATTCCTCGTATATGTGATAACGCTACAGTAAGTTGGCACAACCACATGTTATGTAAAGCTGCGTGTATTTTATTTCGTTTGGTGCCCACAATGAAAAAATGTTTAATGCGAAACTTACAGACTGTGCCGTGAAAATTTATTTGCGGCAAAAAAAACCGAGATATGCACGTTGTTACAAGGCGTACCATTGTAATGCCAAATATTTTTTACGTTTCATACACTTTATCAAAGCATTCTCGTATAAATTGTACAAATGCAAGAGTGTATAGGGAATAATTGCATTATCGAAGCAAATTGGAAAATTATATCTGACAAAATTGATCAGCTTGTTGTGAATGTAACATATACGTACTGCTCTTTCATCTTTGAATTTTAATATTACATATATTTAAATGCTTAATACAAGTAAATGTTTGGAGCAGCGATAAAAACAATCAATTTATTAATGCTTAATTAATTTAATTTATTATTTAAATTTTATTTTATTTGAGTTTGCCTTGACCTTTTAATTACTAATCTTTGATATATTTTAAAAGTAATTTTCTTTATTTATAATAATTTGTAATTTGAAAAAAAATGCTCTATTTAACTACTTCTAAAAGCACAAATTTCCATAACATTTACCTGCAACATAAACTTTATCAGGTTTCCTTAGTTACATTAGGTTTCTCTCTGGTAAACAGGCACGATGGAGCGCGAAATCGAGGAAGCATTAAACTATTAGCTGCCGATTCATGCGTGAGAGTAGGCGGTAGGTTCGAGCTTATTCCGAAATTGACTGTAATCCTTCGTACACGATATAAAACAAAGTAATCCTAACCATACGTTGGGGCAAGAAAAATCCATATATATTTATAAAACTCTTACGAAAGAAAAGAAAAAAGAAAGTATCTTTTATATATATATATATATATATATATATATATATATATATATATATATATTGTATTTATATGACAAAGAAAAAATATTTTTTGTTGTTCTTTAATAGATATATTTATTTATGTAATATATGGATATATAAATTAAATTTTGTAATCAGATAACTCAAAATTCTTTTTTTATCTAACAACTTGAATTATAACCGTGATTTTTAAAGATAATAACTTATATAATGTAATTAAAATTGATAAAAAATAATTACAATAATGTCAAATTGGAAGATAAAACATGTGCAATTATTTTATTACAAATTTTTCTAAAAAGAAGTAATAAACGGCAGCAATGATATGTGTTCATATTATCTTATACGTATGATTTTCGACATTTACAAATCCAAAGAAAAGAGATCTCTTTTGCACTGAAAATAAAGTTACACAATTAATCGTTAGCCTCTTTTCTCGAGAGAGCTATGGAGGAAGGTGAAAGCGACGAAAATGAAGGAAACGAAGAATGTACTCGAGTACACAACATGAGCTTCTGGTTATATTGGTTTAATCGGTCCTTCTCACTTAGCTTTTGCTTCTTCTCTGTAATCCTCGAAACAAAGTCCCTAAAGATGAAGTAGGAAGTTCATTGGACACTCGCTATACTTTCGTTCTCGAACTCGATAGGAACTTTGTTCGTAACCAATTTTCTTTCCTTCGGTGCTATTATAGAACAATCTATTTATTGAAATTGGAAAATACAACTTAACTTTCTGATCGTAAAGAAAATACTTTTAATATTTTATAATACATTTTAATTTTTAATTCTTTTTTTTTTGTATATCATATGCAAAGATATCATAATATAAATTTATATATATTATATAATTTTAATGTTATTATATTAAAAGTATTTTAATACATCAGATTAAATTTTACTATCTTATTTTATTAATTAATATAATTTATTTACTAAAAAGACGTAAGTTAAATTTAATTTAATTAAATTAAAATTTAAGTAGATAAAAGTATATACTTTGCACATTTATAATAAAATGATTATCTTTTATTTGTAGATAAAATTACAATTTTTAGAAATATTTAAAAAAATAATTTTACAATAAAGTTTATATCATTTTAATAATATATTTACAATATGCTTTATACATATGTAAAATGATATACGAGATTTATTAAATTTTTTTATTATATTTGCAACAAAGGTATATTTTATTAAAAAAATTGTTTAAGAATATGTACGTATGTTATTTTTAATTTGTATGCTAACAAAGAGGGAAATTATTTTTTTTGAAAATATTTTTGTTTTATATTCTCAAAAATTTTTCTAAGATGCAATTAGATCCTCTCGATATATTTCTTTATCAGAGTTCATGACTTAAGACGGAGTTACATTAGACTGGTTGCGCCAAGAAGTCGAAGTGCACTGCAATCATTCTTCAATTAGCACTCCGAAGCTTTTTAAACTATTAAACTATTAATTTTTTTTATAAAAGGTAGAATCTTTATGGAAGAGATGACATCAAATATTATTGTATATAAAATATTTGAATATACTTTGCACAGTGTAGAGTTATAAATAAAATCAAGAAAATGCAATTATAATTAAGTAATGCTTTTTTAAATACAAGTTTCAACATTAATAAATTATTCTTTATTAAATAAAAAAAACGTACATGACGTATAAAACATATAAGGCAAACGTTTATAAAATGTACACATACGCAGCGACATACATACATAAATCTTTTACAATAAAAAAATTTAACTTTGCAAATGTCTGTGATTTGTAAATTGAATCCATATAATCGTTACAATGCATCTATCCATTTTCGTGTGATACCATTCAGAGAACGAGAAATATGGTGACATATTCCTGGTAAGAATCCATTCGGGGAACATGGGAGACCTTTTCAATTCGGTATATAGTAGTAATTTCTTATCTGCACCTACTATGTCGCACACCGACGATATCTACGCGGAGGTAAAGTCACCGACATTGTGATTGCGATTTATACAGATTCTGTCGATTCGATTCTGAGGTCATTCAAAATTATTCACTATATCGTGCCTTTATAAAGTAGTATTGACAGTGATGTATGGATCTATTTGAATATATCGGCTAACCATTTGTGACAAATGTAATGGTATATTTGTAATTTTAAATAAATTTTCAAATTTTTGTAGTATCTATTAAAGTAATAAATACGAATAATTATTTCTATTTAAACTTATTAGAAGGATTAAATTTTATTTTCCAAACATAAAAAATTATTTAATATTAAGAAATATTTTCTTTATAAAACACATCTTATTTATAAAAAATTTTGATGTTATTCTGTAAATGTGTTAATATACATTTATTTATATTGCATAAAAAAGAAATCTTTTTGTGTTTTAATTTAAGTCATTAATTATGTTTAATGAAAAATTTATAAATTTGCTTTAATATTCTTTTATAATAAGCCATCTATGAATCATATATTATATATTCATAATATATAATATAACATATTTTATGTTTCATTATGTGTTTTATGTAAATTCTTTTTTCTATTTTTGTATTCATTATTTGATATAATCTGTTTTGAATAAATTTTGGTCTGTCTTTTGTTTGACAATTATAAAATATCGATAAAGTATTTTGCTTTTACCTTTGTTAGAGATATTTCGTTGGACTTGAGAATCAATGCTGAAGAAGAAAAGGATAAGGAAAAGAATGTGGAAATGGTGCAAGATACTCGAGACTTCAGTCGAGGTGCTGATGTCGCTGAGCTGAGATTTATCGGTTTCCTGAATCATGGCGACGTGGCTGTCGAAGGCAGTCTAATTGATTTTTCCGCCCTCACCCTCACCGCCGTTCTACAGAATTTTATAGCTCAATGTGAAACTTGCCGCTCAGCGCGCCTTCGTACCGTGTAACCCTTCTGGGAAAACTCATCCTGCCAATAAGAATTTAGCCAACCGAGTAAAGACGGTGTCTTCTTCTACTTGTTATAACTTATATATGTAAAAAAGTATATTCTTGCAGTGACATGTGTATAATATCACTCCATTTCATACAAAAGTATTTTTATTTGAATTCTTATTTTAATTGTAATCGTTTTCTATTTTTTTGTAAATCAAATTTAATTTCAGCTCTTTTGTCAACGAATCTAAATGTATATATTGTAGAACAGAAAGTTTTAAGAGTATATATTATGTACATTTAAAATTTTATAATCTAAATAAAATCAATTTATATATAGGTATATATTAGGTAAACACGTTAATCATTGCATTGGATAATCTTTGTGAATTTTTACATTCTCATTTACATTCTCGGAATTAATGTATGTATGATATTTATGCAATATATTCCTTTCATATATTTATAAAATATAAATACATTTACATATTACCAAAATCAAAATTATTAAGTTCACACATACATTACATTATTATTTAATGATAGGCTTAAATACTCGTGGACCATCATTATTATACCGGAGAGTGTGCCAAAATAAAGCATATATATTTAATAATAATTTATTTGTAACGAGCATACGATTAAAATACGCTGGTGTTAGCATCTGTTACCACTGTTCGTTAATTCCGGATCAATATCTGTATGCTCATTTATTATTAACGTTATTGTAATTACGCGGTCGTGATCGGGCGAACTTATCCGGGGATCCGTACAGACACACGTCTTTTGGTTGAGCTAATGTGTTCTCTTGAATCCCCGGAATCAAGGTATATAAGCTGAGCAACCTACAACCATCGCCGACAGGCCGGTTGGCATGAGATAGTGTGTGTACGCGCGCTTTTGACGCGCGTTGGTGTAAGCACCAGTCCTGATGGGTAATCGATTTTCATTAATGGACGTCGCTTGCGTAACACAGAATTTCAGCGGGCGACCCGAAAGAGAGATGGGAAACTTCTGTCGCAACGGTGTCCTCATCAAGGCTGATAATGTATCATGCTATAAAGATAATTTAGAGATGTGCTATTTTAATTGATAATTTTTAGAAGCGTTAAATGAATAATAACGTACGTGTTAATTTTTAATAAATAGCTAAAAAATCTAGTTAACTTAATCTTTCAAAGAGAAAAAGTTATACTATATTAATCTTATCTAATAAAAAATCTTTGATCGAAAATTACTATATTACTATAATTGATAGAAAATTACTATAATTGATAGAAAATTACTATATTATTTGATATATTTATTTATTATGCTTTATCATTGCTTTACTATTTACTTATTTGATTTAAAATTAGGGTAAGATTTATTAGGATTTAAAATAAAGGTTCGATTAATTTTTTATTTCTGCTGTATTTTGTTTTATAACATGGATATTGTTAAATTGTTAAATTAGGATTCTTATACATATATTGAGATAAAACTTTCAATGTTCATTTAATTATTTTTAATTTGTTACTAATAATTATAAGAATTAGTTGTTACTGGAAATATTTTATATTGATAATTGTATAATATTTTGTAATTAATTCTTAGTCGTATGTATACTGGATATTAATTAAAACAGAAATTCTATTTGACGTTTCGCATAATAACTGTACAGCGCGCAGCTGCATATTTGACGAGATGTAAATTATACTGGTAGAAAACAATTATTTACGAGTCTGACACTTCACGATTCCGTTTGAATTTAGCATCGAAAAATATTATTAGTTTAGTTTTATTTCAAAGCGCATCATGCTTAGCAAAATCTCCCTTTAATAAAATTTATTATATATTTTAAAAATAAACAAAAAAGAATTAAATATGTAGTTACCCATTACCATTTAATTTTTTACATGTAATTTAAATAAAATTTGAATGTTACTAATTATTTCACGTACAATATTTATGAAATTGGGACAGGCCATCAATTATAGTGAACAATGCATGTTTTATAAGAAAATTTAAAATCAATATATTTATAAGAAGAACAATATTTTTGCGACGTATATAATTATTATTCATTTTTTAATTATTATTTTTATACATATATTTATTGTAAAAATATTTGTAGGAACGTCTTTCTGGATTAAAAAGATTTAAAATACAAATATTGTATGAATAATACTACATTGTAGAATTTGACGTACAAATCGCAGAAGAGTATTATGAACGGTACGTGACATCCCTTTATAACACTATCTGGACATCCGGGTCAGTTGGTCGGCTATGCGATATCCGAGCTTTTACGATCCATTGAAAAAAAAAAATACCGTATGTGCATCGATTCTGGCGGCCGCAAGCGGCGACGGATGCTCACCCACGAAATTCTGACAGCGCCCCAACTCATTAAACGAGTGACATCGTAGCTGAGTTTTATGTTTCTCTGACGGTGACATCGGTCGTTCGGCTGTTCATATCCTCCGTGCTAGGTGCGCGATTCTCTTTCTGCCACAATGAAACATTCATGTCTTTTGTACGGGAATCATAAAATTGGCATTAACCTACTAGGCGTTTGTGTCCACTTGCGTGGAGCTTTTCGTGGAGATTATCAGTTTTATTTTCCTGAATTTACGCGAGACACGTTTAATGGATTTCAAGTACCTCGCAATTCCTCTGCACCTCGCCAGATACGTCTCCGTTTTATATCACAGATATCGGTGCATTCCACTGCAAATTGCGATGTAAGCTGTAGTGTAAAGGTCAAAATAGCAGAGCGATAAATCGGAAATTCATTGCTACGCAATTGCACACGATAGTTTTTTTCCCCGTCGCACCCCCGTCGTATTGTTCAGTTTGGTTGAAAAATCGTTTGCTTGAAAAAGAAACCAGATTTATTCAGCCCGCGTCCAAATGTGGCGTATGAATAGACAAGGAGAGAGAAAAATATTTCCGTGATTTTTTGCTGACGCAAATGAATCTGCAACTTGGCAGGCGACGTCCAACGTGCGATTTCCGGCGTACGGGAACGCTCCACGTTCATTGGCCGATAATACTAGAATCGATCCACATGTACGAAAAGTTTACAGCCATATTGCAGAACGAATAATCTCACAAGTCGGAATTATTGATTTGAGTAATCAATTGATGGCAGAATGACGCCTATAGATATGCGTAATCAGCGATCGATCGAGCTGAATGATGCGTACATGAATAACTATATACTGGATGATGCGTACATGAATAACTAACAATCCATAATAGCGATTCGTACACACATCCACGTTTCGTCATTTTCCCCGGATGCAAGTTACATTATTCCGAGATGTTTTTCATTGCCACTGGCAGCATGCCGAGCATAAGTAACGATCGAGCATCAACGTGCCACGTAGGTCGCGTTTCCTCCGGCACTTTTGTTCGTCCCGTTCGCCTAGCTCTCTTATTATTATTAGGAACGTGAGGAACAGTCGTCTTTTGCTGCCATTATGTAAGCACTATGCAGTTTTATGCTTTTCACGGGATGCCAACCACGAAATTCTACTAGACAAATTGATGTATTTTTCACGGTGCTCTTCGCCTTTCGGGATATATAGCTTAATGTACGCGATATTAGGAATACGACGCTATATATAAAAGATACTGCAGGTATTAATTACGAAATAATTACGCTTGTAAAATTGCGCTGGCTCGGATCTGGTCACGGCGCGTTGCCTCTGCTAATTATCCATGTAACGAACAAATTAAAGTCGTATCCAAAGCGATCCCAAAGCAAACGTGCGGAGCAGTGCAATGTCTGGTTCTGAAAAATAACTGAATGGGGTTGTAATTGCTGGACGAGGTGAATGAGGAAATTAACTCGAACTGCGGTGAATAAAGAGAAGCAATGTCCCGAGCCAAGTAATTTTAGAAAAAAAAGTCGTATCATTTTGGTTATCTTTCCTATGTGTGTATGTAGCTGATTATTTTAATAATATTCGACAATTTTATAATTACATTACTACGTTTATTTTTTATTACATTCCATTTTTCGATTGTTATTTACCTGTTAGCAGCAAACAGTCATCTTGTAGAAAATTGTCGTTCAATCTTGAAGACAAATATGTTTTCGAGATAAGATTTCGAAATAATAAATACAGATAGTTATATTAATATAAAGACAAGTCGCGAGTCATATTATTTGCGTTATTCTGATAAAAAAATCATAAAATTGCAGCAGTCTCTGTTATTTTCTGTAACTCAGCCTTCTTCATCGTTCCTTTGTCACCGATCTAAACTTACTCGCCGGTTGCATTTCAAAGGAAGAATGAGATGAGAGAATTCTATGGTGGGCACACAAGGAATACAACTGCAACTGTCACTCGTTAAATATACGTTCTGCGTATCACTCAGAAAACGAGTACTTACGAAAAGAAGTTTCTTACTCGCAAAAAGCGCGCATCGACTTCCTACGTCGAGGCGAATCGGCTGAATCGCAGACTTTCCTTTTTAGCGTCGTAGACAGTCAGTCGGTCCCATGCGGAAGCGAATTGCCCCGTTGTGTTTTGTACAATACCGCGTTTTGGAACCACTTTAAATTTTGGCAGACTCGACTGTTTCTCGCGCAACTTCCACGATCGTGAAACTTAGGAATAAAAGACATTGCGTATTTTCGACGAAAAGCAGTGAGGGAGATTCCTTTATGCGATGCAATGCGCTTTGTGCCACGCGTGACGATTATGCACTATCATTTTCTTTCCGTTTTGGCATAAAATAGATGATTTTATGAAGATGTTAAATCAATATTTATTGAATTAGATAATTTTTTAGATTTGATAGCTTTAAAACGTGCTATTCTGTTATCTTGCATATTTTTCACATAGAGAACAGTTACAAATTTTTAATGAATTTATTTACAATGAAATATAACTTATTGTTAGAACTTACTTCATTTCATATTAATTTTTTCTCGCGTAAAGTTCAGTAGAAAATTAGATGTAGCTTTTTGTAGATATTATTACAAAGTAATCTGATATTGCATAATTAAAATGTTTATCTGCGTAATTAAAATGTTTTTTAAAGAAAAATATCTTGTTTTTTTCGAGAAGCAAAATATCTTGTTTTCAACGAAATTTTTTTTCTCTTCTTATAACGAGTTAAGAGTATGAACATACATATACATTATTGCATAACATAAATCATTATAAGGAAAAAAAACTTACTTAGTTGATGACTTAGCTGAACTGGCTTAGACTGAAGCGTAAGAAGAAGAATCTTAGAAGATAGTGCAATGTTTCGGAAGCAATCATCCATTTTCGTTTTTGGATTCTGCTGATACGACTAGTATTTCTTACACTATTTTTGGCTCTAGGATCTTTGATAAAAATGGAAACAAGCCAACAATCGCATTCGCATTTTTGCATCTTTTTTTATCAAAACATCGCTTGTTACCGATTTTTAAACAATCAAATTTGTATTTCCATGCCAATTTTTGTCACGATACAATTGTTTAATCACTATAAATAAATATACAAATTAATTTTATTATAAATAATATCCTGAAGTTAATTATGTGCAATTAATAACAATGTTATAACTGGTTTTGCTGAGTATATTATTTATTATTGAACTACTACGCGATAATATTTCATTTCTTGCTTCATAAGCAATAAAAATTTATTATGTATGTGTGCTAAATACATGAATATCATACACAGATATTTACTGAATTGAAAGTCAATAACAGTCATTAGTATCAAAGTAGTATTAGGTAACAGGCATTAAAGTAATATCAGGTAATATTATTTACGTAAAATCCTTGATTCTTGATCACTATGAAAGAATTCTTTATGTAACGCTTGACATTAAATACCCGAACGAATTGTTGCGTCATTTGATGTACGAGTCACACGAGTCAAACATATAGCCTCGATTGTGTTACCGGTTTTCTAACTATACCATCATGCCAGTGGTAATATGGTACACATATAAATTGGACCGTACTTGAACCTTTCGGCTGCAAGTGTTGCGAGCTGTACGGTACTTGCCCACGGACGCGTGTAAGTTCCGGCACCTTAAGTGGACCAAGTCGGCCCGTTATCTCAGTTTACGTTGGGGGTCTTTTATGACCCAATACAGAAACTCGTGCAGAACATAACCGAAACCACAGTGGACTCACTAATTGTTGGCGTGCGGCTCAATTTTCGCGAATCTTCTTGTCGTCGATATATTCTTATTAAATATTTTTACTTTTAAAGAAAATTTGATTTTACTTCTATACTCTGAGACTATCAATATTCAGTATATTTATTATTTTATGTATGTATATTTATATAACTATTTATATAATTATCTATATATATATATATATTTATATAACTATTTATATAATTATATATATATATATATATATATATAATTTTGTAAATAAATGTGTGTGTGTATATTTATTTACAAAGTTTACTATAATTCTTTTAGAATAACATTTAATCTATAATTTTATTAATAAAAAAATTTGATTTTGTACAATCGTAAAAATATAAAATTCATTAATAAATTTACATATAAATTTATGAATAGATTTTTTTTCCTGCACTCCTTACATTCTTGCGTGACAAAAATATTAGCGTTTGATTCATAACAAGTAGTATGTGTGTTTAACGAAGTATGTAATTCCGTCAAATTGTCAGTAATTAGAAGGTTAGAGAGCAATGGATGGAGAACAAGGTCAACATATAATATCTTATTCAAGATTTTTAAAATAGATTTTTAAGATAGGTTACGCTATTGTCCCTGTCCTCAATCTTGAAATAAAAAGTAACACGTGTCGAAGCAAATTGTTCTTCTGTAATCTATGTCACAGTAATTAAATGGTTTTGCATTCAATTACCTGTCACATCTGTCATTTTATAGATCTATATTAATTATAATCAGTGTAAAATTAACGTATACAATAAACATTTATTTATCAGTGGTTTACTATGTACGGTTAATATCAATAGAGATTTCAATAGAATTCGTTTGTGTGAAACAAATAGCAGATGCCTATTGTATATTTCCATTTACAACGTGGAGTGCGTTTTGTCGCTAGACTACACGACTTCAAAATGACAAAAATAAATTGAAACCATATAAAATTTGCACGATCCATGTATTTTAAACCATCCAGAATCGAGATCCTCACATTGACTACAAACAAATCAATCGTTGACAATTGCAGTTTATTGCATTGCTTTTCTCAAACTGTTTCTGTTTGCACCTGCACGCGGTCATAATTATATGCACATCTGCTTCTGTGTCACGGAAGAGTATATATTATCGATGTTAATATATTATCAACTAGTTGTGTGCGTCATTCTGTTTTAACCAAATCAATTACTACAATTAGCATAACGTATCCCTCCCGCTTTTTGCCGTACTCGTCGATACGCTTCGCAGAACGGGAATATAAATTTCTCACGCATGTTTGAAGCAATTTCATCGAAACAACATTCGACAACAGAGTCGATTGACGTTTTCATTCGGTAGAGCGCGAATAGAATGACATCGTCGTTTTCGCACGCGTCCCGTAAATGATAAAAAGGTGTATCGTTATGCATTAATCAAAATGTTAAATGACGTTGGTATCGCTGGACGCGTTTTAAAATGGGCGTCGCGCGATAAATCAGATCGCGTCTTTTCTGTGCCGACAAGCCATTGTGCGTTTATTCATTTCCTGAATGTCCATCCCGGATATTTTGGCTGAGAGCAACACTCGACGCAGTCTCCGGAACACACGCATGCACAATTTATTTTTGTGAAGCGACGTTTTAATAATGAAAATGTAACGCACGATATTTAGCAAGCTGAGCTTCGGGTTTAACGAGGACTTTATGCAAACAAACACGATCGCATATATTATCAAGCATTATCTATTATAAATTTCAAATGCTGTTGGAAAAGTGGCATAGTTTGTATAATAATTGATACTTCTTTTTTTGTACACAATTAAATACAGTTCAGCAATAAATTAATTAAATGGATAATAGCATAGTGATAAATTTATAAGAATCTTAAAATACTAATGTAACTACATAATTTTTTAAATATTATTTTTAATACTTAATTCTTCTAAATATATCTTTGTATTTGAAATCTTTTATAATAAATATTTATAAAGATTTAAAGTATTTAAAAGATTTATTTTTAAAACGCATAATGTAAAAAGAGAGTCTGAGAGAGTAAACTAATAAAGAGGTAAAAATATTATAACGCTCTAGTTGTATATGTAAAATCGGAAACTTAAATTTTTAAGATATCTAGGCTAATCCATGGGACCTTGTGTGCGTAAAGTACTACCTCTGGTTCCTACAGATTACGATCCAACTTCATGAACGAGCAGCTTATGCCTAGTCCATTCAATACACGTTCAAAAGACAAGGACGTATCTCTGGAACGGCCATAATTTATTGACTGCGGCGGATAGAATGCGATCTAGCTATCTCAGTCCGCGTAGCTCCGTTCAAAGCCTGCACCGACGTAGATCAACGATGATACTCGCGAGAGGCTGAAAACTAATCAGGATCGAAGGTAACGGATGAGGAAACCTTGCTACGGCAGATTGTCTCAAATGACGTATGGTACCGTCGGGGACATCACTCAAGACATTTTCCGATACCTATCTGGATACGCCGTGATGTTGTAACGCCGCCGCCGTCATCGTCTGAGACACTACCGTCGCAGCGCACTTTATTTTCGTTCAATTTAGTGCCGTCAATATGTCGCTTCCCACTCTGGATTTACTTTCAACCAGGATCAGCAAGTCATGATTTCAGGCATTCCCGAAATCAACGCGCTGCCGCTCTGCCACTTAATCCTCTTTGAACTCACTTTTCGACGGCGCCTTTTAAACGGCCGGAAATCTACTAGTTTGCGGGTTAATTAATCCTCTATGAAACTTGGCGTAAATCTGGTTAATGATTCCAATTAATAATCAGAAATGTCTTGAGTAGCACCCTCTTGCAGAGAGGGTGTAATTGAGTACGTACTCGCAAGTCATCCGCGTGAGCATTACACCCTATCAATTAAGTTTGATTTCTACTTCGGGAACTTCGTTCTCTAAGTGCTCGGAACTTTATCCCCACGTGTTAGCACGTAAAATCATTTCTCCTCGGGATTCGCCCCCTTACTTCCGATCGCTACTTGAACCCGATGCCGTCCTTTCGTTGCGGCGTTCTTTAAACTTTCCTCCGCCTCGGTTTCTCGGCGTTCACCTCGCATCGATTTCCTCGTTCACGCCTCGACGCGTTTCGTTCATCCCGGGATGCCACCTACCCGTTCCATCTCGCTCACAGTTGAAGAGCCACACGAGTCGCGAGTTGAAAATATTACGGGCTCGCGCATCCCTCCCAATGGAAAACTTGAAAAATGGTCCTGCTTATACTGCGGAACTTTTCAAGTAGGTTACACCGTTTGCCTACGTCAATGCGATCGCACAACACTGCGAGCAAGGTTTTCGCTTTTCTATATATGTACACACACACACACACACACACACACACACACACACACACACACACACACACACACACAATATGTAGAACTAAATAAATTGATAATTATTTATGACGGTTCCTACACGCGCGTGGTTAAACGATTGCGATGAATAGTTCTCCTAACTTGTCCTGTCGATTTCACGCAACTCCTTTAGAACTTAGTCCCGAAGTTTGTACCTCAAGAGCTTGATGCTTTAGTGTAATTAACTCGACAACTAATTACTCAGTTCGAGATAAACATATATTGCATTATGAAATATATATATATATATATATTTACGTACATACATTGTAAATTCTAAGTTAAGATGTGAATCAGGCAATAATGACGCTTTTATTTATTAATACCATTAATAGATTGTACATTTTTCATAAATTGAAGATAATTATTTTATATATTTATTTTATACATATATTTTATATATGTATACACATACAAATCATTCATTTTATTATAAATCACCATTAAAGTCTGATTGTAACAATTGTATCGTTTTATTCTAAAGCGTATTTTTAATATTTCTTTTCTTCACATTAAAATTGGGGAACAGAAATGTCTTTGACATTCCGGATTCTAATCTTTACACGTCATAACTCGTGCATAAACATTTGTTCCTCTCTTCTGCTTTGAGTGCTAACACAATCGGCGACGGAGCTTCCATTATATGGTCACGATTGCCTGTACCAGATCTCTGGTAACCTTACGAACTCGCACATTTCATCTTGTCGCTTATCAACAACACACAAATAAGTGCTATCATCATAGAAAAAGCATTTATGCGTATCTGCTTTCCAAGTTCTGTTTAAGCCTGCTCTAAAAAAAAGTAATAAGATTTGTCTTTATCAAATATATATAATGAGAAAAAAATTATTTATCATTATTTTGTATAACTATAGTTCACATTATCGCATATATATATATATATATAGAGCTAGATTATTAATGTATCTTATATTTGATAAGATTTGTTTTGTTGGTTCCTGATTATGTTAATCCATATTTATTAATGTTGATTAAAGTTCATTTTTACAGATAAGGCTGGATCATATAATTAAAGAAATAATATGTAATTATTGTGATATATAACGATAAGTCCATAGATAATGTATCACAATAAGATAGACATATTTATAGATAGATATCAATATCTTTATTTTTATCAATATTTATCATATAAAATTTGATATAGAAAATTTAATACACAGATTATTATAATTGATTAAAATTTTAATCTCTAATGTTTCAAATAATTTGAAAATGAATCTGTGCGTCATACATCTTATACATAGAGTGCAATATGCTAACGCAACTGATGTGGTGTTTCAAGCGAGTGGGATTTCGTACTTAGAATAAACGGCACCGTCTTAAATTGGCGGTACATTATACGCTTTCATGTAAAATTCGCAACATAATGTTCAAGGGAAGGAAACGTTCCATTTCCTCGCGCAAAGAGCTCAAAATATTCTACCCCCCCCCCACACACATACACACACCACACACGCACACACACACACACACACACATAAGCTCTTGTTTATAGTTTATATATTCACAATAATATATACATGCGACGCTGTTACTAGACCATTACTTTCCACCACGTTTGTTGTAATAGAGAACATAAACTACAGCTGCGTTATATGTTTCATCAATATGTGTTTTTCTTCAAGCAAACTTTTGCACTGGTTTTTAACCAGATAGATACATTAATGTATTATTAATTAATTAATCATATCGCTTGTTTGACGAGATAATTTATTAAATGGAAAATAAGTAAATATATTAAATAAATCAATATGCATAATCATGTTCCACTTATAATAAGTAATCATTGCGTTAAACATTTTACATTTATAATTAATACTACAAATATCTGTTCCAAGAAACCAATATAATTGTAGTATTATAAAAAATCATTAAGCTTAATTTAAGCCTATTTTCATTTGATATTTTATAAATTAAATATACATATAATTTTTTAATTATTTTTAATTATTTGCACTTACTTTGTTGTTTCATCATCACAGAAAACGAAAAAAATTACAATGTAGGTACAAATTAAATATTTTAAAAGGAAAATATACATTGTTAATTTTAATCAATATTATAAGCAAACTTTTTCAACTACTATCTCTATGTGTGTGTGTCTATTACAGCAGATTTATATATTTGTTTCGATTATTATTTGTGAAAGAGATTATTTCTACGTTATGTATATTATTTATATTTTTATTTCGCATAGCAACGATGTAACGTTATAAATAATAAGAAATTTCGCGGGAATAAACCACTAGCGTAACCGTGCTGCCACTGGATAACGCGTCGCACAGATTTTCGCGAGATTGCTCGAACGTGGATTGCGTCTCATAGAATCCGGACAACTTTGTACGGCAGCGTAGCGCCATTATCCCAACGACGAAGTATTGTTACAAAGTACGGTTATCACGTTTAACGTCGCACGGCAGCGACGCGTTCCTCGTAGCGTTACTTATGTGATGTCGCGCCGCGTATAAGAAGGTAGTATCTTATTACGTCTACGTGGGCGATGCAAAAGGAAGAGGTGTGTCTTCGTGCTTCCTATGCTTCTCCTTGTAATCTCCATGCAAACGTCTAACAATATTGTCACAGCTACATCGAATTGCACGCATATTTTACGCATTTGCACGTGGCTACACGCTCACGGTGCATTTGCGAAGAAAATATATGTGCCGCAGTACAAACATTTAAAGTTTTCCAAGAAGAATAAGCGTACGTAAAAAAAGCGTTGATAAAAAAGAGGAAAAACGGGAATAAAATCTTAAATTTCATGTGTAATGCCTATTTTCTTCAATTTTAGTTAATTATGCAAATACAGTTTTACATAATGTAACTATATATGTATTCGTTAAATGACTTGTTTTCTATAAAATTTGTTAATAATATTATGATTAATATTAATTAAAATTTTTATTAGCAAAATATATTAATAAAATGTATTGTATGATTAACATTTAAGTAAAGCATTTATTTTTTTTTATAAAAAGAATCATGACGGTATTATCAGCATCGTTATCAAATATACTGGATAAGTGATATATTTACAATTTATACAATTGTTTTTTTCTTTTGTGTTTTCTATTTATTTATTATATTTATTTTCACTATGTTTTCACTAATCTCTCTCAAGAAAATTTAAATTACCTCCTGTGTATAGTAATTATCGTGTGCAGAATTCGGAAACTCCGTTGATTTGTTCTTTATTACTAATTATATATAGCTATTAATTGTTTCCTTAATTTTACTAGTCATAGTAGAAATCTTCCATTTTTTTCTATTTTTATCTTTGTTTTTCAGCTCTCTCAGTTTTTCTCACAATTCTTCGACTTTACTCTATATTCTTTGTTTTTCATTTCAAATGTGTTTTTTATATCTTTTTGTCTCTTTTTTTTATATTGCATTTGATTGACGTGACTGATTCATAATATAGAAGTTAATCAGTTATAATAAAAAGTAGATAATCTTAAAAAATATATTAATTAATTTTTTGCTTGTTAACTGGATAAATTCTTTTTAACTGGATAATAGAATTAGACTGTGCTAATTGCCATTGTTCAGTTTAAATTCTGTTTAAAAACGATTTATTTTATTATATTTTTTATTTTCCATTTAAACAAATTATGCGTAACTCATAGTTCCGAGACACATTCAGCATACGATCCTTTTTGTTAAAAGGATCTCAGATAATCTCAGTTGTTTGAAGGCGTTCTTCTTGCTCGGGCATAATTAAAAGGATATTAATAAGTACAGTCTAGTTGAGACGGAAGGACAAAACGCAAATGAATTTAGCAAAGTATATATATATATATACACACACACACACACACACACACACACACACACACACACACACACATATATATAGGTGTGTGTGTGTGTGTGTGTGTGTGTGTGCGCGCGCGTGCGCGCGCGCGCGTGTGTGTGTGTGTCACAGATCTTAGAATATTATAGGAAACGCTTGTCTTTCTGATTATAATACTGACTATTAGAATGTAGAATGAAAATTCGCCATTGAAATCTCCGGAGAATAATATCTCTATTTTTCTTTCTTCTTCTTCCATTATCATTGTCTGTTCTTCTTTCTCAGTAAGCGTATTCTCTGTTAAGATGGATATAAAAGCTGCTGGAATAATTAATACTGACAATTGGATGAGAAATTAACTGGTAAATTGTTTACGAAAAATAAAGATTCTAAAGGAATTAATATATTATAATTGAAAAGTCATATCTATTTAACAAAACTATTTAGAATAATTATAATATTAAAGCTTGATTATTATCACAAAATCTTTTTCAGATTTATATTCAATATAAATACATTTTTAATATGTTTTACTTTAGAAATATGATAATATATTATATATTGATAACAAACAAATAATATAATGTAAACTTGTATAATATCAATAATAATTAGAAAACAATAAAATTTAATAAATAGTAGTTAATTGATAAAAAGAAAATTAAATGCTTAATAATTATAAAATTTAATTTTTTCGTATAATGTTTTATATTACTGTAATTGTTTTCTCTAGTTAATTCTTTTCCTCTTTTTTTCTTCTAAGAATAAAAAATAGTCTTTTGACACTTCAATATTATAAATTATTAAAATAATAGAGGATTAAATAAATATTTATTTTCACAGTATTCTAAAACTATAATAGGGCGCTTGGATTCTCCATTGTAACGCAGAAAAAAATGTTTCTATAATTGTTAATGACTTTAATCATTGTGCCTTACCGTGAATCGGATCCTTTCGAAATCTTTCCCAAGCTAAACTTGTCCATGACGATTATTCTATTCCGTGGCATTTTCCACAGTCCGTTCTGCGAAATCTCGAAAGTTGCATTCGAAAAGGGACGGGAAAACAAATTGTATGGAAAGATGAAACAGTCTTAATGGACTCTTAGAAAGGCAGCGGAGTTACGCGGAGGAAGGAAAGATGGGTTAAGTAAAACGCCGCTGGAGCGTCGGACGATGCTGCTGGTGAACACGCCTCGGAGCTCGCCTCGCGGAGTTTTCTCTCTTTCTCCCACTCTCTCTCCTTTTTCAACTGTTGTGCAAAATATTATTCAAAGCGATGATGAAAGAACGACGGAGCGTGCGAGGGGTAACAACGAATCGGACGAAAGGAATAGGGGTGAGACGTAGGTAGCGGGAATATATCCCAGCAGCCACCGTTTCCATCCCTGTTGCGGCCCTCGTCATGCTAGGCAAGCGAGAGTTGTCTATCCCGTCGCTAACTTCATTTAAGTTTTGATCCTTTTATAGGGTACTCCATGCTAACTTTCCATATCGAGCATTGAAGGAGACACTTTAAAATCTCGAATGGAAAAGACTATTGAACTCAGGGTAAGGCGTAGTCGCCACGTCGCCGATTGTGGTGTTTCCTGGACAAAGATAGTTAGAAAAAAAAAGAAATATGAGAGAAAGACGAAGAAAAAAAAAAGAGGAATTAAACTTTGATAGAAGATTATGCGACGAAGAGGTGGCAGTCCTATGTTCGCGACCTGCAAGCAAAAGAGAAGCTCGGCTTTTATTACATTGAGTCGCTGGAAACGAGGCGCAGTTCATCGGATTATACATTGCGCTAAAATGCAGATACAAATTTTCCGAGAACCATGACCTCATTCTTCTCCATTCTTCCGCATCCGTCCGTCGTGTCGTCCGTTCTATCTCTCGCTCTTCCCATGCCGTTATTTCTTTGCTATTCCATTTTCTTTCTCTTTTTCTTTCCTCACCATTCGACTTTCCTTTTCGTCTTCTTTCATTCTCTTTGTCATCAGCTAGTCTAATGCTTATTTGTACTTCGCCATTAACCTCGTCGTAAGCCCTGTGCTCTGCCATTCCCCATCGTTAAGTCCCTTACAAAACTTCAGCCCTTTTATCTTGCCGGACAGTGTTTCTTCCTCGTCATTGTTACGCGTTATCCAGGATGCTGAAAGTTACTGCATTTTATTCATGGTGAAACCACGCGCCAAAGAAGACTGATGACTGACGGTATTAAAATGCTTTCACTGACACTCTCATCCGACTGTCAAGCTTATTATCGTTGTTTTAAAAACATAAAAGAATTATATTGTGTTCGTAAAGATAAAGATTCCGACATCACGCGTTTATTTTAGCGCAATTGTCTTACATTGAGTCAAGATTTTAGATTTACTCGCATTTATTACGTTTTTGTAATCGCATATATATATTTATTTATAGATTAATTAACATTTAACAACAAAATTCAATAATGGAATAAAAATTATTTTTGTTGAAATAACCTTGAAAATCATTTTATGTGAAAAGATCGAAGTTTTTAATAAAAAATACTATTTAATATTTTTTCTTACAATTTTTAATATTAATAATAACGTTATAATATATTGTGAATTATTAAGTTTTTTATTATGAATAATTATCTTATTGCTTTTAACAACATATGTTATAACTAAACTATAAAATATTTTACTTGAGATTAAATTTACAATTAATTTTGTTTCACTACTATTAATTAAAATATGTTTAAAGTAATTTCTGAGAATTCCTCTATAGAATGACAGAAGCCTAAGATGAAACAATGTGTCTTCTACGATACGTCGAACAAGTTTTAGAACTTCCTTGCAGTTCGCATGGAATTGTGGGAGGCACGTTATCGGATACATCACATATCGAAGGCTTCAAAGTTGATATGATATCGATTAAGCCATTGTTCGGAAGATCCTGGAGAGCTTCTAGGACATGCCCAAGGCGTGGGAAGTAGCGAATGCAAAAGAGAGAGAGAAAGGATAAAGAGAAGGAGAGAGAGAGAGAGAGAGAGAGAGAGAGAGAGAGAGAGAGAGAGAGAGAGAGAGAGAGAGAGAGAGAGAGAGAGAGAGAGAGAGAGAGAGAGAGAGAGAGAGAGAGAGAGAGAGAGAGAGAGAGAGAGAGAGGGGGGGGGGGGAGACAGACAGAAAGGGAGGAGTCGAATTTTCGTCCATAAAAGAAGGAAATCTCTTATCGTTCTTCGTGTGTTCATAACGTACACACAATCTACAGAGATCTACATGTACACGCCTTCGGGGATCCTTTTGTGCCCGCGCCACATTATAGGGACTGGTGCATTAGACAGAGTAATATGGCTGGAGGAATTCCAATTGCAGCACGGCCACGTCGTTCGGTTTAACGATTTCGTCGGACTTCAGAGAATACGGAGCTTCTATACACAGAAGAGGAGTGGGCTTGTGTATATACTGTTCCGTTGACATGTTTAAAGACCGTTATATATCTCACAGCTAGAGAGAATTGCAGGTTGCCTTGGGCCGCGTGCAAATGTATCAATATTCATCCCGTCGATTTGACCATCGTAAAATACGTCGGAGAGTTGTTATATATTAGAGTTGTTGTATATTATGCGAAGCATACGATAGTTATCACCATGCGAGCATTATACATCACGAGCCACTTCATTCTTACGTATCTTGTTATTTTTATTTATACATCTGCAAATACATATGCATACATAATTTAACGTAAATTTGTGTTCGAGCATATAATTTCATTGATAATCTTACGTCACTATTGTTACTGCTATCATTAATGCTAATTAATGCTAATTGTAAAAGCAAATTCATATAGATAGATCTAATCAAAATTTTATTATAAGTAAACAGTTTTTTATTCTTAATTCATTGTAACATATAAATACAAAAGATTTAAAGATATATGCGAAATTATTTACTCCTGTTTGCTACAAAATAATTCTGTCATATAGCAATAAAAATATGTGATGGTAGAAGACTGCCAACTGGCGCAACAGTGCTATCTCTATCTTTGGAAAACTATTAGTGCGTTATTTTATTTTTAATGATCAATGATATTTTAATGATCAATTACTCTTAGCTTCTTTTTTATTATGTATCTACGTATTGCACAGAGATATCAATTTTTGGCAAAATCCAAAAGTATTTGATGCAAATAGATTTTCACCTGAGAAGATTCGTCATGATTATTCAGCACTTTCGTCATGATTACTCGATGCTGGACCACGTAACTGCATTGGTAAACTATAATTTTTATATTCTGTTATAAACACCATATAAACACAAATTGCAATATACATCAAATTGTAGGTCAATGATTTGTTTTACTACAGGTAAAGGTAATGATAGCCCCTTCGATACATAATTTCTATTTGGAACCTATGGATTATTTAAAGGACTTATCATCCAAGATTGATTTGGTATTTTGTTCTCTTCGTAAAATGTAAAATTTATTTCAATTATTGAAATGCATACAAGCATTTAAAGGGAATTGGAACTCATAAACTTTAAAATGGATATGTTGCCAAAAATTATTATATATACTACATACATAATTAAATAATAATACATATTTTATAAATCTTGTTATTACTGTAGAGTACATAGCGCTAATTTATGATATATGTCACAACTAAATTAAATAAAAGTAAACATCTGTATTCAATATATTATGTTTCTTTTCTTTCATTTACCATTCGCTTTTGTAAAAATAAAATGAATTGACATGTATGCTAAATAACTTCTGCTTATAATGAAAACTTAACAATGATATTAATAATTATGTCTTATTTTTAATATTAATATTAATTTAATATTAATAAGATAAATAAGAGATTCTTAATGTTCCATATTTGATATTTTTTTAAAAGGGAAATTGGATATTTTAAGGGACTTATAATATTTATCTCATTTTTATGCAAGAAGATTTAATAATAAATTTGTAAAAGAAATAAAACATTTTTTGAAACAATTGTTTGTATGTTATATATAATAAAATAGTTAATTATAATATTAAATATTGCAAGTATATTTTCAATATTAACTTTTTATGTAATATATCATTCATATATATTACACATTATAAATCTTTTATCAACTAATAAAATTATATTATAATTTACAATTAAATTCTTCTTCAATTATTAAAAATTAATATTCGTATAATATACTAAACTGTAACTCATTTTAAACCCTATCCAAACTACATTTTGATTTGAATTAAAATCTAATATCAAAAATTTTTTAATTATTAATCTAATAATATAATTTTAAAACAACAATATATAAATTTCTAAACAGGTTTATCCTATCGTGGATTATCAATTTATATAACAAGTTCCTCTAATTAACTATAATACTGCCAAATTTATTAATTTTAATGATTATACATTTAATCACCAGTCCCACAAAATATTTATTTTGAATAATAGGGTATCTAATCCTAGTTTTTCAACAAACTTTTCATTAAATAAATCATATTTTCAACAAATTTATCTCATTTACAACTTAAATTAATTATTTCACCAAATAAATTAAAATAAAAAATAAATTCATTTCAATTAAAATATATAATATATAATATATATAATTACATAAAAAAATATTTAATTTTGTTAACAAATTTATTACAAATTTTATATGATTATAATAAAAGTATTATTCAATCTATTTAATATTGCTTGTTTATAAATTAATATTAATATTATCTTATCTATATTTTATCCACTGTGATAATTTCAATTGTTTCACTGATAATAACCTTATAGTATCGACATTATGTTTGCTAAGCAAAGTAAATAATACTGATTCATGTAAGATATGATTCTTAGTTTTATAAAAGACTGTGTATTTTGTAAAAATGAGTTAGTATCAGTTAAAGTAAATTAGTAAGTTAAGTAAGCTAATTAAATTCTTAATAAGAGTATAATCGATAAAATTTATGTAATAAGAAAATATTAACGTATTTAAAATGTATATAAATAAATAAAAATAAAATTTAAATAAATATTATATCAGTACTTAATTATAAATATTCAAAAATGTTTTACATAAGGCTGCTGCCATTTTACTTCGTTGATAAATTCTATAAATGAATAAATAATATAATATTATAATATTTACGTATTTTTTATTCAAAATATGTATATTTTATAAACATGGATATAAATACTTTAGATGTTACACAGATATTTATATTAAAAAAATTCTTTTTTTTTCATTTTTTTATCAATAATATAACATAATTAAACATTTTAATTGTGTATGTATATATACATTATGAAGATATTTAAAAGTTAAGATTTTATTCGAATTGAAACAAATATTATGTATTTTTTGAATCAAGATTTGAAATAACAGGAAGTAGAAGAACTTGATTGAAACTGTTGGATCAAGGAACGATGATGATTGTTATCATATTATTATTACTTATCTTTACTTTATTGATATATAATTATTACATTAATTATGGAAGAAATGGACGACTCATCAATCTTCTACCAGGACCACCGGGTTATCCAATTATTGGATGTGTATTAGAATTTCTAGTTTCACGAGGTAAATCAAAATTTTTAATATATTTTTAGAAATTGACTTTACTTTTTTCAATATAATATAAATAATAAAATTCATGAATTTTTTATTTTATAACGATAATATTATTTTGATATATTCACGATGATAACATTATTATATTCTAATTACATTTAATAATTGCATATACATATTCGTAGTTTAAACTTACTTTATTTATATTTTGAACAATAATATTTATTTTCTTAATTAATTATTATTAGTTAGAGTAATATATTTTAAAACAATATAAATTTTATCAGTAATAAATATGTTTTAAAATACTGTATTTTTATAATATACGAAAGTAGTTAATTTATAATAATCTGCACTTTATTTTTCAAATTTATTAAAATGACATTATAAAATTTATATAAATTTTTTAACATTATTTTTTAATATTTTTGCTTTTTGTAATCTTTTTGTACTTTTTCGTGCTCTTAATTTAATAATTTATTAGATTATTTATACTTCTTTGGAAGTATAAATACTATTTCTCAAATATATAATGTCTCAATGCACTTTGATTATAAAAGATTATAAAAAAATGAATTTTTGAGCAAACAGGTGATAATTTAAATGAATGAAAAGATTATGTAAAAATTCCTGGATCTCAGTTACTGAAAAGATATAAAAGTAAAGCAACTGTAAATAAGTATTTAAAATATAAAAAAAGCAATGCATGCATAGTTAAAAGTCCAAGGAAAAAAATATTTCCTTTTTAAAACACATGTTATAAAACGTTAACCTATTGTTAATCTATAAAATGTTGAGCTAAGTATATTAAAAAGTATATTAAAGTAATATTATGAAATGATATGCATATACATTTTCTAATGTTATTTTAATAAATTTTCAAAGTAAGAGTAATAATTTATTTTCTCACACACACACACACACACACACACACACACACACACACACACACACACACACACACACACACACACACACACACACACACACACACACACACACACACACACACACATACACACATATATATACATATATACATATGTTGTGTGTGTATAACAAAAATTCAACAAATAATTATAATAATTATAATGCATTGTACTTGTAAATTCTTGATATTTATAATTGCATTTTTCTTGCATTTTTTCGATTTAATTAAAAATTTTTTAGTATAGACTCAGAAGATGGTTTATAAGCACAACTACGTGGTAATAAAAAGTAATTTACAAAAGAAATATATAGAATATACATTTAATGATATACTTTTATATCAACATGATTGTAATATTTACCTTTCAACTTGTAAAAACTTATGTATATACATATATTACATGCGAGAGATCATTTCATGTTGCCTTCTAAATATACTGATTGTCATCTTGTTAATTTGACAAAATTATTATAAAACAATAAAATAGTTAATGGTTAAAACAATAAAAGTTGTAATGTCAGATATATTGAAGTATAATAATTATTATTATAATTATTATAATAATTATTATGATATTGATTCATATAAATCGCTGACTTATTTTTATACGTTTTTCAAAGTTTGAAGTTTGAGTAATCTAATTTAAAAAAATCAAGGAAATATATACATTTTAATCCTTTTAATTAGACGATATAAAGATTATTAAAGATTATTATTAATATAATACATTATAATATATTATATTATGTTATTATATTATATTATATTAATATAATATTATTATTAATATAAATGTTATATTATACATATTTCTGATAAAATATTTATTTAAATTTTGTTATTCATCTGTAAAAGATTCTGATTTTTTTTAAATGATATATTGCTCAAGATTTAAAATATATAACTGTTTTATCTATTTTATTACATATTTTTAAAAAATAAAATTTAAATAGCTATATAACTCTGAATATCAGAATTATTTAGTTGTTAGATATTTATTATGCTGATATACATTGCTGGAATTTACAATTATATATTAAATATTTGAGAAAAGAAAATATTGTGGTTTTTAAAACGTATTTATAACATTTATTATTAATATATTATTGTTTTTTTCGTATTAATATCTTTCATATTAATATGCAGCGAATACATAATTGGCTTAGTCATTTTGCTACTGATAACCTATATCGTATCAATGTATCCATGTCAAAAACAAATATAAGAAACATTTGAGATATAAGAAACAGTTGATAAAACGTTTGTCAATAATAATAAGATATTGCTATAAAAATTATCTAGTTTGTGCGAAAAAATCCAGCAATCAACTAATTTCAATGAACAAATAAAAACATAAGCGCATAATAAGAGAATTCTATCATTAAAGTGCCTTATGTAGTATAAAAATAGTTGTGTTTTAAATAAAAATTGAAATAAAATTATTAAAATACTTAAGTATTTTAATATATGTAAAAATAAACTATATAAAAATGAATTAAATAATTCTTAACAGATTTTTCACTTTACGTTATGCATATGCACATATTTTATTAAAATAAATACATTATATCTCTTCAAAGTCTTTAACAATAAAATACAAATAATCTATTTTAATGTATTTTTTATTGGTCAAACATTCAAAATATTAAGACAACCATTAAGACATGAATATTGGTTTAATGAAAATTAATTAATACATATATATGCACATATTTATTAATACGTGCAATTTAAAAATAAAAAGATTAGAAGGCTAAAGAATATTGAATTTGATTAAAACTGAATTAAATTAATAATTGATTAAGTCAATTACCATATCAACAAACAATGATACTTACTGTTATTATTTATTTTTATTATATGGTATAATTTAATGTTTATATCTAATGTTTTTATATTGATAATATGACAATATACTTATATAATTATATTATAATATAATTTATAAAACGTACACTTCGTAAACATACAATGACAACTCGTTGTTAATTTATATCACTTAATAAAAAAATTAATATTCTATTTATATAGATTATTGCGAAAAGAAAATTATATCATGAGCGCATTAATGGTCAATATTTGAAAAATTTTAATAACGACACGTTGACAGAAATTGATAACACAGAAGTAATTGAAAGTATGTAATGTAAACACAAATTTTATATAATTTCAATTTTAATACTCAATTTTAATAGTCAGTAGTTAACAAATAAATTATGCAATAAAATCAATATTGTATGTTTATTTGTTTATGTTTTTTTGTATTAATGGATAAGAAGCGACTTGCAATGTTTTTCTAATAGTGGCGATTTTTAATTGATGACTGATTTAAATATCAGTGGAGAAATTGATATTTTTATGTCTGAGGTATGTATTTTTAATTATTTTTATGCATTGTCCTTATGCATTATTTAAATGTATATCAATACAAGTATTATGATTTTAAAGTCAAAATAATATAGCGACAAATTTATGTTTTATTTTAATATTGCAATAAATAAATAGTAGAAATCAAGTAGAATTTGCAGTATATTCTATTTAAATACATTGAAATAATATATACTGTTGATTTTTATTGTTAATTTTTTATCATACTCTGATCATCAGATCCTGTTGTATTTCAACTTATAGCAAACTGATTAGAGTCTGTAGCAGATACTGCAATCAACTTTTGCAGAGTTGATTACTAAGTGTATAATCACGTCATAAACATGTGCGCGTGCAGAAGTTTTTATGCATTGGATTGTTTGCAGTTAGATTTAATGAGATTCTATGTGCGTGCTGTTTATGGCAACTATGTTATTGCGTTGCTATCTTCTAAAGATATAAATAATTGACTACAAATGATGTAAGGCAGTGTAGAGACAGAGTTATATACTTTCAACTGCAGCATTTGTCTTATTTCATTGCATTTCCATCTTTCTCATCAAAATGACGTGGCCGTATCTGATTCGTGTTCGACCACTAGTTATATCACCAGTCATCATGATATAAGAATGAATCATGATAATTATATAAGAAGTTTACATACAAGTTTATATATGAGAAGGTTGTCTTCAAAAAGAAGGCAGTGATTGTGTTGTAATCAATAAATGAGGTAGTTCCAAAGTTTTCTGTAAATGTGTATAAATTTATTAGTTACAATCTTAAAAACGCAATTAAAACTATTTTTAGTTTTTAAAAAGTGTAATGTACATGTGAAATTTGTGCGTCTATAAGATTCCCTAAAAATATAAAAATAAAATCAATATTAATTTAAAAATATTATAAAATTTTATGAAGTTAATAGATATTTATTCTCTGTTGTATATCTTGTGTTAGAAGATAAACGTTGTTGAATATTATAAATATATTTAAACAAATTCAAATTTTATAAAATATATAATTTATATCAGCGTTTCTGTAAAATGTACATAACTTTTAAAAATTATATAAGATATGTTTATCTTAATAAAACTTTTACTAGAAAAAATTTTTTCAGAAATATAAATGTTATTATAAAATATGTTTTCATTTTAGATATCACAAAAATACAATTTGTTAAGAAAAAACAATATATTCTTACAATATATTTTAATAAAAATATAATTTTAGTAAAATATATAAATAACTGTCATATATCTAATAATATTTAATATTAATAATGCAATAAATATTAAATATTGACTATTAATATCAAAAAAAGAAGTAAAAATAAAAATAGATAATTTTATATTTAAATAATCCTTTTAGAAGTAGAACAAATATTATATGTCGCATATGATATTATTGTATAAAATCATAATATATATTATATAACAATATTTAATGTTTTGGCAAAATATAATTAATAAAAAGTTTTTCAAATAAAGTTTTTAAATAAAACATTATGTAACATTATGTAACATTATGTAAGTTACAAAAGAAGTTACAAAAGATATAAGTTACAAAGATAAAGATAAATACATATATACATATACAATACATATATATTTCACTTACATATATCTCTATTTTATAACTGCTTATAATTATTTCTGATATTCATACACATTATAAATTTTCTATTATATTAAATTTTCTTTTGATACGTTTTTTGTTATTTAATAGTTTTTGTATTGACATGATACAATATCATCATTTATCTTTTATTACAGCATATTATATGATTGTTATCATATAATTTAAAAGAAAGGAGTAAGACAAAATTGAAGGGAATTTTATGCTTAACTCTTAAATCATAAACAATGATTATCAGTTTATTGCTGTTTTGTTCTTTCCTTATACTATTATATTATTATATACTTCATTATGAAAAGTTCGTGCGACATATTAATAACATACCAAGTATGCCGTCACATCCATTGCTCGGTCATACTATAACATTGTGGTTGTGCACACAAGGCAAGTAAAACTATTTGAAAATCTTCATTTTTAATTTCATTTCTAATTTCATTTGATTATATGTTTATTGATAAGATAATTAAAAAAAATAAATAATTAATATAATTAAATCACATAGTGCTTAGCTCAAAAACAGATTGCAAAAAGTATATTAGGTTCATTTTTTATTTATATAACAATAATTTAATATATCTATAATTTTAATTTTTTATTTAATGTTTTTAAATATAAAAAAATGAATATTATGATTAGAGAGGTTTTATTGTATGTTTTTTATTCTCGAATAGTCTAATATATTGAGACAAATCAATTCTCTTAAATATTAAATTAAATAATAAGCTTTTATTTATATTTGATTGATAATGTATGTATAAATAATTTTATAGATATATTAAATCTATTTCATTTATAAATAAATTAAAAAAAAGTTTTTATATTTTTTATATTTTAGAAAGTCTCTGGAAGCTACAGCGTAAACTTTGTAAGGAATATTATCCACTTTATAAATTATGGTTAGGATCAATTGCTATGGTCAGCGTTCATCATCCAGATGATTTGGAGGTAAAGAAAATAGAGGACAAGTCAGTCATTTATCAATTTATTTTGTTAATGTATCATGTAGTATTTTAACAGTAATTTTCATATATACCTAATTGTAGCATAATTCAACGTCAATTGTCAATTTATTGATATAAGAGATAATTTTTGTTCATTGTGATTGTTACGTACAATATTTTATATATATATATATATATATATATATATATATAAAACATGTTTGTAGTAAATTTTTATACACATTGCATACTATTTCTTTATTTTATTATTTATTAAATATATAATTTAATAAAAATTATTTTACTTATTCTGATTTTTATTTTAGAAAGTATTAAGCAATCCAAAACATCATCTTTCTAAAGGTTATTTATATGATCCTTTAAAATCTTGGTTGGGAACTGGATTATTAATTAGTGACGGTATTGTAAACAATTTTTAATTCTAGCAGACAAAGAGTTTTAAATAAAATTTGTATAAAAAATTACATATATAAGATTTATATATATTTTACATAAAAATACAGTTAGTAATTAATAATATAATAAAATAGATATAAATATATATTTAATATTATTAGTATTTTTACATTTGGATACAAGATATTATAATTATTTTTATCTCATTAATAATAAGATGCTAAAATATAATACAAGTAAAAAAAATTAACAAATTATTGCAAAACTAAAAGTATCGTTACTTTAAGATAAAAAAATAGACATATATACATATAATCATTAAAAATTCATAAAAAAAACTATTATTTTGTAACTTTCAATAAATATTATTTCTGTGATATCAAATGTATTAACGAAATTGAACAAAGTTTAAAAAACAAATTTTAACACTAAAAATTAACAAACATGTTATCTTATTTCTGTTATAGGACAAAAATGGCACTCAAGGCGAAAGATATTAACACCTACGTTTCATTTTAATATATTAAAACAATTTATTGAAATACTGATTGAGGAAGGAAATCATATAACACAATCATTGAGAAATGTTAAAGACTCGACTGTCGATAACTTAGTGTCCTTTGTCAGTCATTACACGTTAAATGCAATATGCGGTAAATTAATATGAGTCCCAGACTTACCGTGACACCCGTTAATGGTAGATTCCTGAGATCCTGAGATTCCTGAGATCATTTTGAGATGAAAAGTTTAATATAAAAATGTCGTGGTTACAATAGTTTTCAATTTATAAGGGTTTAAATTTAACTAATCATTTAACTAACAAACTACAACGCGAAACATGGTACTTCCTCGACAAGTAGGAGTACGAGTAGATATTGGTTGTTAAAGTCTTTAATATGAAATAAATTCAATTAATTATATTATCAACTACGTGTTACTTGGATTTATCAGACTTTCAACGTAGTGGCTCTTTAGTAATTCGATGATTAATATTATTGATATCGATTAAAATCTTTTTCATTATCCCCCCCCCACTGAAAATATATATTGCGAAAAATATCATCTCAGTCAGGGATCGAATCTGAATCGCCTGCTTTCCGGGCAGACGTCTTATCCACTAGATCACTGAGGCCATGGTAATATTTATGGCAATATTCAAATAAGTCAAACATCTTTTTCAGTCGACGTGCGAATAAACAATACATAGATATAGGCCGAGTACATGTTAACTAACAAACTACAATGCACATGACATAAGTCAGACTTATTTGAATTACTTATCAATAGCGATCGAATTATTATAGAGTCACTACGTTGAAAGTCTGCTAAATCAAAAAACTGCAAATGCCCATCTTATTCCTTCGACTACCGAGGCATATGATGATATTTATTGCAAATAACGTATTTAGAATAATACGTCAACAATACAATGATACATATATATACGTATATTACAATATACATATACAATATACATATATACATGTATTCTTTTGAATCCCCACGACCGGTACTCCAGAGAGATGATGGTCCTATTCTCTCGATGGATGCAGGTCGGACAATTAGTAATATAATTAATTGAATTTATTTCATATTAAAGATTTTAGCAACCAAGGTCCTGCTTGCCGAGGAAATGCCATGTTTCGCATTGTAATTTATTAGTTAACATGTACTCGATCTATATCTATGTATTGTTTGACTAATCAAATTGTCTAAAATTCTCGCACTCAGGCACGGAATATTGCACAATAGTAAAGATGTTTTCAAATATTAAGTCTATTCTGCGAATTGATGTAATTCCACGTTTATTGTTGCAATTGTTTCCTATTTTTACCTTTTTATGTGTGTGCTGTTAATTAATTACGGAAATAATAACAGCATAATAAAAAATGGATGGAAATGCAATACGCATCGAATTGTCATAGCTGTCACATGTAATATGTCATAATTTTTTTCTATATTTTCTTTTTGTATCGATTATTCTCTATTATTATAATTATTGTGTTAAAGTACTATTTGTTATCGTTGATTTAATGGAATATCTTCTATCAAATTTATAAAATTGTCCCTTAAAAAATTTGCATAAATATTTCTTGTTAGTCTTAAAGGCATTTCAAAAGAACCAATCTGAAATTTTATATCAGTATTTTATGATTGTGTGTGTGTGTGTGTGTGTGTGTGTGTGTGTGTGTGTGTGTGTGTGTGTGTGTGTGTGTGTGTGTGCGTGCGTGCGTGCGTGCATGCGTGTGCGTGTTTAGTTATGTATATAGGTTGATTTCCTTCTTGTTCTAATAGCCATGTACAAAATTTCATTCTGCGTTTGTAATCTTGTGATAATAAATTTTATACCTTTGTGCAATAGTGTGCATGGAATTTATTTTCTTTTAAAACACGCTGTACTGCATTTCTTGAGATATTTAATTTTCGACTTATTTTGCGTATATTAGTAGAAGATTTCTCTTCTATCGTTCGTAAAACATCTATTATTATGTGTTATTTTATATTATTATATATAAAATAATACATGGAAATAAATATAAAATAAATAAAAAAATATTATTTATTAGTTCCTTATTAATTTGTATCACATGAATGTTGTTATTTATGACACATTACATGTGACAGCTGTGACAGTTCAATGCGTATTGTATTTTCCACATATTTTTTATTATGCTATTATTATTCCCGTAATTAATTAATAGCACACGCATAAAAAGGTAAAAATAAGAAACAATTGCAACAATGAACATGGAATTACATTAATTCGTAAAATAAAATTAATATTTGAAAACATCTTTATTACTGTGCAATGGTACGCTTGAAGATATGGTATTTTTAATAAAAAATCTGTTTTCCGTTCTATAATAATCAAATTATTAAAATTAAAATAACAAAAATAAGTACTTATGCAGTGTAATGTTTGTACATATATTTAGAAACTTCCATGGGCACTTCCTTACAAGAACTGGGCAACAAAGCCCAAGAATATCGTCAAGCAATCTACGAAATAGGAGGAATATTAATTTATAGGTAATTTATATAGATAACAATTCTAATTCAATACTTTATATTATAGTTACAATTGTTATTTTTAATATTTAAACAAAAAAATAAAATTGTTATAATATAATTATTAGAATACAGAAACATTACATATAAAATTTATACAAAAAATAAAGTTGTTAAAAAATAAATGATTTATTAAAATGTGTGATATTGTATAATGACCTATAGAACAATGAGGCCATGGATAGCTTCCGATACGATATTTGCACTGACGTCAATGGGAAGAAAGCAAGCTAAATGTTTGAAAATATTGCATGCATTTACTGAAAAAGTGAGTAAAATTGTAACATTTAAATAATTTTGTGAGAATTTTTCTTTAAATAAAATTATTATAAATTTAAGATAATCTTTTGATTTTATGATCTAATATTGACAATGTACTCTATGTCTTATTATGATAAAATATTAAAATAATAAAATCATATATCTTTTTTTGTAGGTTATTGAAGACAGAAAACAATATCATGAACGCACTAATGGACGATATTTAAACTTTGCAAATGGAATGGATAAACTTGACGATAACGAGGTGATAGGAAGTATGTATACACCGAATAATTTGTAATCTGTTTTATCATATAATATAAGTTGTTTCATCTATTTAAGTGAAAAAGAAACGACTCGCTATGCTGGATCTTTTAATATCGCTGGCTCGTGACAACCAAATAACCGATCAAGACATTAGAGAAGAAATCGATACATTCATGTTTGAAGTAAGCATTTTCATTGATATTGTATAAAAATTAAGAAAAAGAGAGATAAAACAAGGGAGAGGATGAAATTACATTTTTGTCCATGTAATTACAAAGATTATATAATCATAAATAAATATATTAAGTAAAAAAGAAATAAGTTAGCTTTAATAACAGATTATATATAGTCTGCATATATAATGCGGAAATAAATTTAAAAAAGTTTTCCTATTATACAGGGACATGATACTGTAGCGATGGGTATAACTTTTGCAATACTGACATTAGCTGAGCATAAAGATATTCAGGTATTTGATTTAATAATTTTTCTTTAGTAAACATACTATTAATTAATATACTAAAACAATTAATTAATTTTGATGTTTTATTTTTAATAAAAAATCTTTAAATAAAACTTTTGATTCAAAAACATATACAAAAAAATATCTTTCTGTTTTTATTTATAACTTAAAAATTTTTTTAAATACAAATAATGCAATACTTTAATTTAATTAATAATTAAAAAAAAATCATCAAAGAAAAATGTAACTTTGTTTCATGATAGGAATGTGCCAGAAAGGAAGTTAGTGATATCATGGAAGCAAATGATGGAAAACTTACTATGTCAGCTTTAAATGAAATGTCTTATTTAGAAAGGTGTTTGAAGGAATCATTAAGATTGCACCCTAGTGTCCCTTTCATATCGAGAGTCTTATCAGAAGATGTAAAGATGCGTGAGTAATTAATTAATTAAATATTTCAAACATAGAACAACGAGGAAAAATGTTATATAAAGCATGTCATATTTTTAAATATAAATTCATAAAGTTATTTAAAAACTGTTTATTTCTAAAATATTATTACAATTAGTTTCGTCAAGTATATAACAAATTTTCTAATTTGCAAGATTATTAATTTAGATAATAAAAAAATTGAAATTTAAATAAATAATAATTTATTAATATTTTTAAATTAATAATTTAGATGTATGTTTATTTTTCATAAATTTTATAAATTGTTTAAAAATTATCTTCTATGTAATATATATATATATATATATATATATGTATATATATATATATATATAAATCATATGTAAATTATACAGAGTATATAATCTAACATTGGAACTTGAAATATCTTTATTATTTTTTATGATACGAGAAAATATCTAAGGAAGAATTTATTTGCCTCAAAGAGATAAATATTATTATATTTTAAAAATTAAAAAATTTAATAAGAAGAAAAATTAAAAAAAAAATTTTTTTTTAAATTGTAATTTTTGAGATTTCAAGATGATCAGCAATTCTTTAGTGGGACAACTTTAGTGGATTTTTTTATTATTGCGATATTATTGCAAACAGAATGACAAATTCAATCATATATGATATGTTGACTTTCCGAGATGACCGACCAGATGACCCTTCGAGATATTACTATTCCAGACAAAATAAGTGGAATTCATGTGAATGAAGAATTCGTATCATGCTGCTTTGACTTATATCAGTTTTGTGAAAAATATTGCGTGTATTAATATGTGGATTAAGAGTTATTACAATTAAAACATTTATTTATTTGTTTATTTCAGTAAACGATTCTTTTTTCCAGGTTTTTAAAGAATTTGAAACTATTGGAGAAAGTTTGAATACTAGGATGTTCCCAATTAAGATTTTCTTGCATATTGCGACTAAGTCTGTATTAAATTTTGTCTACATTTGTCTACATTTTATTACGATTAAGGATTATAATATCACGTTTTTCAGTCAAATATGATATTGTCACAACGTAATCTATTAATCGTAAATGTATTAATAAATAAGTATAAATGTTAATTGTTTGTAAACAAAAGAATATAATATTATTCAAACAATATAATATAATATTATTCGAAACAATATAATATTATTCGTGATTGTGCCAACAGTCATAAAATCAAATTGTTTATAAGAAAAACATGTATATTGCATCCTATATACATTACATTATGATTTTATAATAAGCATCTCAATAACATATGGGGATCAGCATATCATACATGGTTGAATTTATTTCTTTGTTAGCTGTATTATTGTGATAATAAAAATATATTGTAATATTTAAAAAAATATTAAAAACTTTAAAATCTTGAAATCATTGTCTTAAAAAAATTTTGTTATTTATAATATTTACCTTTTCGAGGCAAAGAAGTAGACAACTAAATTCTTCTATATTTCTATTCTTATGTATTTTCTCGATTATCACAAGAAATAATAGAAATATTTCAGTTTCAAAAAATATTTTAGTTGCTAAATGACTCCCCTGTAAATCATTATACAAGGTGTTTCATAAATCGTAAATCGACGTCAATCATTCGAGAGATGTATGATCCTAAAAACAATTCAATTCAATTTTAACAAAAAAATTTGAAAGCAAAGCAATTTCAAATTTCAACATAAAAATGACGATAACTTGAAAACAAGACATTTCTTTCTATATTAACATCAATTTTCTTTCTTATTTTTGGGTCACCAATTACCTCCCCAATAATTGACTTTCACTTTTGAAATATATATATATATGTGTGTGTGTGTGTGTGTGTGTGTGTGTGTGTGTGTGTGTGTGTGTGTGTGTACATATATATATATATATATACATATAATACATACATATACATATACATACATATACATATATACATATAAATTATATATATATATATATATATATATATATATATATATATATATATAATTTATATGTGTTATTTTCAGAGTCATATTTGGTACCAACTGGATCAGTACTACATATTAATATCTATGATATTCATAGAGATCCCAATTTTTGGCCAAATCCAGAGATATTCGATCCAGACAGATTTTTGCCTGAGAAAATCAGAAATCGTCATCCATATTCCTATTTACCATTTAGTGCAGGACCACGAAATTGTATAGGTAATATATATAAAATATTAATAAATATTATTTTGTTATATAAATAAATACTAATATATTTATGAATAATAGGACAACGATTTGCTATGTTGGAAATGAAAGCTATAATGGCGCCGATACTATACAACTTTTATTTGGAGCCTGTAGATTATATAAAGGATTTTCAGTTTATATCAGATATTATAACTCGTGTTGCAGATCCTATCCGAGTAAAATGTGTTCCAATCGATCGCCACTAATTTAATTTAGAATCATACAATTTTATTAAATAAGAAGAAATTAATTTTGTTTAAAAGTATTTCAATATAAAGATCACTCAATGAGGTTGTTATATTTTTTTAAATAATATATATTTACTCCTTTTGGTATAACATACTAACTCATCTTTTAATTCTTAATATATTTGGATACATTTAATATAATAATAAATATAAAATGAATAAATATATAAATACTATATATTGTAAGATTTTATTATATAAAGAAGAATAAAATACACATTATACATATTATTTAATTGTGTCTTAAATGTTGCGTTATTAATAAATTTAAGAATGAATAAGAATTTATCAAATATAGCCTTATTTTCAATACCTCATGTTTTATCTCTTAATTGAAACTGATAAAATACTTAACCATTTGTAACGTTGCAACTTACTCGTATTTGCGCAATCGTAATCTTAATCTTTGAACTTATCTTAATCTTTGGACGAAATTTCAATCTTTGAACTGTTTATATATTTATATTACTGTTGCTTTTGCGTTTCATTTAGTTTCATGTGTAAGTAAAGATTCATACAGATGTTATATTAATAGTTATTATCCGCAGTTTATACGAACATTTTATTTGTATTGTGTGTGTATCAAAAGTGTAAAGACAATTTATTATGACTATCGCTTGAGCTTTCTTTCAATGTTTCGTTATTATTCAGTTCAGTCTTATAATCACAGCAGATAGAAACGTTTTCATTAAGTATAATTTATATAAAGCAAAAATAAATTCAAGTAATTTTTGAATAAGGTAAGCTATATATTATTATTAATTAAATAAAAAAATCACATAAGTAATTTTATTACTTATTAATTTTATTATTTATTATAATTTTAAATTTAGTACTAATATTTGAATTTTAAATAGTCATATTAGATGTGCATATTAATAACAATCAATAATTTTAATTTAATAAAAGGTTGCGCTGTGCGAAATATCATAAAATATAAATTGTTTATAATTATTTCTTATAGTTATAAATTATATAATATACACAATATTATTTACATTAAATATTTATAAGTATATACAAGTTTAGAGATATTATTTATATAAATTATTGCAATTATTACCTTATTGTTAATGTAATAAAAATGTTAAAATGTTAATTGTTATTTTTTTATTGCAGTGCATTACTGTGCATTATAATACGTAATTTGTATTTTCTTAAGAATTGAAGGAAATACAAAAGTAATTAAAAGAAACTTTAAATTATTTACAAACAATGATTATTATTTTTTTTTTATTATGTGTCTTTTTTATATTATTGTACTATATTCTTTATTATGGAAGATTTAGACGACTTATCAGTAAAATTCCAAACAAACCGGGATTGCCATTCATTGGCAATGTTTTAGAATACTGTACGCATTCACAAGGTAAGTAAAATTTTATAAAAATCTTTGTTTTAATAATAATAATAATAATAATAATAATATAACATTTAATTTGTTTTTGTAAAGAATGTTAATTGACAAGAATTTTGAATAAAAAAAATAAACAACAAATTAATGGTGTTTAGATTATTCAATGATTCATTAAATGATTAATACAATTTGGGCTAATGTATGTTATTAAAAATTTCTAATTTTTAATGAAATTTATTTTTTTCATTGTAATATGATTTATTAATTTTACTGATAAATGTTATATTTATTTATATTTAGAATAGAATAGGCATTATAAAACATGATTGCGGAGATTTTACAGTCCTCTTACTTGAATAATGCATAAAACGTTTAAACATATTATTTGTTTTATTAACAATGCAGTTTATTAAAGTTTATTAAAATTTTAGATAAGATTTAAGAAGGAATAATACACGCAGAAAAACAGTTGCATTACGTGATTTTAATGCGTACTTATACTGTTGCAATTTTGATATAAACTACAAATTTCTATTTATATTATTATATTTTATATTTTTTATTTTTTAGAAGAACTTTGGGATCGTCAACGTACAGCCTTTAAAGAGTTTTATCCAATTTATGTCTTTTGGTGTGGTCCAATTCCATTTATTAGCATTTTCCATCCAAATGATGTAGAGGTAAAGATATAGTATCAAAATATTAATCCGTCTTTTATCAGTTTATCTTATTAATTTATAATATAATATTGTTTTTATTAATAATGATTAAAAATTAATAACTATTCATAGCTTGTTTTCTGAAAGTATATTTTTCAGCGCTGATGAATGGAAACTTTTCATTTAATAAAGATATTGTTATTTAAATCTTGTTTGTGATTTTAGATAGTACTAAGCAATTCAAAGGAGCATCTTGGAAAGGGTTATATCTACACATTTATTTATCCTTGGTTAGGAACTGGCTTACTTACCAGTGAAGGTATTGCAATAAATTTAACAAATTTTTTAATTTTAACGTATAAAATATTCTATATGTAACTCTTATAAAACTAATGTTTTGTGATATTTATATAATATACAGTAATTCTGTATTTAAATATATATTAAAAATTATAAAATTAAAGAATGGTATTTTGAAGATTAAATACAATTATTTCAAATGTGTTCAATTATTTGATAATGTGTATGATAATATGAGGAAAGATATTTATACATCAAATTTAACATATTATTGTTTAAAAAAAAAATTGTATCATGTAAAACGAATTAAAGTTAGTATTAGACTTATATAATAAAACAAAACATGCATCAGAGTATTAAATTTTATCTGTGTTTTAGGATCAAAATGGCGAGAAAGGAGGAAGATATTAACGCCTGCATTTCATTTTATCATATTAAAACAGTTTGTGAATGTTTTTGTAGAAGAGAGTAACCGCATGATAAGATCTTTGAAAAATATGAATACCTTGATTATTGATGACTTGAGGAATTTTATTAGTCAACATACATTGAATGCAATATGTGGTAAAACCGTAATTTGCGAAATAAAAATATTTAGTATGAACATTCAATTGATAAGATATTAATTACATAGTAATAATTACAATAATAAATGTAACTATTTAATAATAATACAATTTTAATTAAGTAATATTCATAATCTTAAATTCGTAAAAGTTTCTACATAAAGATAGTTTCAAAGAGCTTTTAAAATAATATATAAAATAATAGTTTATAAATATTTATATCAGTTTAATATATACACTTTCAGAGACTGCAATGGGAATTTCTTTGGAAAATATGGGCGAATTCCAACAACAATATCGCAAAGTTGTTCACGAGATGGGTGATATTTTGATTTATAGGTAATTGCACATGCAAATATATGTTAATATAGGCATTATATAAAGTTATTACATTAAAATTACATAAAAAGATATTGATAATTGGTTTTTATTGTTATAATTACTTTATCAGTATCTTCCTACTTGTCTTTCTTTTACAAGATACAATGATTTTCTAACCATTATATTTATTATCATAAATAGCATTGTCACTATTATATATACAGGGTGTCCGATAAAAATATATAAATATATATATATGTATGTATACTTTTTTTAACAATACATTAATATAAGTCAAGTATGTGTTAATAAACAAGTAAATTATAGCCAATTCCTTGGCAAGCAGAATCTTGGTTACTAAATTTCTATATATAAAATAAATTCAAATAATTTTATCAGCGGGTGATCTAGATTCGACCTCTGGCTGAGATGATATCGTTTGCAATATATATTTCCTGTGAGGAAGGTAATAAAAGGGATTTTAATCGATATAAAAGTATTTAATTATCGAATTGCTGTAGAACTGTTACGTAAGTCTGCTAAAAATAATGGCACGTGATGATAAAATTGTTTGAATTTATTTCAAATATAGAAATTTAGCATCAAGATCTTGCTTGTCGAGGAATTGGCTATGATTCTCTTGTTTTTTTTTATATATTAATAACATAATTTCTTCTAACAATTTTAATGATAAGTGCGCGCATTGTACTTACATTATGTTATAATTAAAAGTTTCTATTTACTCATTATTATTATTTCAGATTGTAACATAACAGAAACGAGAAAACATATAAAAATTCTTACAAAATATATTGAAATAGAAAAATTTTTCAATAAAACAACATTTAGTAGAATTAATACAATTAATAGAATAGATATATCCTAAAAAATATATCAAAAACTTTTTCATATTTTGGGGAAGATAAATATTAAATTATATTTACTTATATATATATTATTAATGTGATAATCATTATAGTTATAAACTTAATTTATTTTTATTTATTTATTTCCAGATATAGACCTGTATTTATTAATTAATAAAATAAAAAGAGAGTTTTTGGTATATTTTACAAATCGCTTTTATTTTATACAATTATAAGTTGTTTTATTAAAATATACTTCTAGATGGTATATAATACAGATAGTACATATTTCTAAGATAATAGTGAAAATTGAACAGGAATCTTAAAAAATAAAAGAAGTTGGAATTAATATTTAATAGAAGTAATACTTAATTAAAATTGTAAATTTATAACAAAACTTAGCCACATCAACAATGTCATATGTTATTAAAAATAACATAATAATCATTTTAAATAACTTACTTTTTCTAATTATATCTAGAATAATGAGACCGTGGTTGCATCTTGATATGACATTTGCATTAACACCAATGGGTAGAAAACATGCTAAAAATTTAAAAATATTACACGGTTTTACCGAAAAAGTAAGTAAAAATTTAGTTAATTAAAGTTATAAAAAGTTTTTTAAGTTCAAAATCATAATAATTAAGTATAATTTATATATCTAAAATCTAATATTAGAAAAAATATTTCATATAATATAAATTTTAAATAAATATATATATATATTTTTTTAGATTATTGCGGAAAGGAAACAATATCATGAAAGAACTAATAAACAATACTTGAAACATTTAGAAAGCGATGTAGAATTATCAAACACTGATGAAGAGATAATGGGAAGTACGTATACAAAATATTCACTAATTTACGCTATTTAGTTAATTTTTTAATGTTAATTCCTAATTCATTTTATTAATTTTATTAATTTAAGTTAAAAAGAAGCGAAGCGCTATGTTAGATCTTTTGATAGCGGCCTCTTATAACAACGAGATAAACAATTCCGACATTAGAGAAGAAATCGATACTTTCACGTTTGAAGTAAGGATTTCGTTAAGTTTTCTTAAAAATTAATAGATCATCAAAATCCGAATTCTGAATCAAGATATATAATTTTTTAAATATGTTATGCATTTTTAAGGTTATTTTTTAAGAAAATTTTTAATATATGTATATATATATATATATATATATATATAAAATTTTATATATATATATATTTTATATATATATATATTTTATATATATATATTTATATATATATATATATTTTATATATATATATATATATATATATATATATATTATAAACAATTAATGCTTATAATTGTTAATTTTTCTTAAATGTATGTTCTTATAATAGTACTATTAGATTATTTTCTTTTAATTTAGGTTTATGCATTTAGGATTATACTTCTTTTATAAATAATGTAAAATAAATAAAAAAGAAATATACTTTTTATTACAGGGACATGATACTGTAGCCATGGGATTGACATATGCTATATTAGCACTAGCTGAACATAAAGACATTCAGGTTTCTGTATAAGTTATTAAATTAATCAATCATCATCATATCAAATATGACTAAATAAATTTATTAATATTCTTCAAATTTTTTAAAATATTTGTTAAATAATATCGAGAAATATTAATACAAAAATGTGTTTAATAATTTAGGAGCGTGTCAGAAGTGAAGTTAAAACAGTGATGCACGAAAACGAAGGAAAGCTTACTATAGCAGCGTTGAATAATATGTCATATCTAGAAAGATGTTTGAAAGAATCGTTGAGATTGTATTCTAGCGTTCCTATGATATCACGAATCTTATCAGAAGATATAAAATTACGTAAGTAATCGATGAATTATATATTATTATATTATATAGTATGTGTTATAGACATAAAATTATTCAAAAAGTATTAATATACTATATAAATTGTAATTGTCTAATAACTTAATAGTACATTATATAAAAAATTATTTTTTAAATAACTATTCTCTCTCTCTCTCTCTCTCTCTCTCTCTGTTATTTTTGCTTTATATATAGTTTTAAATGTATGATACTAACATAGCATTGTACGTTAAAACAAAAGTTTCTTAATTATAAACATTTTTGTAATTAATATTTTTTTATGAAATATACAACATAATCAATTTATATTAATTAATGAAATTATTAATTTATTTTAACATGCGCACAAAAGTAAGTGAACTATTATAAAATAAAAATTATAAAATAATTTTTATATGTAAATATATGTTGTGTTTTTCACAAATATTTATATTCTTTTTAAATTATTAGTTCTATATTCATTTTTAGATTCATATCTGGTGCCTTCTGGAGCAATAGTGCAAATCCATATTTTCGATATTCATAGAGATCCCAATTTCTGGCCAAATCCAGATGTATTTGATCCAGATAGATTTTTACCTGAGAAAATTCAAAAACGTCATCCTTATTCCTATTTACCGTTTAGTGCAGGATCAAGAAACTGTATAGGTAACGTATAAGAAATAAATCTTTTTATTATATAAACAACAGATTTTAAGGTATTTAAAATAAAAAAAATAACAGGTCAACGATTTGCCATGTTGGAGATGAAAACTGTAATAGCAGCGTTAGTAAACAATTTTTACTTGGAATCCGTTGATTATTTGAAGAATCTTCGATTCAAGTTGGATATGATAACTCGCGTTACACATCCGATTCGTGTGAAATTTGTTCCCATTAAACACTCCTAATCATTTAAATGCAACAATTTTGTTTGTATTAATATTTTTTAATAATTTAATAAAAATTTTTTGTTTTATTTTTAATGCTATTTATACGTATATAATATGGTACGTTATAATGTGGTATAAAAACATATATTACTAAATAATTATAAAAACATATATTACTAAATAAAAATTATATTTTATAAATAAATTTTAATAATTAAAATTATTCCGAACATTTTCCTTTTTAGATTTAACTAAATATATCTTAACATTACATGTCATTTACATGTCATTTTAAAAAAAATTTATTTTAAAATATTATATTTTAATTAATTTAAATTTTAAATGATTAACAAAATATTAAGAAAATTAATTAAAAAGATAATTAAATATTAAGCTTACTAAAAAGTAATTATAATAGATATATAATATAATACATATACAATAATAATAAGCGATATAATGTGATAACTCAAAAAACAAATTATGGTCAAGTCTGAAAAATATTAATTAAGCATTCGAAAAAAATGGTTGAGATATTGTAATTTTACAACTAAAAGTAGAATACATCATGTAATTATAATCTAGATCACGACGCGGCGTCTCCAAAATTAATTAAACTTTATATAAACGGCTAATTTTTTTTCTGAAGTCTACTTATTAATGTAAAAATATTAATATGTTTGTTTCTAAGTTATAAGAAAGATATATAAAGTATTAAAAAAATAAGAAAAAAAATATTTTGATTTTAAAGTAAAAATATCATAAAATATGTTTAATAGAAACTATGTGGTTATTAACCCATTAATGTTTTTATATGTATTAATATTATAAGTTTTACAATATTTTAAGTAAGTTTTATTTATACAATGCAATTGACTTTTAACTGTTGATCATTCAAAGAACATTCGAATGAGCGTCGATTTGATATTTTGTTTGTTTGTCCATTTCGTATGAAATTTGTCCCGATATCCGAGAACATTGATAATTGACAGGTATTTAAAACAAATATACATTCAAATAATCAAAATATTTTATAATATATATGATATTTATACGTTTTGAACAAAAGAAAATCACGTTTGTTTGCGCATAAATAGTTCTTATTGCAAAATATTAGTTATAAAATTGCTTTTGTAAGTTAATGTTTAATGTACACACATATGTACAAATAAAATAATAAAAAATTGCATTTTTATAAAAGATATATAAAAATAATATTATCGTCATGTAAACATTATAAATCATTTGTTTCATATCTTTTTATGCTATTATTAATTATCACCTATCTATTCATCATCCTATCAGATGGACATGTTTATGAACTTAAGTTTAAATAAAAATCTTAGGATATACTTCATTTCTTTCAAATGACTGACTCATGTAAAAAAATATAGATCCTTTGTATCATTCATGTATTGTTCGTATGTATTGCTCTTATACAAGATACTCTGTCTTGTCTTTTGATATCATAAAAAAGCCTCTTTGAAAGAAGAAAAGATTTATGAACAATATTTTTATTCAACAGTCATCATTTTAATTATTTTAACTATATCTCTCTTTTAAAAACAATTAATTCTCTTTTTATTTGATAAAATATTGCAAACACTTGCGCTATATGTTTCATGCATATGCATCATATGTTTTTTAGGAAACAATACGAGAATTCAAAGAAAATTTATAAATATAGACATAACATTTTTAATAGAATATTTGGTTCAATTTTGATATTGAGTTCTTTTGAATTTTAAGTTTTCTTAAATTTAAGAATCAAAAGAAAAAGAGACCTCTCATAATTCTAATAATTCTACAAAACATAAGTTGACTGACAATTAATCTTGGAAATTAGTGAAATGTTATAGAGGAACTTCTAAGAGTTAAATAATAAATAAGTATTAGAGATGAGCGTTAGAGATTATCATAATTTCATACACTTTCTTTATTAATAAATAAAATTCTGTTTTTTTGCTTAAATAATGTTGATTATTTTCAATCGTAAAATGCGTGATAATTGATGACTGAATAATAAGCAAAACATTTTGATTATCTAGTTTGATATAATCTTGGAAGATTTATATAATTTATAAATATAAATTATATAAATACGAGTCTCGAAATTACATTATCAGTTTGTGGACATTTATTGCGCAAACATATGCTTAAATTTATAATTAAGTTGTAAATATTTTACACAGTTACAATTAATTGTCAAAATCTGTTAAAACGTCAATATTTACACAAAATAAAATTTATTAATATTTTATGTCACAATTTGCTTATCATAATCATAATCATAATGTGTATAATTACAAGAAAACTAATCAATCTTATATAAAATTATGTTTTATTATATAATAAAATTATATAATAAAATGTATCAAATAGTTTATATGAAATTTCTTTTGTGTGTGTATACATGTATGTATATGATATACACATATGTATTTTTCCAAATAAAATTGTTATGTGTATAAAAAAAATAATTCTAAATACATATATCTTCTTTTATTATTATTTACTTCTAATGCTACAAATATAATCAATAATTCAAATTTATTATTCATAATATCATTTTATTCCATTAATATTGGTTCAAAAATGACCCAAAATGTTCAGATTTATTAGTATTATATATTTTTAATATAAAATAAGTATATTTATTAAATATTTGCGTACCGACAATGTTTGATTTTCCTTTATATGTTTTTTTATAACATTTTTAAGAATTTTGTAATAAAAAGTATAGACTAATATTGAGAGTGTGAAGAGAACTCGAAAGAAAAACACAAAAAATCTGAGATATCACATATATTATTTTATAAAGTCGACACGAGCCTTCTTTGTTCATTGGCTATTAATAATCTTTTTTCTCAATTCTTTTGATTTTCCATCGTTTGCCTATTTGTCTAAGTTGTTTGAGACTCTATTGGCTCTCTGGACAGATCGCTAGGCTTACGCGCGATTATTAGTTTTATTTTTCTACGCGAATCTTTTATTTGAGCAAAGAAGGTTTTCCTTTCTATTATATTAGTATATTTTAAATATCATAAATATATATATATATATATATATATATATATATATATAATTTTATTTTAAGTAGATCAGTTAAGTAGATCAGCAAAGCGAATTAATAAATCAATATGTATCATAAATATATATATAAATAAATAAATATATATATATTTATTTTTTAAATATATATGTCAATATTATCAATCAAAAATATCAGAGCATATTAGAAATTAGTTCTGTCTGAATTTATCAAATGGTTAGATTCAATTTGTTAACATATGTAATCAATATATTACGTTAGTGTAATTTTTTTTACAATTAATCAATTAATAATTATTATTAATAATTAATAATTAATCAATTAATATATAATATTTCTAATTATAATTCTACTAGTTATGGTTTTATAAACGTCATTTTCAAAACTATTTATAAAATTGGCTTTTGAAAAATGTGATGTATAATGTATACTAGCGTGAAATGAAATTTTCTAAAAATTTAAGTGAGAGAATACATATAGAAAGAGATTCCGTAATACTAACATACATAAATATGTTTTAATATTAAATTATTTACTCTTCTTGTGTACGAATAATGTAGGCACGAAAAGAAAGATATACATTTTTATTTAGGCCACAATTTAAATACAAGTAAAACTTTACAAGTAAAATTATTTTTTATAAGTAATTAATTTAGTCATTAATGAGATATAATTAGTAGAAATTAATATTAGATTATTATTATTATTATTATCTTGTAATAATCGACTCAAGATTATGGACTGAGTGAGCAGTATCATTTGGAAACATTATGTCGCGACTTTTAATTTATCGTTTGCGTTTGAAAGCGCAATCCGTGGCCAGTCATAGGTCGGCACGAAAACGCCAAACGTTTTGAAATTACGCAATAAATTTAGCGAGGGGGTTGAGGAGTTGCCGTAACTGCGAAACGAGGATAGGAGTCGTCGTTAAATATTTCGCGAGAGCCCGAGCACTCGCGACTGATTTACAGACGACGGTACGTGCGTGACGTACCTGCGTATTTCACGCGCACGATTCAGACTAGCTCGTCGCTGTTGTCCGTTATTCTCTTTTTCCGCGAACGATCCATTTTAGCGATAAGCAAAATAAGAAAACGTACTCACGGGCGTTTTTCGAACGTATGGACAGCGTCGAATTAAGAGGAGAAAGGAAGAAGGGGAAACCGACAGACGAAGAGGAAAATGCGCGGATCGGAGAGAAATTCGGCCAGGTAGAATTCTGGAGTTCCTGCACGGAAATTACAGATGCGGCGTGTTTTACGCTTGAACGAAAGTGTCTAGCGAAGAGCACTCGATGAGTATAAGAGAACGTACGAGGAATAGAGGAGAAAATAATTTGGTGTCTTCCTGGAGACTCGGTTGTTGTTAGAGATTGTTGTTAGCAGGATGAGTGTTAGTATTCAAGCATGTGATTAAAAGACATATAACTTGTTTATAATTATAAATGTATAATCTTATAAATTTCTAAAAGAGCTTTTAATGAATTCAACTAAATCAATTTTCATCATTGTATTTTGCACATGTTTTATTTAAAGAAAACCTTTGCGTTTTTACATGCCAAATTATTTATGTACGTTTAATTAAAAATTGTATTTATATCTTAATTAAAAAAGATTTTAACATATACAAAAAATGTTCTATCAAATTTTATGTTTTATTTAATTTAAAGGTTTTACGATTAATTTAATTTACAAATTTATTATATTCTCAAATTTGATTTATTAAATCTCTTTATAAAAAAATTAAAAGAAGAATAAAAACTGCTATACTGCTACACTGCTTGCGTTGTTTCTAGAGAGCAATGAAAACTTCTGATGGTAAAAGAGTTAATGATGCTTGTTCAATTGCAAGTATAGCAAAAAATAAAAGGTGAAGCAATACAAAGTTCAATGTAAACATTATAAATAAATATCCTCTTCGTGTGCAACAACTTTTCTACTTTCGTAGCATTTCCAAATGGGTTGGGAAAGGTATTAGAGGACAAATTAACCGAAAAATCTTGATTTCAAAGTGGCGTGTGGGCGACACACAGCAAGATGGTTGCACATATCGATTATCGGTCGGCCGCATCCAGATGTGTGCTGAAACTTTTTTCCTTGTGTCAGCTCGTAAATTCTGAAGTTGAACTTCTCCACCCATACTAGCCGGCCAGTCGCGCAAACTTGCAAGTCGAGGCGACATCATTTCACTCGCGTGCAGCAACCTACGAGGATCGCGCACTTGTGATGTTGGAAGATGTATTGCTCGTTTTTTTTTTCACTTTATGTCGAGCGATAATGTATGTCCAAGCTGTCTGTGACCTACTATAAAATATATTTTTCATTGTCTTTTTTTTAGATATATAATCGAGAGAATAATGTTACAAGTAGTAAACTGCTCTGTTACTATTGCAATTATTTTTGTTTCAAAAAAGATAGAAATATATCTAAAGTTTACCTATTCTTTTATGTTAAGATATTAAAAGCTATTTTCTCATTGTTAAGAATAGAAAAATAGTTAATATTATAGTGAGCTTCCCACTCTTTAGAAGACATTTTTAAATTAATATACGTAATATTAATTAATAATTTATATTTGTGTTGTGACACAAATATGTCGATTCTTTAAAAGATAAATAAAGATTGTTTCGATCTTGGGATAAAGACATTCAATTTTTTGTGATTCTTGCGTTGATGTCACATATCTCTCAAATCGGCGCTGCTCGTACGGCCATGTCTTGTCGACAACGTCGTCCTCGTTCTGGCACACGTATTAATCGTGCCTCTGGCTTTTATGCTCATTAAATTACACAGCCGTCGCTGGATACGGTGCAGTTAAACCAGCGACATCGCCGGTACATTCACGATCCAGCGGTTTCTCGCCTGTACCAGCCGAGCAAGACGATCGAGAGACCAGATCCAGGTACCTCCATCCGAGTTCTCCACCCATAAGCCTACATCCCTCACTGCGCAAACTTTACGCAGGCTGCGAGGCTTCTGTCAGCCAAGCGTAGCACGCAGCACTACATTTACGATGTTAATAACGCAGACTATGTTGGTTATATCATTGGATATTGACGGGATAAAAGCGCGTCGTGCGCTAAGAAAAGTTGATCGTTATTTAGATATGTTTAATTTGGAGCAGAAGTTAAATTACCGCGAAAATTCCGATAACTTTCTTTAAGGTATATCGTTTCCTTTTTTCGGTACATTTTTATTATGCTGATCTTTTAAAGGCTTTTAATATTTTTTTGCTTAATTTTGTATAATGTGATAATAATAAAATTCTTTAAGTATATGCTTCAATAAGTTATATGTATTAAACTATAATTGTATTTAAATTCTTTTAATAATCTTCTTTTAATAATATATATATATATATATATATATATATAAGCATAGATAACCCCCCCCCCCCCACACACACACACACACACACACACACACACACACACACACACCATATATAGGTTTTGTTAATATTATTGTAATAGATTTAAAATTAAAATAAACAGAATTTTTTAGAATATGTATGTTTGTAATATACAACAGTTTGTAATACATTAAATATTCTAAATATTTTAGATTTTAAATGACAATTATTTTGCATATTTCTCTAAACAATTAAAATCAATTAATATTATAAATATAATTAAAATCGTCGTTTTACTGATTTACATTACGTATAAAATATGCAAATGTAACTTTTCATTTTTTACGAATTAAGGTTCCTGAAACCAGATTTTTTTTCGAAAGATTTCTCATACTTTATTGATCGCGTGTGTTTGCATATTTATATAAACATAGTTGTTCAGATCCCAAGTGTATACTTCATCTTGTAGCATTTCTCCTGAATCGATATGCCGGAACTATGTAGGAACTCCCGGTTATCACACAATATGTACGTTGTAAGCCAAGGTTCTATTGTTGCGATCAAATCAGCTTATCGACTTTGCTATCGCTTTATCTCATTCGAAGAAGAAGTTTAGTGAGAATACCTTCCTGCGAATAGCGCTCTGAAAGTGAAGAAAACTTCCGCCGCACGTAACACGTCGTCAAGGTGGGCGGTGTATTCAAAGTTTTTGGCACGCCTGATATTGATATATCGAGATACTTTCGGCCTGCGTCAGCGCGTAGTCGATCCCTCTCCTCCTCTCCAGATAACAAGATATTTTAACTTAGATAGCCCCCATACAATTGGTGATTGGATCCGTTATTTTTCTCTGCCAGACTATAAAATATGTTTCTGCAGCAAAAGCATTCTATCGTTAAGCTGTCTTAAAACGATAACAACCAGCATTTTTCTTCAGTATTGGATAGCGTCATAGATTATGATTGCACAGCATTCGATTACTCTTTTCTTCTTTTAATAATTCTAAGAAACGTTATTTTATAAATTAATAAATGTATTGCATTCAAATGTGTATTTTTTCTTTCTGACAACAAAAATTGGAAAATAATATTGACAGTATCTATATCTCAATGTAGCTTATTTATCCTATTATTAATTACATGTTCAATAACATGAATCTTATAAATCAAATTCAATAAGTATCAATAAACTTTATTTTTAAATAACAAAATATGCAGATGATAATCAGATAAATATATTCGTTTCGTGTATCTTTTATAAGAGAGTAATCAGCAGGATATTTTTTGCATCGAATGTTGCATAGAAAATAAGAATGAAATATAAATATCATTCTTTGCAAAAGTCATGCAACCAGCCGAAAATGAGGAAGAGATGTAAATGAGGAAGAGAGAGAAAAAAGAAGATAAGACAAAATTCATCCTTAAGTATTATACATATCACATTTGTCCTCGACAACTCCCCACATATTTTTTCGCAATGGTCTCTCATCCTGTTTTTTTTATCTGCAGTTTTGTCATGGCGTCTGCGATTCTATTTATACGTACGATCTTCTATATTTTGATATATCGATGCTGCGCATTTTCAAACAAATACGATGCAATATTCCATACCAACTGCACTAGACTTTATAATTCATGGATTTCTTTCAAAGATTTTTTTTTAATATTATAGATGATATCTTTTCTTTCAAATCAAAGTTGATAGAATAGGCGAAATATTTATAAATTAAAAAAGAAAAAAGAAAAAAAGCTGACAGTACAAGAAAGTCAAACTATATATTTTATAAGAATATTAAATTTAAATTATATTTTTTCATGTCTTGAATACTATTTTCGAAAGAATAGTATTAATTATTTTAAAACAAAATTTTAATAAAATTGGCTATTGCACTCGAAGAATGATATTTAAATAAATGTTTTTAATTATTTTTGCCTTGTATTTCTTATATGTTGTTATGTTAATCATATATATGTTGTTATGTTGTTATATCTACAATTATCATATTTATCTTTGATAAAATAAATAGCTATTTATCTTAACAAGTACATAATGTCTGCAGTGCTGATTCTTTGTTTCTTTAATTGATAATGATAAAAAAATAATGCTATATTATTAATGCAGGTCGTCGAATTTTTCATGTACAGCACATATAAAATTCTGCGTGATTGCAAATTAGGCGAGCACAATAAAACACGTTTGTACGAACCCTTAGGCAAGTGAGGCACGAAGTGTGTGTGTGTGTGTGTGTGTGTGTGTGTGTGTGTGTGTGTGTGTGTGTGTGTGTGTGTGTGTGTGTGTGTGTGTGTGTGTGTGCGGTGCTTGTGACACAGGTCCCTCCCACGTAATTATATTAAATAAAATGAAATTAGTGCAGAGCACACATGCTGTAGATAATAAAACGAGCGACTCTGTCGTTTGCTTTGAAGTTTCCCCGCATTTTCCACGTTACTGCGATTCTTGTTCTCCATTGACGATCGTACTGCAACACTTTCATACCCTTTGAAATCGAAAATTCGCACAAATATTTGCCATTAGCGTCCGTTGAAAATTTTACGATTGCACAAAATTACATATAGTAACATATAGTATCCTTTTTGATAGTATGGGTAATAATATTTACGGCGGACAAATAATCAATTGTTCCTCTCTTTTCGATATTATCATTCCTCATTTCATTTTTCCTATTTACGTACTTGCAAATGTTCAAATGAGCGAAATTTATTATACGATGACAAATTTAACGTCACACATATCTCAGAAATGATATATTCGCGTTTGATTGCAAATTTATAATAAATGTCTAGTTACATTTTCTTTGACTTATATTAGAAATTGTAAATTTTAGTTTCCAATATTCAAATATTTTCAGTATTAATACTTAAGTATTTAAACATCTAAATTATTTTAATTATTAAATATCTTTTCACTTCTATAAATTCTGTTCTCTGAATTTTTGAAACAATTATCTATATAAAATAAATTTTCTTATAAAAGCAAAGTTATTTTTATGTTATTCGTAATTGCTTCAATCACTTTGAAAATTATTTAAAATTAAATGTATAAATGTCTACTAAAATAACATTTATTTGTTATATAAAATTAACAATGAAGATTACTTTATTACATTCTTAATATTTTATTTGATAAATTTCCTCTCTTTTATTATTATTTCAAATTTTCATAAATTATTAATATTACCTTGATAATGGTTGTTATGTCTTTCTATTTTATTTCTGACTCAAGTGCAATGTTTTCAATTTATGAGTTACTATGCATTTATAACAATAGTCACATAAATATACTTGTACTAAATAAATAATAAATTTTATTCCATCTGAAGTATAAATTGAAGTTTAATACATCCCGAATATATGGTCACATAATTCCTTAACATAAAGATTTTATGACGGCGCGCTAAATTGTTGATAGTTCGTTCGACACCGTAAATATTTCCGTATTGTGAGTTTGTATAATCGTATCGATATGTAGTTACTGTTTTGTCAACATGCGCATGGATTTCAGCACGTAGTAGCACGCAGTATCGCGAGAAATACATTTCTGCTTCTGAACAGTTTACGATTCTCCCGTGTGCACCTGACACATTCGCAGCACATAATTTTTATCTGGTAGACTCGATCGTTTCTCTAGATAAGCGTTGCAACGTATCACGCATAAAGCTAGAAAAAAAAAAAGAAACAGCGTGAAGACACGAAGTGAATAATGATAAAATGGCGCGAAAAAAAACATGGAAGAGGACAATAGAAAGTACTTTAAATGATCGGTAAGGAGACCGACGCGCCAAGACTCGTTCTTAGCGGCAGTTATTTTCAGAATGATATGAACGCAAATATACGCACATAGGATTACCGCATAGCAAATATCGGTGACAGACGTTGCGCGGCCACGTTTCAGGGTCCCACCGGGATTGTTATTTGCACTGGCTGTTTCCCGCTATGCGTATATCGATCGGCTCGTCGCTGTGCACCTGATGTACGAGCGCATCTAAGCGCGTGACGCTTGTTACCTGACATTAGTAACTTTGACAACTCCTCGGCGGGCGTTATCATAACATTAAAATGTAAACAATAATCGTAAAATGATCCGAGATGTATTTGAGGATCGATACATTGATCGTATCGTGCCTAGCGTGCTTGCTGTCACTTCTCTCTCTCTCTCTCTCTCTCTCTCTCTCTCTCTCTCTCTCTTTCTCTCATTTATGCTGTTTCGCAAACACGTTGTATTGTTAGGAGACGTCGCGAAGGAAATAGCGTGTGCTCTTCTAGCACGAAAATTCGAAATGGTCAGCAAATAGTCCATTTCCAATTTTAGAGTCTCTCCTTGCAGTTTCTTCTTACATGGCTTTCCAGAGTCTCTGTAAAATCGGTCGGCGCGGAATGCAAATACAGTTATTTGCCGTAAATGTAATTACCGAAATAATGACAATTAATTCTAATGGCCGCACTTGTTTAACGCGCGGCAGTTCCGGTATGCAGCTCATATAAGTGCCTGTACTTGCGGTCGCATCTAATTCTATATTAACACCGTAGACCGTGCGGATCATACTAATAAGGTGGAGCGCGAACTACACCGAGGACGAATTTGGCGCTTTTAAAATAATATAAATTTGATAAATTGTATTATGCATACGCAACAAATGCGCAGAAAAGTTTTCAAGTATCTATTAAAATTATCTGTCAAAAAATATGCATTAGTGCAGAAAAAAGGAGGAGTAACCAGCTTCAGCTGGTTTACAAACAACCGTTTTCTCGAATCTGCCGAGCCGGCACGATTTTATCTTGGCGATCTCCGTGCTTGGATGATAATGCAAAAGGGAGAACGAAGAAAGAGGCAGCACGCAGCGTATCCGCCACATTGAAAATGGCCGGTTCTGCAAGAGACGATTTATAGCTTTGGTAAGGGGCCGGCGGGACGTTCGGCGCCATATAACCATCATTCATTTTGTCAATAGCGCTCACCTCTACAATGGATTTCGTGTACGTATCAAAAGTGAACAGCTTTATTCTTTCAGCGTGGCGTGGCGCGAATCCAAATGCCTCTTGACTCCCCCGGCACGTGAGAGGGTTCTTATTATTTTCTGCGAGGCTTCTGCACACTATTCCGCGCTTCGTGTCCATATGTTATAGCCGTCCTGACGTGAGAAACGGGCCGTGTCCCCTCACAGTCTGCGCCATCGTAACCAATTCCCGCGCGGAGACAAAGTGGCCGAGCAATTTTCATACTTCGTTGCCACGTCCTGGCGGATAAGTCGACTGACAGCAAAATCGTCGGAAGTTTCTCCGAGACAGCTCGACGCCACCTCCGATACAGTTTTCGCTTTTGGGTTTTGTTAGAAAGTAGATGATTGGAGAATAGATGATTTTCAAGCGATAGATTACCGAGCATGAAGGATTATCGCATGTTATTTTAGAAGAGCGAAAATAACAGTATCCGCGGTCAAATTTAAAAATTATCTGATAAATTAATTAAAAAAAGATGTTTGCGTTACAATAAAATCCCATTTTACAATGGTAACGTATAAATAATTCGCAAAATACAAATAATTTTTATTTTAATTTTTCTGCGTGTTTTAAATAAATGGATTAGAACGATCTTGAATTTGATTTACAATGACTCGAGTATCAATTTACTTCCAAACAATATTCAATAGGAACCGCGTCATTTAATTAAAATATTAGGTTACATTAATTGTATGTTGTATGTAACAAAAATAGTTTTATATTCTTTGTGATATAGATATGCAACATAGGCAAGTTAGTAATCGGCGTAGATACAATATTGCTGAATCGTAGTATTTTACGATTCTAGAGGATTCGGATACAGAATCGCTATGGAAATTACATACACTTTGGTACGCCAATACATAGATGCCTATGCAGATATACAGAGGTGTATTGTTACAACTAGCATTATTTCATCGAATGATGAAACGGATCAGCGAATACTCTGGTCGTTTGCTGTCGACTTGGTCGCGAAATGTATTTCCAATTATGAACGCCAGATCGGCAAGACGATTCTCATAGGGAACTTTGTCAATTAGTCGCGTTAATGAGACCATCGAGACAGCAAGCGGACGACCTATGACCGCTCTGTTGCCTCAAGCCAAATCAACTTCTACTCACGAGAGTTTAGATAGCTTTGTAATCGTAGTTATAATAGCTCAGTGAATCGATTCTTAGGTAAAAGCTACCGCTTGATAATTTACACCAGGCGATGATGCCGTTAAATTGATCGGTATTTGCGCCGAGTTTGCGATAATCACATCACAAAATTGTTTTAATAATATTAGTTATAACGTTTAAGCAAGAGATGCACATCGATGGCATTATTGATTAGTAATGTGACTATCAATATTAAAATAAATGACAATTGCCGATTTTGCTTTTAATATGTTTATGACACAATATTCTTGATTAAATACATATTTATGCTTGTCGCGATATATCCGAAAAATATTCGTATACGCGCGCTTCCATTTTAATCAAAACCAATAATAGAAAGAATATTTAAAATATAGGATTTAATATAGGATTATTTGTTGTATTTTAATGTATACAGTTTAAAAAACATTAAATAATTTTCTTACTTAAATTGATTTTGTACCTGTAATATTTTTAGAAAATTCTTTCGTGAATGTCAGCATTTAGCTGATCAGATGTGCTCCAAAGGCAGGGTTAAAGCATTAGTGACACGAAAACTTTTCTGCTAACTTAAATATGCGCAGGTAGCATGATTTTCGGTCCTTAAAAGTAGGATGCATGTCTACGAGCGGAATATGAAACGTACCATCGCAGCACTGCCGGCAGCTCGACGTCGGGGTTAAAGCTTATGCCGGATGGTTTCCACTGGTGATCCCAGCAAATGGACCGGCTTCCATAAACATGAATGGGTCGGTGTGTCTGTCCCCGTTCGAGTACATCGTTTGCTTTCCGCCGACATCGGAACGGATGCGTGGCCCGGCGACGTTGAATTCCACCGATGGACTCGCCAATACTATCCATCGGGACGCTTATCCCTTTCGCAACGCGCGGCATAGACGTTCGTGGGCGGTTACATTTCCGGCGTGTAGATCGACATTCGCGTCATGACATATGAATAGGAAATTAAGGATTTCTTCCGTGATCCGTTCGATCGAATGAAACGGATCGCGTCTACTCTTTCGCGTTACCGCATTGATCCATGCGATAGGCGACAACGTCGTATTATGATTTCGCTCCGCGCAAGAGCCGATCCGACGAAATGGTCGGTTCGTTTGTCTCCCCCTTAGACGGTATCACCGACGATTTGCCGTTTCATCGAGGCAATTTAAGGATGACTGCGCTCTTTACCCCTTCGGATGTTCCGTAATCGAGCCGACCACGCTCGCTCATAAGGAGTTCCGGGCACGTACGCTCCAAAGTCTATGCCACGCGCCAGACTAAACTCTGAAATTTCTACTTAGAGTCTGACTGGGCAAATCTACTAATTGCGCTTATGATACGCAACTATATCACTGTTTCATCGAACTCTCTCTCTCTCTCTCTCTCTCTCTCTCTCTCTCTCTATATATATATATATATATATATATATATATATATATATATTTAATCTTTTAAAGAAAATTTCTGAGAAGAAGATATCTTTTCAATGACAGAAATACATTATTTCATGAAAATTTAATTTTCTTTAAGTTTGATATTTTTAAATGTAACTTTCAAATCACGAATATATTAAAATAGCATCTAAATTAAATTTAAAAGTTAAGAATAAACAAAATTTTATTATTTGTAATATTAAATTTAAATTATTATTTATCTATTTTTAATATGTAAAAATAAAATTGAATAATTAAATTTATAATGGGAGTTTATAATTAGTAATGTCTTTTGTAATTTATAATAGAAAGTTTTCATTCTTATTTTTTATATAATTTACACATATAAAGAAAATTAATAAAACAACGTTCGACAAATAACATTTTTCCAAATTCCATTGAGTTACCTAATTAAAATGTTTTTATTGTTATTGCATTTCTGTTTACATATGTTCTTTATTTTTACAAATTCCGTTTGATAATTACTCATATATGTGGTTTTAAAAGTTTGTTTCTCTATTTAAGGCTCTATTATACCGCTGAATATGCTCTTCGTCTAACTTTGTGTAATATGACTGATACGAAAAGTACTCTTCGTCTAATATGAAGATTCAACGCCAACATGAGGTGAAACTTGGACGGTCGTATTTAACGTCAAATGTATAGTGAAAATGTGAGTCTTTGTTCCGAATGTCGCCGAGAAGGGTACCAGAAAAGTGATGAAAGAGGGAAGGAGAGAGAAAGAGAGTAGGATATACACGCACCAAACTCCCGCAATGCAGTCCCGTGTGCAACTGCATCACAATCTAGATATTGTACTTATATAATAGTTCGAAAGCGCTCGGTGAATTGTGAAAATATAATTAAATGCCGCACAACCGAGCTAGCGCGGGTCGGCGAACCGCGATATTTTCTTGTGCATAATGCGCTTATCCGTTTGACGTAGACATGGCGGATTGCAACGTACCGAGAATCAGCGGCTCGTAATAAAACGCAAAGGAAGGATCAGAAAACGTATTTTCATAATTCTGTTGGCATCCAAGGCACGCCGAGTGCTCGCAATTAGAACGCAATTTAACGTTAGTGGTGAAGAAAAAGGCTCTTTACTCTTTACTGAAGGTCATTTTCCGTGGCCCGTCGTCAGTGAGGCGAAGGTATTTTACAGCGCTATTTTCTCCCCGCTCTAGTTTGCATTATCGCATTTGCTTCAAGTTGCAAGAAGTCCGCGCTTACCATCACGGTGATCGCAAGAGGTACTGCTAAAACTAATTTTTCCAGAATTGTCATAGAAAATACTCGAGCGTAATTCTTCAGCATCTTACGCGTTTTATACAAGTTTATAATTTATAATTACTCCTTTCTTTCTCATACTTTAAAGAATGTTGATTTTATTACAATGTACAATGTGCTGATTTTACGATGCGTTTATTTTAGCTGAGAGAGTGACATAACAGCCCTTTGCGCGCTGAAGAGAGGAAGAGTGACACTGACGCCATTCTGCTTTTGGTCAGTGATTGGTACGTTCAAGGATAGTGGGTTGGTCGGGTCAAGCTCTCATGTTGAAGGAGAATGCCCTCGTTACGTTAACATTTCCTGCTCTTGGAATACCGGCGACGTTCTCTTAGCGAGAGTTTAATCTACGCTGAGGTAAGTCCATGGTAGGAAAGATTCCGTATTTATTCGCGGCGAGCTAAAATAAGTTCAAGCGAGGAACTAATTTAACTGGAGATGTATTCTTTCTTTAATTGCAGAAGCAAGAAAAATATTTTTGAGCTCGTGCCATATAGTATGAAATTTACGATTATTTAACTGTTAATAATTAAAAGCAACATTGTGTGTTTTGTTAAATCGCGTAAATAACGAATAAATAATGCAATTGCACGGCATCTTCCCGACAATATCGTCGCTTGACGTGCGAGAATTATTAATGGATTATGTTGTAACCCTCATTTCTCTCGAAGAGGTGTTGCGAAGACAAACGTGTGCGCAATTAATTAGTCACGCGTACGCAAGCAGATAATTTTCGTTGAGGGCGACTAATTACTCTCTCCCTTTCTCTCCCTCCCTTTGTCAATCACCGCGTGACGTTGTGGTTCGATACCGATGCGAAGCGATAGCCGTTGGAATCCCACGAAGCTGTCTGTCTATTGCCACACCGCTTGACCAAAAAGGTCAACCTCTATCAATCATATGCTTGATTTAAATATCCAACAAAAGTGCAATTACTAAAATCGTAAAGTCATCTCTCTAATAGGCTTTAAATTTATCTGGTATCAATTTCAAAAATTTTTAATTTGCCTTCTAAAGTCATATAGTTAACAGTTCAGGATTTATTTCAACAGTTCGTTCGCTATTTAGCGGATTACAGATTGGTGGAGTTTAAAGCGTTATATTTAAGTTAATTATTCATTAGTGACGCTTTCTTAATTTTATTACACTAAATGTATTACTCTCTCCTAAAAATATGAAACGTGTGATTGCGCTTTATCTGGTCTTCTTGCGTTCGTTAGGAAGCCAAGCTTTTACGCTACGACAGATATTCCGGTATTTTGCTTTGCGTATTTCAAAGGAACAAACACACACGTCTGGCGCACTTTGCTTGTGGTTCAAGCACACGCCTTCGCACAATATACCTTCGGTAGAATATATTTGCTAAATTAAAAATCATATTTTACTGTCATTTACAAAAAAACTCGATTTTAAAATATAGTGATATAAATCTTTTTCCTTTTAGGAAAATAAATAGAAATATTAAAGCTAGACATCATTTAAAAAATTATTGAACCTACAAAATAAAAATGTTTTAGTAATTTCGTTACTTATTTTGTACACTATTGTACAGGCCGGTCATTTTTACAAATATAATTTCTTACACGTTGCAACCATAAACATAAGAAGAAATGAAATAATTGATTGCTCGACGTAGTCTCTCTCTCTTACACATGTTAAAAAGAATTAAAAAAAAAAAAATTAAAAATTAAAAATTTAAAAAATAAAAATTTTTAAACATTATATTTAATTATTATGGGAGTGTATGGGAAATACATAAATTTAGCACGAAATTAAAGAAATTACATTTTACGCGGTAAACAAGCCGGCGTAAATTTTTCAATGTTGGCATTGTTTTTTTCTTTTTTCTTCTCTATTTTTTTTTTAATTTTCCTATTTTGCGTTCACGAGCAAGACACTAATATGTGTCTAGATAAAATACATCAGAACAAAAATTACAACGCGCGCGGCTGTTAATATCTTACAATGTACTGCATAGGATAGAAGATCCGTAATTACATCCGCTCTGTGCAAGTCCAGCGGATTTACGACATGGTGACACTCGCGACATTCGCCATGCAATAAGTAACAACGGTACATACCATTCGTAAGCGTAAAGAATTTATCATGATCAGAAAAGATCACGCGGCAGAGAGTAATTTTATTTGATGAAGCGGGAAAGCTGATATATTTTGCAATATATTTTAAACTATACGCAGTAAAATTAACTAACAAAAATATTTTGATGGTAGAATATAATTTACGTTTCCACATATATAGGCATAGGTCAGCGGGGAAGATAAAATAATTGCAATAAGAGCGAGTGATTTGTTTTGTTTTCCGCTACCGTTTTTCATCCATTTTATTGTCGATATTTTATAGTTTTATTTGTACAACAATTTGTTCTCTTTATAAATATTATTGATATAAATTTTATAATGTCTAAAGAGATAGTAGATGTTACAAAGCTCTCTCTCTCTCTCTCTCTCTCTCTCTCTCTCTCTCTCTTTCTCTCTCTCTCCTCTTTGTTTTCTCTATTAGAATACTATTTACTTAGAAATGCTCTCTTAACTGCGTATAAATTTAAAGGAATGAAAATGCAAAAGCGTTTCATGATACATGTTTACGCTATTCATTGTTTGTTTGCTCGTAATGTAGCCAGTAATGTTTTGCCGGCATTAAATATCAACATAAATCTCGTCCGTTCCGCCGTACGTCTTCATCCTTCATCTTTTTAGAGATAAATGAGAAGTATTTGAGAGTTCGAGGCGTGAGAAAATGAAGAATCATTCTCCGTAGAAGTTGTAAATCTTGTGAAAGCTAACTATCGCCGGGCAGAACGGCGAAACAGCCCCCGTTGCAACACGTTTTATTACTTCGTTTTAGTACTTACACTAAAGAATCGTCTACTGCACCTTCGCGATATGTACAAGATCGGGCCATTAGATATTACAAGCGGGACGCTGACAAAGTGAGCTGCATGTGCTTTCGTTAAATAATTTATTATGTGTGCCTAACCCAATTGCATCTGAGTCTATATCTTAACTTACTTGAATATCGCAATCCAATATCCCTTATTCCAAATTAAAGCTTAAAACCGTAAATATTTTATAAATCTATATATAAAGAATATATATAGAACGTATCTATATATAAAGAATATATATATTTAACGTACATTGGGTACATTCAGAGAGAGAAAAGGTTTGTAATTTTCTAATAATATCTGTAAGTTATTAAAATCTGATAAGATAAACAAATCTAATATAACTGTTCTAAGGCATATGTTATAAACGAATGCGACTTTTATGACGGTTCGATGTTTTTTCACGTTAGATTCTCTTTTTGCCTTTGGCTGCCAATATTCCACTACCTATCGATCAGAGAAAGTATTCAACCAGTTATACACATACATGAAAATGCCGTGCTTCGTCTTGAACGTGGTTAATCCCGGGCAGACAGCAAAACTATTTGGCGCATCAGAATTTTTGCGGCAGCAGCCCTGGTATGCTCGTTCGCCGCCCACTCGACATATAAAATCTGCTGGTCTACTCTCTCGGCGTGTCGGCAATTCGACCGGAATGAAATATCGATTTTCAATCGGGCATAGTTTAACACTCGGACGATTTCGAATAAAATTGCCCGGCCCCGGAGTGTGGTCTATATTCGTCCCATTCCTTTAACCCGCACCGATTTCGCGATACACCGCCAGCCCGATCGCTGATGGGAATCGAAACGTTTCGCTACCTATCTCGAAGAGCGCGTTGTCATTCCAGCCGGGGACGTTATGGTCGGAGCCAAGAAAAATAGCCGGCCGATCTGGTCTCTTTATCCGTCTCCCCTTTCCACGGCCGTGCTCTGTATCCACCTTGGAAAGGCGTTAATGAAACCGGGCAGATCGGTGTTGTATCCCGCCGATCGTTCCGGATAGCGAGTACTTTAATTGGAAAAGTTTCTAGCTGTCCCGCCAGGAACATACTCTTTGGAGCAGTGCTTTTTTTCCTTCTTTCTCGTCACGAGAATAGGGGATTTATGTTTGATGGAGCCGATTCAATGGACATACGCGTTCGTTCGCAGTTGTCACCGTTGACCGGTAAATTCGCGGCACGCTCGGCCGGTCCCGTGAGCCCATAGGTGCGTGCACGATTCACGTTTATCGCAAAACACGATGGAATATACGAGCGTAGGCGTAAAATCTGCATCTCAAAAAGCCGGCCGATAGGCCCGCGCATCACTGCACATTCGATAGACGCGCAGTTGACAGCGACAACGTCCCCGTTTTGTTTTGTGACGTGCGTGTGTACGCGCTGCGCGATCTCTTCCTAAGCGTAATGAGAATCACAAACAATCACTAGCAATTGTCAACATTTTTTTTCATACGCGGGTTTACCATTGAGCGGAATCATTTTGGAATCATTTAAGCACGCCCCGTCAGGCGTCATCCCGCTGGCGATAAAGCGCGACATTCCGCTTAATTGTGTATATGCCGTCTTCAGGGCCAGCGAAGCGGATGAGGGTGTACGCGGGGCTGGTGTTTGAACAGCCAGATATTTCACTAAATTAAGCGGCTCGGCATTATGGGTACACAAAGGATTGCTTGGCGTATAAATTACAAGAATTGGACACCCGTGATTCGTTTGCTCCGCGTTCACGTTAATTTATGCTGACGGCGTGCAAGTACCGAGAGAGTATCGCTGAAAGTCTACAATAAGAACTTTATCTCGCCACTGTCGGTATTACATAAAAATAACTGATGTAACATTTATATTTGACCTTGCGTGATGATAATTTCTCCCAATACATTTCCATTGGCTGCATTTCTATTTTTTTTTTATTTCTCACTGATGTCATTGTTACCGGTTATCATACTTCGAACACATTGTCAAGATATATCTGCAACTGCATATGTATTTTTATAAATATTAATTCTCTGCTGTACATGTTCGGGACACGCAATTTTTCGTTGTTTCCACTAACAATGACCGATAAAAGGAACATATTCATGCTCGACAAATTTTCAAATTTTGCTGCTACTTTTTGTCGGACAGCATATATATTTCATCATAATTTTTCAAAAAATTTGTGCAGTTAAAATATGTGGATATATAATATTATAAATTTTATTAAATTGCAAAATTTTTGCATTAAGTTCATAATTTTAATGAAAAATTACTTTTTCTACCTAAAATATCATATTTTCATATGTACTTTGTAACCAAGACACGACAACGCCTGTTAAAGTCATAAATCCTTGAAACGTAAATTTGCAATTAAAGAAATTGAGTGTGTAACAATTAGAAAAAAACAATGATTCCAGTAAATGTGAAGGATTCACTGACGTATATGTGATGTACGAACAACAACGTGTCCCTGAGGGGAGCGCCTCGTTATCAGATATTTACCAATAACTTCTCAAACTTAAATAATTTATTGTACATATCGCACTTTCTGTATTTACCAATACGCTAAATGCAGTTGCGAAGTGTGCGTAACTATCAGATGCGCGCGCAACATCACTGTATCGATTTGATATTCGTCGTGTTTCTCACATAGAAGACGAGCACATATATATATATATATATATATATATATATATATATATTTTTTTTTAATTGTTTCATTTATACATGTACGCATATCTGTACTCCCACATGATGTGCTATCAATGCCAGCCACGAATAATGCTTTCAAGTATGCGCTCGGTTGTAATAAAAAAGTGGTGCATTTACAACGGATGCGTTCCTTTGTCGATTCTCATTTTTTAACGCTAACACATTAGGAAAGGTAAATGATACAAAATTGTCTTCTATTTTGATATTTACAATTAAATAATTAAATAATTAATGTGAACATGTAATATATTTGACATGTAATATATTTTACATATTAATTCTGCCAAGTTTTATTCAGTATTATTAGAAATTTATGTGTAAAGTTGATGACTTATCAATAGATTTACAGCGTATCAAAAGCCATGTCAAATTTGAAAAACATCGTCTTTTCTGAAAGTGAAATAATAAATGTACGGTAGCCATTAAAAAGCAATTTAAATAGCAATTTCCGCTGTCAGGTTGCAAAGCGACGTTCAAGCAAAACGAAACTCGGAAGGTTGAAGCTTACCGAAAAGTTCGCAAACAGGTTAAGTAGTAGAAAATATTTTATTTCTCTTGCAATATATATATATATATATATATATATATATATATATAAAAATCAACTTTACACTATATATATATATAATGTGTATACATATATGTACGTTATAAATATTTCACAATGATGATGGTACATTTATTTACATTGGTATGTACATATATTCTATATATATTTATGCATATATTAAGCATATAATATATTTACGTGAAAATATAAACATAAATATGTATAATAAAAGTATCTTTAGTTCTCATTTAAATATTATAGCATATTATTAAAAAGTTATATATAAATATAGATACATTATGTTATCAGTATTGTACTCATCTGATAATCTCTTGAGGAAGATAAGGCAAATAAATTTTGATATTGCATTAATAAACGCCATTATCGATCACAGTTACTTGACGAAGAAGAAGAACGAGATACTTCTATTATCAAATTCGTAAATTTTTCTGACGATAGAACTATCTAGCGATGAAAATCGATATTGGCCTCAGGATACTCGGCACACGTCGGGCAAACGAACGACACGACATGCTGCGCATATTTCAGAGCTTCGAGTATTTCTCTAACAATGCGACGAGATCTGTTTTTTAATGTGAGTCACGTTTGCAGTATGGTTTGTTTATCAAAGAACTTGTGCATATAAGTCAAGTTATTTCAGATCAAAGCGTATGAAACAAATAAAGTTGGATGATTATGATATGTTTTAGAAAAAAATTGCTTTATTCTTTCAGTTTTAAAAATGTCTTCTTTTAATTTAAAAGCTTTTTTGCAAACTGTTATCTAAATTTGTTTAAAAATGCATGTTAATTTAATTATAATAAATAGAAATAAGCATAAATTTAAATAACCAATTAAAAAAGGAGTAAGTTAAATGGTATGTGATTTGTTAATTAATATTAAACATCATATATTGTATGTCAACCACACGTCTGTTTTATAAAATATTTGTAAAGAGACTAACGACAATATAGAAATATATGGATATACCGAGAGACTGCAGTTATTTGTCGCAGTTAGGGGGGGATCGATCGCAATGCTTTTATTTGAAATTTGTGGCCATTGCCTTTTCGTGTAATCGACGCTGTCTCCCACAGAATGATGGATCCACAATTCATCGTTGGATTTCCACTGCATGACGCAAATGCAATACGTACCGTTCCGTAAATACGGCTTAAATTAAAGAAATTATCTTGCATACATTTATGTACATAAATTACATTTATGTAATTATCCGCTTGTCACAAAAGACAATACAAACTACCTATTTGCTATTTATAAATAATCTACGACAATTTTAATTTTATTTTATGTCCTGTTGAACATAATCGGATGTAAAATATTAATGTAAAATGTACAAATTCACACAATTTTTGTGAATAGAAGAAATATTAGATTGTCATAAAAGATTTGCCTTTGAGAAAATAGCCCATAAAACGGGCACCAATACTATAGATCCAAGATGAAAACCGCCGCCGCAATAAAACCTGCATCTGACGTAACTGTATATTTGCTGTTTTGCGAAGATTCGCCAATGCGTATATGAAAAGGACAAGCTCCTCGAGCTATGTAGGAAACGCTCAAATATTGAACACTGAAAATTCTTGCAACAGAAACTTCCTCGGAAAGGAAGAGCGGTACCCGATGCGTTTGTGTTTTCGTAGTTTTCAAGCGCTCTCGACTCCTCGAATGTCTTGAAACTTCTTCGAGGGCGACTCATAGAGGAAGCTCATGCGCGTTACCGTTTCGTAAGAGACACACTCACTCCATCCTCGATTGATTTATAAGCTCAATAAACTATATGATTATGAATTCTGCAAAGTAGTCGTAAAATTAGATTTCTTGGATAACTATTTATTAACAGGGAGAGGTGTAATATCATATCCTTGCTTCTGGTTTCATATGTATTGGTACATATATATATATAGATATGTATTAGATATGTATATACATATATATCTAATATATGCACAAGATAGGCAAAGGGAAACTGATACTACTAGCGATGTGATTATCCCTCAATTTAACGTCAACATCTATAATATATGTCAGTGATTATATGAAATAAGAATAAAAATTAATTAAAATTAAAGTAAAAGTAAGAAGACTAAAGTAAAATGTTAGGTTTTCTGATATAACGAGTTGATTGGTTAAAAAATTATATATATTTGTTCAATTTTTTTAATAGTACTTTAATTATAGTTTATGCTCGTAGCTCAGGGAAAAATTTTAAAATAAAATTTTATTTCCACAAAAGCATAAAAAGCATAGCCAGATCTTGAAAAAACAGTATTTGTAACTGACAATAATATATTTTTTGTTTCTACACTAAAAATTTTTGCATCCGCATGCATTTTATTCAAGTTATTATATTCAATAAAATAAGAATTTGTTACTCGCTCTAGTTTAGAAAGTCTACCACACGATTGTATATATTTCATATAACGAGGAAAATGCGTTAAAGAAAATCTCTCATTTTTTCTATCTCAGTTACGCAGCTGGATAAAATACAAAGTTTAAAGATAACTATTCCGGTTTACTCAGGGATAAGTCCTGGAGAAACGAAAATGGTTGCAAATGTGTCTGATGTACGAATATCCGAAAGTAAAACGTAGCTCAAAGAGATGAATTAAGTTTTAGGTGCGCTTTGAGTGGTTGCAAGATAAAAATATACATTTGCATTTCGTGAAAACGTTCTAGTACAAAGATATATTTAAAGGGTGAATGATTCAATTCATGGTAAGTTATCCGTTTTATTCTCTTAGGATACCCATTTCTGTCCATTCAGATCTAGCCGACCATTTCTGATGTCAAAGGCGAAGGACTGGAAAAACAGGCGCGATCTGTCGGATGTTAAAGAGTGCAGCGGTTCGTGGGAAAAAAATAACTGAGTATTTCTCCGCAAGACTTATGGATGAGAAGTCAAGTACCGGTATTAACTGCGATGGTAATTTTCTGATACGCTATTGTTTCTGTGAAAAGGTTCCATTACAAGATTAATATACGGCGTTCAACGGTACCATGCATTTCACGCGCTCGTGCATGTGAGCTGTAATGCTCTTGTCACACATACATTTTACTTTCTTTTCCGTCGGTTCGATGAATTTTATAGGAGATTAGCTTAAGAGGCTTCATTAATTGACTCTGTTAGGATATGATTATTTGATTACTTCGCTGGAATTATTCGCCAATAGATCCTATAAAATGGCGGTTTGAAAACAGGCCTACTGTAATATTTAATCTAATATCATCACGGGTCAATCAACATTCATAACAAGTATGTGGCAATTGTGTGTTAATTGTGGTTTTATCGGTAAATTTCCCTGTCCGCTTGAATATAACAATACACGCCAATCAATGTGACGTGATCTTTCCAATGTAATATGATATCCTATCACATTACGTATAATGTACAAATTAGTGTTGTGTTATGATCGCGCTATATATCCCCGAGGCATTCTATCGGCATGCAGCTTTGATAATAGTCCGTCACAGGTTTTAACGGTGATCTAACTAGTAGTATCATCATCAAATATTTGCATACCAGACAATAAATTCATTATTAAATCACATTAATCAGCATATTAGGTGAAGTAGGTATTAATAATACGCATTTATAGACGTATCTCGTTTGTAACATGTCACAATAAATTTTCATTATTTCGACATAAATGTTTCCATTATGATTTACAATAAAGGAAAATGTCATCATGTTTTATATTATTTAAAACAATTATTCGACACGAAGAAAAATTTGAACAATTCTGAAGGTATTTTGTTGTTAATATATTTTATATTTTATATTTCTATATTAAATTCGTTTCTCCTGGCAATTTTGTTAACAAAATAGAAATATAGTTAATTATAATTGTTATTTCTCAGTAATTATAAAATTAATTTAATTTTTTAAATAAAAGGAGGTAAATTTTTTTTATGCATAGCGTATATGGTTTCTTAGATAAAATTATTTCAAGAAAGACAAAAATATTTTACTTTTCTTTTCTTGGATTCTAATAATAAATAATTTTAAAAAAATTAATATGTAATATAATTTTTTGCTCATGCAACAACGCGCAAAGCAAGTTCTTTACATAAAACATTGAGAAACATTATGAGAATAAATAAATAAATTACATTAACTAAATTTATAAATTTATAATTAAAAATAATTAGTCATAATCATATCATGTATGATTACATGGCAATATCTATGATGGGTTTAATCATAGTGAAATGCCCATAGATAATTGGCGATGTAATACTCGCATATGTTCGTACCATAGAATAGTACAGGAGTTAATCAATTAATTTCAGGTAATAGCCAGAAATCGTTAATCAAATTAGATTGTATAACATAAAAGATAAAATGAAACAGTCTGTTTTAGAAATTAAACCTATTTTTGTTATTTCTTCATGTAAACGATATAAAATGATTATTTTAATAAGTTGTTAGTTTATCAAATATTATCAAATATTATTTATCCAATCAATTAATATTTTTTATTAAATATATTAATCATATTAATTATTTTGAGCATATAGAACTATCAAACTATTTGGCCTGATTTTGACAAAATAATTGGCAAAATAAATAATGTTGTTTTACATAGAAAAAATTAATTTTGATTGTAAGATTTAATTTTTGATATATATAAGAGAAATTGAAAGTGCAAATATTTATTTATTTGAAATACAAGGAAATAATCAAGAATATTAAATAGTACAGATATAAATTTAGTGAATTAATCTATTCTTATTAAAAATGTGTTGCGTGAAAAACATTTACTTTCTTATATTATCTGAAGCCTTTTGTTATCGAGTATTTCTTAAGTAATATAATATATAGCATGATATTTTTCGATGCATGTTCATAGAGAGTACTTTATTACAAGAGTATAACAGAACGTGTCAAAGGTGATACTAAAGAACCGCACTTCGTTGTAGCATGATATCATAACATGAGCGGATAGAAGATGCATCAGCCACTCGAGATGATCTTGACGCGTCCTGCAGGTTTCGAGAATACTTTTACATGAGATACTATTTCTTTTAAAAAATGCGAAAAACCGCATGATGTTAAATAACATAAATTCTTGGCATTTTTCAAGGTCAAGAAGCATCTAGAAAATATACGAGATGTTCTAGCAGACTAGATAATGAATAAGTCAAATAAGATATGTAAATATAACAGTTTCCATTTAAAAAATTTGGAAGAACATTTTTGTGATAAACAAGTAATTAAAAATGAAAATAATTTTATACAGATTTCAGATTATATTTTTAGTACAGCGTAAAATGTAATTTCTCAAAAGAATTTTATCATTTTTTAATTATAACAATCTCGTTAATAAATATATACATATATATATATATATATATATATAAATTAAGAAATAAATTATTTAAATTATAATAAAAGTTCAGAATACAAAATATAATTTTAGAATATAAAAATTTCAAATTTAGCTCTCTCTTTGTTTTTATTTATGCCTCTAATAGGAGATTATTTTAATAAATCCTGCAACTCACTATTCAATTCGGTGTTTGTGCCTTTGCTTTAATGTAAAGTTTAGTTTTAAACTTGTTTGTTCGAGATATTTATTAACGGCTCGTTAGTACGTTATGCACTTCTGTTGAAATTATTCCAAAATTTGTTGTCGTTGTACGTTGGAACGACTTACTCAAGAGCGCCTCTGGCTTGCAACGCAAATTATGATTTCATTACCGACAATCCTTGCGCTTCGCGCCACATTGGCCGGACAATAATAAATGAACTCTGACATTTCCATTCTCTCTGTCTCTTTCTCTCTCTAGTTCTGTCGCTCTACATCATCACTATGCGCCCTTTTTTTGCTTTGTTCTTCTGCCGTTTGTACGTAATCACTACCAAGTTGTTACATCCGTAACACGGATGCGACACAATTTGATAAAATTATAACTGGTGCATCGGTTATGAGATGAAGTGATACGCTGATGATTTGACAATCACGCTAAAGTTTACAATTCTCGTCTACGTCCACTCTTATCATCTTCAGAGAAATCGCTGTGAAGCAAACGTAACATTTTTATCGAAACTCAAGCTGGTTCAAAGTTTCGTAATTAATTAATAATTGGAATGAGAATTTTAAACGATTTAAAACTTATACAAACTTATATACTACATTGGCAGTAAGTGAGCTCTCTCTCTCTCTCTCTCTATATCTATATTTTTTCGTTGGGCTTACAGGCATACATAGCTTACATAGTTACGGGCACAATGTAGAAATCAAACGGAGTGGCATTTATGGGCTTGTTTCCAGTTTAGCACCGCGAGAGAGAGTATTCGCTGTACCTACTTCAGGTACCTCTCGTAACACATCCTGATGAAACACACAATGCCGCTCGTGTTATTAGGATCGCTTTACGCGCCGGACGGTACGTATATAAAGTCCATCGCGCTCACGAGAAGCAGATAGAGGCATCGCAAAACTACTTACGACATGAGGTTCTGTCGGAGAACGAGCGAAGAGGCGAGGCACCGATCTATCGTCCTGCCCTCGTAAAATCTTTCCAACACGCTCGTGTCCCGCATGCGGGATCCGGCGAGCGTCGTATTAAGACACCGACGGTCGGAGGGTGCTCAGCCGGCCGTGGGGCCGCAAAACAATTAGATTTTCTTCGTAATGGCGTGCTGGCCAGAAACTATTAAGCTAATTCCATGGCGCCTGCATAGTGCCGTGGTGTTGCGCCACGTAGTACGAGGAACGGGGCTTGCGGGTGTTGGTAGAAGGAGATATCACGAGCACAGAGCGTAAACTATGGTCGGGTATGTGGCGACGGCGGGACGGTGGGAGGAAAGCTTACGGCCGGGCAACAAAGTTAGAATCTGATATGACCCGATCTAATTTTGCGATAGGATGGAAGTTCCGACAATCATTATCGTGTTATATCGCGAATGGTCGACGGTGCGTAGTTCACCCTTCATTTCGTATGGCAACAAATTTGCAACGTATCTAAATTTGTCGTCAACGTGTATCCTGTTTCCGTCAGATTGCTCCGTTTTAATTTACTTTTGGTTATTTATGCTCTATTAGGATTTCTATTTTAAATTAGCCTATGTTATTTCTTTCTTACATTGCATGGATGGACATTTTGATTAAATTTATTTTTGTAAAATCTTATAATCGACAGTAAACTTTGAAGTGTTTTTCCAAAGGTGTACTTGTGGAGAAACTGATTTTTCCTCTAAAGAAAAATATTTCCAGAAGCGTGTTTTAAAAATATTATTACGCAATTTTTAAATAAAGCTGCTTCTGATATACTTTTAAATATCATCCAATCATTTTTCTTTGAAGGTATAAAGTATGATTAATTAAAAAATGCGCTTACTTGCAAAAAGAAAATTGCAAAAGGTATGCATACTGCAAATGCTTCAAGAGTTTGCGAGGAAATCGTAAGAATGTTTTCTCAGCTAACTTAATTTGTTCATGGCCAATGCTAGGGTTTGTAATGACTTTAAGAAAATGGTCCATTAATATTTACGTGAAAATTTATAATTAGTAATCAGAAAATGCATCTTTGTTTTTGTAAATTACAGGATATAATGAAAAATTTACAAGTCATAATAGCAGCTACATTATCGCTCCAGCTTCATCAAGAAAATTTATAAAATCTTTCTCTCTTTCATTCCTATCCAGTAGACCGTAATATATATATTGAAGTACTAAGAAAACCTTCTAAATGTGCTCAAATACTTTTCTACCTCGTGCTTTCGCTCGTCTCGGCGCATTTTTATTTTGCGCCTCTTGCTTCGCAGCCTTACCTAACTTTTGCCGTCTCACCTTGCCTTACCTGGAAAACCCGCCGGAATTGAATTACAGGTAACGATGATCTGAGAACTAATGGACTTTCCGGAGGTGGGATAAGCCGCCGAAGAGGTGAGGAGCGCCGCGCGAAGAGGAGGAGGGAATGGGGGGAAGAGGAGAGAGAAAAAAGGAACGGAGCGAGCACGGAGGCGCGAAATGTTATCGAGCATCGACGAGCGTTCGATCGATTCGCCGTCTCTCACGGTGTTTCCCTTCAGGAAACTTTCGCGCCCCTCCGCACCCCGTGCCGCGAAGTGCGAGGGCGAAAATTGAGTTACGATGTCACCGCTACCCGTTCCGAAAGTCGCTCGATATGGAAACGAGGCGAGACTCGACGCCGACCGCGAAATCTCCATCGCTATCTTCGTCATCCCCCTTCGGCTGCTGTGCCCCTCGTGGCGTTCCGGCAGCCGCGGTTCTCCTTCGCTCTCTAAGAGATAAAGCTCTTTTTCAAGATTTCCCCGCTCTGCTCTTTGCACAGGACCGACATCACGTATCGTTTGCTAACCGGCGGTCAGAGGTTGATCCCTTGACTTGAACCTGGAAGCGGAGAGTGTGTGTGTACAAAATCTCAGCGTTTACGCTTTCCCCGGCACGTTTTCCGCTAAAACTGCGGCATTTTTCGCGGATATTCAACAGATGGGAACAGCTCGTTTTTGGCGCCAGGCAAAGCCGGAGGGGATTTCCGCGGTCGGATTACGATATCTAGCAGAATAAATGGCTAAATGATATCGTTTGTAGCGGTATACCACCATTTCTTAAGTCACTTTTGCACCGAGATGTTTCTTTTCTCAAGATATACGATTGTTATTGAGGAAGAATATATTTTTATTGTGCGCGTAACAGCTGCGGTAAATTAATCGTTAAAGATTCAGTACTACAAATATATTTTGTATTTTACAAGTAAACAAATTGTTTAATTGTGTATGTATGTGTGATTGCTAGGCGAAACACAAAAATAATTTATTAATACGCAATTTTGCATTGAAAGTAAGAGACAAATGGAAAGCATTGTAAAAAAAATGAAAAGCTTACAAAAAATGAAGGAAGATTGAACTCGGCAAGAGAACTTACTCTTGTTCCTCAACCAAGATTTTATTTCCATCGCTCTCAATTAATTTGGATTTTAGTTTGGCGACATGAAGGATAGCGGTCGTTGGGAAATAAGGAACTCAATTATTTCACCGGGAGTTCGCATTGTATCCGGTACACGACGCAACCCCGTGGCACCCTCATCGACTTTTCCATCTTAACATCGAGGTAGCACAGTAGACACCCTTCGTTAGTTCAACGTTAATAGCATTGTGCAAAAACCATTACCGCGTAGTTTTGCGACCGATTCTAAGCGAGAGAATTGAATAAAAGCATAATGCACGGTGCTGTATTCAACGGAGGTTCCACGAACGACAAAGACTGCGAAGCTGGAGGCGGTGATGGAGATGGTGGGGAAAGAGTGGACGCAGTCGTGCGGCTTTTTCGCCCCGTTGGCTTGGGGTATTTGACAATTTTGATCCTATGTCGTTTAAGCGAACAAATACATCCACGAAAAGTGAAAATTGTGGAAGTTTGAGGAAGTTAGAAGACTGCCGGCTACACGTGGCAAAGAAAAAGGAGCGAGATCAAATCGAGATTTTGAGAAAGTGTCTGAGGAGGAAAGTAAGAAAGAGAGACGAGCGTGGAATGAACGCAAAAAGGAAAAGTGAGAACCGTGGGACGAGCAGAAGAGAGGATATTACAGACTCAGGCGAACCGGAAGTATATGTGTACATATACCAGTGTGACCTCACGTACCAGCGATCGTTGTAGCATGCTGGATCAGCCGTTTCAACGTCGACACGCCTGATTGGATGCGGTAAAGTGACATCGGAACGCTTAGACGCCATCCACTCGACAACAATCAAGAACTGTAATAATCTTAAGTCCAGATTAAAAGCTCCTCTCTTCTTTTTGTTTGGCTTTATATATGTTGATTGTAACACATTTGTGGTAACACTACGTTTGCTATTTGTACACAATTGCGTAAAAGAACCAAATTAAAGTTAAATAAAAAGGGGTTATTTAATTAAACTACATAGATGAATATTCATCATATACAAAATATAATTTCTATATGAATTATATCTCATATAAATTGTAAATATAACATTTTGTTTGTTATATTTATAATTAGATGTAACTACATAATTTGAAATTGATGTACATAACATTTATATATATATATATATATATAAGAAGATCTATATTTCTATTATACAGATCTAACTGTTAGTAAAATTCATATTGCAAATATTAATTCTGTATTTGATTAAATGCTTTAAAATTTAGTAAAAATGATGATAAATATATATACAAATAATGATTAAATATATACTTATATTGATTGACGATATATCGATTAGTTCGGTAATTAAACCACTTCTAGTGAAATAATATACGAATATTATTTGTTGCTTAATTAATCACTTGGACATTTATAATGCCTCGGATATGAGATTAATATCTGAATGCATGATTACATTGATATTGTGATTATACGAGCACGATGGGATGCACAATATGTCGGAAAATTGAGAGGGGGGAGGGTGCTAAGTCAACATATCCAAACAAATACATAATTCTTGTATTAAACGCAGTATTGTTATATCATATAAATCGTAGCTTTGTTCTCCGTTTATCTGAAACGCAGAGAGAATATTTCGGACGGAAGATGTTATCAATAAAATATATTAAACAGAATCGGCATGTTGTTACATAGTTAACATCGAACGATTTACCATACCGTTAAGTGTAATGATATTATTAATCAATTATATTAATTATACATATCGTTATGAGAAAAGAATATAATACTGATATGTTGACGAAGTTCGATTAATGATAAACAAAATTAGCTGAACATTAGTCAAATTATCCTACCTAAATTACGGCTATGGTTATTACATGGAAATAATTGCGTGTTAAATACGGCCTCTTGCATTTAGCGTTTGAATATCCATGCCAGTGTGTCACATGATCGTATAGGTGCGCATGACGTAACTATTATAAAAGCGGAGATTGCTCGAACAATTGCAAATATTCGTAAATTATTCAAACTAACATTCTACTTATTGATATAATTAGTTATAGTTATAAAGGCCGTTCTTTTGAAACTATGTACACGCAGTTTCGCATTCAAAGCTGCGGGTAACATAGAAACAAAGGAAATTACTAGAATATCTGTAAATTTTGCTTGTGTATGGAAATCGCTGTATTATTGATAAAATTCAATCATCAGCGAAAGAATCGCGTCGACAATTCATTTTACACACGTATACATTCAGTTAATCTCTGATTCGCGATGCGCGCGTTCGAAGCGCGGATACTCGCCGCCATCCTCGCCGCGATGCAGCTGACCCGCATAGTTACTCGTCTTAAAGATTTATTTCCTCTATAAATGAAATCCGATGTCCCGCACGCCGTAACCGGGATGATTCATGGCGCGTCCCTTCGAGTGTCATGCAGTTCATACAGTGGGAATACAGTTTTCGTGGCTGCGGATAATAGACCAAGCGATATCGACCTCTCTTCTTTCTCTCTCTCTCTCTCTCTCTCTCTCTCTCTCTCTCTCTCTTTCTCTCTTCTCTCTCTTGAAGTGCTCGAAGATCGAACTTGGACGGAAATGCGGAGGAGCGGAGAATCTATTGGCAACCGGCTCCAATGCTAACAGTGAAATTTATCATCTCGTTTCGTAAGAGCGGACTTTAGTTACGATAGCAAGCTTCAGTTTTCCTTATAATGGGGATATGTATTTCTCTGCATCGACAATAAAAAAACTAATTACTTTTCTTGGCAATTTTAAAGTCCATAAAGTACACTTCGAAATATTATTTCCATAAATAACGCGATAATGATTGAATGATATTTCAACAATTTGCATATTGCACAGTTACTTTTCATTTGTTTTAATTTATTAAACCATGCCTCATGCATCGGAACAGGGCAATAAAATCATTTGTAAAATCGTAGTCGTTTATGTGGAATTACGCTACCCGCCGATAATACGCAAGATTATAGTTCCCATGATTTCTGATACACCGTCGCATTTCGATGGAGATATCCCGAATACATGTCATTTAATACATTCATTTTCTCGCTTAAAGCCTGATATTTGCCATAGCAATAATTTATGCAAATTATGGATTTCGTTTTGCCTACGCACCTATCATACGCGATATTGTCAACGACGTTATTAATGCGCGATGTGATATATTAATATTAATATTATAGTGTTATCCGCGGTATTATACGCACCATTATACGTATCTATACGAATGGCATCATGTACGTAGTGTGACATCTTGCATCGTCACGCAACTCATCGTTGTGATGAACTTCGTAACAGCGGGACAAGTGATCGCCGTCAACCATTGACAGGTTTGCGTCGACCAGTTAGCGCCGACTGTCGATACCTGTCAATCATTATCCTATACAGTGTACATGCTCCAGTACTCCTTAACCTGCTACTATCATGCCTTTATATTCGACATGTAGCAAGTTTCGACGTAGAGCAAAGGGATATATTCGGAAATAATATTTTGGAAATAATTTCTTTGGAAGTAATTTCTTTGGAAATAATTTATTAATATCTAACAATTTATTTTTGTATTTATTAGGTAATTTTTTAGGTTTCTAATAGACGAAATTGCGCATAATATATTCAATTATATTTACAAAAATAATGTAAATAGCAAAAGGATAAACTACGTGTTATAGCAAGTAGTAATGCTGCGAATTAATCCACCTGAGAAATGAGAAATATCTAACTGATCAATTATACATGCCCATTTTATAATTAAATCTAGTTTATATTTTCAAAAGCTATTAATTGCTAAGAAATTTTAATGCGATGTTGCATACATGATTATTATCATAATACAATTATTTTATTTTGTATCAGATATTATTGTACGATACAGATTTCATCGTTAAACTACTTTCATTAATTATTGATTTAATAAGGTCACAGTTGTTAATCTCAATTTGATAATTATAAATATATTCATTGTAATTTCCAACATAATCAGAAGCCATAAAATCTACATTTATTGTGCAAAATAATTATGAAAGATATCAACATATTTATCGTAATATAATTATTATAACAAACATAACACGTAAATATAATTTATTTTATTATACTTTATTACATAAATGATATGAAGATATAAGTCATTCGACGTAAAATAAAAGAAACATATTTACAGTTATTGCCATTCGATTATTTTTTTCTCTTTATCTGTTTTTAATATTTCACTTTGATCGAACGGCAAGTGCAGCCGCTCAACAGTTTTAAGAATATGTAAATGCAATATTAAATAAATCATGAGAATTAAAAATTAATAGAGCATAAAGCTAATCTCGTTCTTTTCCAGCAGAGATGACGGTCAGAGCGTGATTAATGCGACTTAAGATGCTCTCTTTCCGCTCAGCGATAATCCAAACGCGGACATCTGACACGCATGCGGAATTTATTTCGTTTACCCTCGCGCCAAGGAAAAAAAAAGTTTTATGACTAATATGCGATAATGTGCCATCCAATACATATATATTTTCCCGGAGCCTGATAAAATTGGAGACCCGTCAATACCAGCCGCCGCAGATGCCGGGCCGCCTCTGTTGTTCCGCCCGGTACTGCGCGGCAGTAAACGGCCAAACTTTTCTCCTTAGTTAAAGTATCAATATTTTTAGATGGCGCAGCTTTTTCCCTTATACCTGAGATGTTATTTCTTCGGTATTGATTTTCTTCATTTCAGCCATCCGCTTTCGGCTAACCGCGGTAAATTTCCTCGAAACGCGTGGCATTTCGTAAAATAGAAATGTCGCTATTGAGGCTAAACAAAAATCCCACGGCTTTATATATTACGTAATTGAATCTTCTTAAAGGAGTTCTGTCACAGAAATGAACATTTCGTAACCACTATTTGTGCGTTTGTACACGTTGGCGTTCATATTTCCTGCGGATAAATGAGGAAGATTATTATTAGTAATGTTATTATACGCTTCATTAGATGAATAACTAGTTTCCTGCAAGCACATTATCGTAATCGTATAAAAAAATAAAAATCTTAGCAAGTTTCGAGCTTTAGCAGTAATTATCGTGTTATTTAATTACATAAATTAATTAGATTACATCTGCATAAAAATAAATAGATGTATTGTTATCTAAATCTCTATAATTTAATTTGTTATAAGGAATTCCATCAACTTCAATTGCAAATTAAGATAAAAATCAATTATATATTTACAAAATTTAAAATTGCAACATTCGAAATAGATATTTACTTAATATAAAAAATTAAGTAAAATAATGTTATTATATATAGAAAAGGAATTACAAGTTGTCATCTAACAAACTGTGAAAAATATTTTCCTCTGGTTGTGTAAGCCAGAAATTGCAGCATAAAAGGATTGCATTTGTTGAAAACCTCAGTTTAATGATGCAATTATGTCATGTGAATTTATACTTGTAAGCAGCACTTGTAAACATTACATAGGCAATAAATATTACTTTACTCGTTCATAAAAAAGTTTTATCTACAACGTGCATGCAAATTTTTGCATAAGCTTCTAACATGCAAATTGCAAATTGCAACCAACAAAATGCAAGTAACAAGTTCTTTTATACTAAAATTTTGAAATTAATATTAATTATAGCTTAGAGTGCTTGATTCTTTATGGCTGTAACAATTATATATAATATATATATATATATATATATATATATATATGTTGCTACAGTTTTTAGAAATATTTTTTTCTTAACTCTCTCTCTTTCTCTCTCTCTTTTTCTTTCCAAATCAATGTCTTTTTCATAAACAAATTTGTATGTTTATAAAAAGAACAAAGAAATATGTTTTTCCATTTTATATCGTAAAATAAATTTTTTTCCTTTAATTTTTGATAATGTCAAATGTTTATACAGATAATAGTTTATTAATGAGTTATCTTTCGATGACTTTCGTTTATTTTCCAATTAGCAGAGCATGGCAACTTGCACGAAGAAAGGAGAACGGTGTGAGGAGGGAGACGGACAGGCCGACGATTTACAGCTTTCGCCGAGCAAAACAGGCCGAGATGGAAGTTCCTTGGCCGCTGGTATGCGCCGGAAGTAAACCAATTAACCGGTTGCAAGTTTCGCGGAAAATCTGAAACTTAACTCCCACAATGCTTCTTTCGCCAAATCGTAATCCGGCATTTTGCCCCGCGATGCCCAGCGTTCGCGCAGTGTGGCAGAAAGGAGAATACTATCTCTCGAGGGCGAGACAGAATACCGTCGACATTCGGGCGTCGTCGACGGACGTTGTAAAGGACGGCGTCGACGTCGGCAGCAACAACAACGACGACGACGACGACGACGACGACGACGACGAAGGCGACGGCGACGGGGACGGCGACGACGACGGCGACGACGATGACGACGACGACGACGACGACGACGACGACGACGACGGCGACGAGAAGGACGAGGGCGACTCAAGTGCCTGCAAACGAATTACGTTGCGCGGCCGAACAAAAACAGCAAATCCGGTAATCTTGTTTCAGACTCGCCGGCAAACTGCTGCGAGTCGTAAGGAGAGCAAACGTTCTACTACTTCTAATTAATTTCTGTTTGCGTGGTAGTAGCTGGATGGAGGAGGACAGCTATCAACGAGGATACGGAGGGTTGGAGAAGGAGAGCGAGAGGATCGGATAGCTGGATGGAGGCACAGAGCGGGGATTGACATTCACTGAGCTCGTTTTTATGGGTCCTCGTTAAGACTTCTAACGTGAATTGTCGGGAAAGCTCGAGACACGCAAAGATTCGAGACACGCTGTTTTGATGGTCAGCGCTTTACAACGTTACGATGGCTTTGCGACAGTCACGTGTAATACAACTCAGTTGTGATAAATGATATATTAACGACGTAAAAAAAAATGTGATTTAGTAATTGCGTTATATAACGTTGCAAAAAATGTATCTCTTGGAATTATTTAAATTTTTATAACTTTTTTCTATTTTATTTTTATATATAACAATAACTTACTATTTTGTTGCTTGACTGTGAAGTCAAGAAGATTCACCGAGCGAATATCAAATGAAATTACGTATCGCGTGAACCAAACTGGTCGCAGCAAAGTATTCTTCTTTTGATAAAATACACATCAATCAACGCATGTAAAATATTTCACACGTCAATTCCTGTGGATTAAAAGTTAAAGTTGAACGATTAGAGCTTACCTCTCGTAAGTTTCCATGCTGTCGTTTTAAAACAGCACGCGTTCGTAAAATCGAGGAATCGACGATACAAAAGTTTCTCCCTAAGCTGTAGAATTTCTTTCCAAAAGATTTCCCACGATGAATAGATGCGGGACAGTACGTACACCCTCCATGTCGCTTCCGTCCGATATCGTGAATAATGCAACGGACTTGGGTCAATCGGTAGCATGGAAAGATAGGTGATCTGTGTCGGAGAAATCGTACGCCGGAAGTTACTGTGAAAATATAGTGCCGCTGTGATTTTCAGACAATCTCGCAATTTCAATATGATACGTAATTCGCATCGATATACAAGATTAATGTGTAAGTTTTTTACATGCGCATGTGTATGCGGGTGCTTTTTTATATGAAAGAAATATACGTCACATTTTCCATTTTAAATTTTTATCTGAATTGTTTGAATTATCTGACTTTACTTTTCGCTTTTATAAATATATTTTATCATAAATATTTATTATAAATAATACTTTTATATGGAATCACTTCCAACAAATATTTTTCCATTATGTTTTATACATATTTAAGTTTTACATAGCGCCGATTTATTCAATATACAAAACTTGTGATTTCAATCTTTGAGTTTTTACGGTACATATTTCCTCAGCATGCAAAATGGTACGATAAATTATTACAGATTTATTTCTCGCAACGGATATCGAACGCGGTGGATATATCGCAAAGGAAATCGAGATGCAGCATCCAGACGGGACACACGCTCGCAATGTGGACTATTGTTAATTTATCAAGCTACTGTACTGTCGCGCGCGATACATTTTGCTTTCTCGCTCTCCACCGTGCAAACGAAGGTGTGTGAATTAACAAGCAGTGATTTGAATTTCTACACCGATGTGCACCGTTGCATTCTGTGTCACGCACGTGTATGTCGTTCATACAATTAGATAAGTGCGTTTGCAACAAAAGCGGAAGCGGAACAATACTGTCCGAGCGAGGCGCAATTCGAATGTTTAAATGTTTGGTTTCTGATTCACCGGAGCGCATTCCGCGCGAGAATATCTCACTCTCAAGGGAACCGAGCACAGTTGACTTTTTTTCAAATCATATTACGTTGTCCAGGTATTATAATGATCGGATACGCGAGTAAATTTACAAAAGAATATTAAGCTCAGAGTCAGTGAGGAAGTTCGATAAGAGCCAGTACGGTCTCGGTTAAACCTTGTCACCCTTCAACATCCACGTAGGTAAATGCGGAGTTATCCAGGAAAGCTTTAGAAAATTCGACACCATCTGGCGAGGCAAAAGGAGCCTCGAATATAGCTATCGTTCTATAAATACGCAAGCAACGAAAACACGTTGCGAAGAAGTTGCGAGAAATGTTATGTGAAAATAATGTTTGTGTTAAAAGCGAAATATTGATTTTGACATACATACGACAGCAGAGTGCATCTTTGTAGAATTTAATAGTTATTCAATTTTGTTGTCTCACAAAATAAAAAAAATATATTTTTCTGTCGTATAGAATTGTTATTCGTAAGAATTCTGTTTATCAAATTTCGAACTAAATAAAGCTATAGTAAAATGTTTTTTTAGACTCGACTATAAAAATGTTATTGCAAAGTGTGTATTTAAAAAGAAATAAAACATGACAAGGAATATATAAATATATTCTTCTTTAAATACTTCTTTAAATATACCAATAAATATTAGTTATCAAATTAGTTTTCTCATTTGTAAATTCCAGTTGAATTCAGTAATGTATTTTCACGATCAATCTTCCATTACCAACATCTGACAATTGTGAAATATTGTGTTTACGTCACATGTATAAGTTATGATGGGTTTGGAACTTTGCATGACGAGCAGAATCGTGGAAGTTATAATCAATGCGGCCTTCTTTACAATTCGCATCTTTATGCACGCTGTATTCGTAGCACATTTACTAGCATACCGCCATAATGAGGTCATGAAGTGTACACGACAAATACACTCGCATAAAACTGCCTTTCTAAGAAAAGTCGTAGATCTCGTTCAGATGGTTACACACACACACACACACACACACATACACGTGATGAAACGCTGCACCGGATCAATACTATTGGAACGTTCCGTAAATGTCACCGAAACTTTGAGACAGAGAGTAATGTGATATTTTATTCTTGCGTTTTGCTTTTTCTCACAAAACATCTTTAATCTTTGTACCTGAAAATTTGACAGTGAAAAGGATTTCTTTTTTACGCGATAATCATACATCTTATTCGTTTTATCTTCATCTCTAATTCCATAACAAATAATTGTTTGAGATTATGTATAAAGAGATAAAAACACCATTATATTATTTTAGTAATATCTAATATATTAAATTAAAATAATGCATGTATTACAATATAGAAATTTACGAAATTGGTAGCAAATGAAAACAAATTTATTTAATGCAATACATAATTATTTTATAATTGTGCGCACGAAAGTACTTTTGTTTCATGAAAAATTTGTTTAAATATAATAACATCTATAGTATTTTCAAATTTATTAACTCATATCTTAATCTATCTTTCTTTTTATAAATTTTTGTTTTTTATTAATAGCATTTATATTGATTATATTACAGATTAAGTTTAACATGGGATATGAATGTGTTGAATATTGAGTGCATTACTCTTGAGAATATCCGCAGTTTCTAAGGCACCATAATTAATAGGTAAGTTAGTTTAAGTAGATCCCAGGTTAAAAGACAACACATCCATTAAGCAAGTCTTCGGTATATCCTGTTCTTCCATAGTCCCTAAGGGGAGATTTTAAACAAAGTCTACTATATTTTATATATTTAGCACATATCTTACATTTAATTAGTCTCAAATCTACACTTTATTGATTCTAGGATAGAAAATTCTATAAAATCATTATACTTTACACATAAGCTATGATATTTCATTTGTGATTTATATAATATTTTAAAAAGTAAAAAAAATTAAAATAAATATTTTATACATATTTAGTATATGTTTAATAAATTAATTAAATTTAAGTTTATATTATATGTAATCAAATTTTTTTTTGTATTCAATATTGTAAAAAATGCGCCAGGCAAAAGAGGCCACGTGCATTCATCGTCTTCAGGTAAGCAAATTATGCAAGTAGTATGCGTTATTACCCTTTAATACAGGGCTATTAATTCGCGTTCTATGGTCATTAGCCACGTTTCTACGGCGGTGTATTAATTTCAGACGTTCTTGATACATACACGTCGTACCAGACGTGATGAAAGACGTGCAATCTGCTGCCGCACTAATGTTGCTGTCAGATGCCCAGGTGTTGCTTGACCCGTGTAAATCGATCTCAGCCTAAATTGCATCGTTAACCACTCTATCGCGCGACTGCGTTTCGCATCACAGCTCATTTCGCTCGATTTGTCCGCACGACATTATAGTTTAGAGATTGCCTTTCCTAATCATTCTACTAATGTAGGTTCTGTTGCAATAATTCAATACCTTCAACAACCAACATATCCACAAATAAGAAATATTCGCAACATAATGCAAACATACATGGCAAGTATGCATTATAAATGTATCCAAATTAATTTCTAAGTAATTATTTTATTAAACTATTTTTTAAAACATTCTCCTAGGTAGATAATTATATGTATCAACGTTTAAAGAAATAGTTCGGATTTGATGGATATTTACCTAATTTACTCTAATTTATGAACATGTATTTTATGTTATATTATTTATTATCTGAATAAAAATGTTGGTATTTGTCTGTTCGATAACTGCTTGTCATGCTTGCGTCCCTCGTTATACACCTTCAACGGAGAGACTGCTCTTACCAGAGTGTCGGATGTATCAAAGTTTATCAGAACCGATATACGTTGATCCGGAATTGATTATGGAAAATTGGATATTACGCCGATATTAGACTGTTACCTGAGTTCAAGCGAGTATAATTACTGATCATCGACGGTGCTGTTATCGCCTACCGTTCACACGCCTATGCGTGGGCGCACGTGATGCATTTGCATAACCACACGTGGTATGAGTAACACAAAAACGATAGAAAATCCGTTTTTCGTTAAACCAGTGGCTGTTCGCTCTCAGTTGGCTTCCTTTCGCCTCTATGAAACAATCGAAACGAATTATCGCGCGAACTTTCAATTGAAAATTTAAACCGGTACTCACTGGCTTCAGCTTCCCAATTTTGATCGCAGATTGAGGTCGTAAACTCGGAATAATTGGAAGGTTAAATAGTGACTTGAAAAACGGATAAATTGCTAATTTCTTCAAATTTCCAGTAGATGATCACAATTTAAAGGAATAACGGAGCGACAAATTGCCTTAATTACTTAAAGTCAAACCTTAATTTCAAAACTTTTTTAAATTTACACTTTTTTAAATTTACATTTATGTACACATTTATATACACATAATATATTCTATTATAAATATGAAATCAGTATTAAAAATTTCCAAACGTTCATTCTTCATTACATTGAAAAAAGGATTATTTTTTTCAATTGAAAAATAATTATTTAAAATTTATAACAATAGTTTGATAATAAAATTATACAAATTAATATTTTTGCATTCTGTTTAAATACAAATTAATATTATATTACACACATCTCTCTCTTTCTCGTAATGAAATAGATCTATAATTAAGTATAAATATAAACAAGATGGAATAATAACATGTTTCAAATTGTACAAATTTTGAATTAAAATTAATCGAAATTCTATATATCAATTTGTTCTTCATTTAGCCTTTGACAAATTTTTGGAATTTAATATCATTTCAAGATGATTAATATAATACGTAAATGTATGATTTACATGTGCAATAATAATCAATATATTTACTCAATGTTAATGTATATATTTTAGTTATTATGTGTAGTTATGTTGTCACATTTAATGTTATTTTTACAATTTGTATAAAATGTTATATACATACGTGACATTTATACATTCTCTCTCTCTCTCTCTCTCTCTCTCTCTCTCTCTCTCTCTCTCTCATATAATATCAGACGCAGTAGGTTGAAAATTGTACTTCTATGCCAATAAGTGGCAATATTTTGGATTATTGATATTTTGGATTGCAACATACACTTGAAATTACAGAGATGCAAAACACACACACACACACACACACACACACACACACACACACACACACACACACACACACACAGACACACACACGCACACATTAATTATCTATTTATTACGCAGCATTTCGTATTCACGTAAATGTTATTTAGAAATCTATGTTTAATTTAATCATATTGAAATGCTTTTCGCTTCTATCGATAACTTTTCAATAATATTGAAAAGTTTCGTTATTTCGATAGCGACGAATCAGGACTGTTGTTCACACCCCATCTTTTATAACCGGGCACCATTGAATCAACAACATATCCGATATCATCTGGTGCAACGAAATAGCTTCTATGAAAATGGTTCCTCGCGTCCCACCTATCACGGAAAATAGTTCTATTATATGAAGTAGCAGACGATCGGAAAATGGATGGCTATTGACAACAACTTAGAAACGTTCACGAGATTTGGAACTGCTCTATTCTTCTTTGACTATTGCTATTTCTTTATCTTGTAATAGGTATATCCTTTTACCAGTAAAGGTTTGCCATTAGGTACCACATGCTGCATGGTGCATGGTAGTAAAAGATTCAGGCAGAAACCTATTCCTCAGAGATACTATTCTCTCTCTCTCTCTCTCTCTCTCTCTCTCTCTCTCTTTCTCTCTCTCTGTATCTCTCTCTGTATTTCTCCATCTCTCGCCAAACGTTACTTGGCCGATATACTAGAATGTTTTACGATATTCGATTTAGTCACGTTTCGCGATTCCGGCTTCTAAAGGCACATCCGTGAGTTAAGACACGCGGGAGTTTTCATCGTTGAGAAAATAGAGAGATTTCGTTGAACGAAATAAAGATATTGCGGCACACATAGAAATTAGGACAGAATATGACATGGGAGAGAAGGTGGAAGAAAGAAAAATGAAGGGGAGAAGTTGAGGAACGTGAAATAGGAAGAGCAGAAACGAATGCAGAAACGAGCGCCGGAGTTAGTGCTATTTACTCGGTTTATACGCGACTTTCGCGGCCACTCGACGTTATATATTCTCTTCTGCCGACTGTCTTTTGTCTACCTTCTTTTTCTCCTCTCGCATGTCAATCTCCTTCTTGGTTTCCTTTTCTTCGCTTTTCCATTCCGTCTTCGGCACTGCTCTCCATTGCGCCGCATGTTCGTGCCGACTACGCTTTATCATTCCGCAATTATTTCACATACATGCCACTCCCCTTCACTCTCTTCTCCGACACCCTCTGTCATCCCTCTGACTCTCACACACTATCCCTTTCCTCTCACGGCACTATCACGCGGCCTTCTATAAAATATATACGTTTGTAGGCGGACCGGCGATGTGGCGGCCGGTTATTTATTTTTCCAGTAACTGTAATTTTTCAAACACGTACTGCCCGCTGGATAAATGTGCCAGCCTGTTTTTGACGCGCTGAAAAATACGATGTCGGATCCGACGGCATTTCTCGAGATCTCTCGGTGGTTAGGAGAATGATAAAGATCTAGACGGAGAATTGATTTTCTTCATTGTTGTTCAGTGTTTGCGCGGTCGTTTCTATATTCCTTTTTAATGAGTAAGCTATTTATCTTCAGATAATTTATAATAGAAAAGCTTACGCTTTGCCTTCGTATAATAGCAAGTAAAGTAGCAATAGTAATGAATACCTTTCTTGAGGTGCTCTTAATGCACAATGATACGCTGTACATCAGTCTGACAAAAATTTTGCATAGATGAAAATAATTCATAAATCAAGAATCTCAGGAAAATTCAATATTTATAAAATATACATTTTTATAAAACATTTGATATAAAACACATATACTTTATATATTTAAAAAGCTTCATATTTCTTTTTGTATACATAAATAATAAAATAATACGTTTTGCTTTATTAAAATGTTTGAGTGCTTTGTCATAGTCCGCAGTCGTGTTCGACAAAAGATAACATATTATATATACTCGAGGAACATCATCGGTTGGAAAAAAAAGCTATCCGCAAATTGGAGAGGCCATCACGACAGGCTCTCCAATAGTTGCGCCTGTCGCTTCATTTGAAGGTAGTACAAAATCCCTTTGAATTTCGCACCCATGCGACAGATACTGTACTGTCGTTCTTTCCCTTCTGTTCCCTTTGTCACGCAGAAACCGCGCCTCGGAACGCCGTATTAATTTCGTGATCGATAGAGAAAACGAACGAGAGCGGAGGGAAGTCATAGTACCGATGATCGAAGGAGTTATTAAAATGGATGGATATATTCCTCCGTCTTCCATAAGTTCCAGAATTGACTAACTAGCTCACACTTTTTTAATACTAAAAGTCTACTGATTGGTTTATAGCTTCTAATTTGAATATTAATCAATTCTTACTATAACGTCGGATAAGATGTTTGAAAAATGTGTTTGCTATTCTCGAGAGCACATAATGTTAATTATCCAGCTTGTTCTGCGGCTTATGAAATGTCTTGCATATAAAGAGGCGAATTACCAACGTGCATACATTGATCTTAAACCACGCGATCGAAATGCTTCAATGGCACGACGATTAATCAAATTTTTATAAATACATGTGTAATTATATGTGACCGATATGTTGTCCATTTGAAATACGAGCAAGGGATATCGTACGGTTTCTACGCAAATACGAATGGATAGAAAAAGGCACGTTTGTTCGCAAGAGGTATCTGTATGTTTCGCATGGAATTATTAAAGCTAAAACCGTAGTCCTCACGGTTTGCGTCTTGCAAGGGGATCCGGTACCGATATGTTGGTATACACGGTATGATATATATCGAGATTACGGCGATACATCGGCGTCGACAACGTCAGGCTGTCCTCGGATATATTGGAGCATGTTGCCGATGGAGAAAGATCCAGATATGCCGTTTCTAGTCGAGTAGGCACAGTTTCAATAATATCATCTTGGCGGACTGCATATATCTTCGAGGATCAATCGTTCGGGATCTGGAGCTTTCGGGTCAGTTCGATGATGAGGTCGAACTGTAAGAAGCTCGCACCAATGGTGCGCCACGACGATAAGGCACGTCTTCCTTGGAACACGGTGTAGTACAAACGATGTGGCACGTTCGATATGGTAAGGCATCATAATATGGGCAGCTTACTAATAATGCCCGCACGAAACATACCGCTAAGTGTATACTATTATGTATATATATATATATATATATTAGCTTATATACCTCTTTAGAGAATAATACTGGTGTTGGTGCGTACTGCAAAGACTCATACTATTTACACGTATATAATGTTGTTTGATGTATCTACTTTTATTATATAGTGTAGTGATATTGTGTAATTATTTCTTTATTACATTTCGTAGAAAAATAATTCTAAACATATTATAATCTTAAAAAATGCAAGCTTTAAAAAGCACAAAAGTGAAAAACACATGAGTAAATTTAAATTGTAAAGATATAAATCATTTTCAAATTATTTTTTACTATAAATAAATTATATATATATATATATATATATATATATATATATATATAATATATTAGAATTATTTTTAATAAAAATGACATCACTACGATATTGTTTACTATTGCTTCATAAACTTTATTTTCCATGAACTTTATAACTAAAATATTTTGATTTTGTTTTTATTCATATTCTTTTATATTTTACAAAAATAAATTTCTGTAATAAATTAAGTTTGTAACCAGTAAATTTAACTTACATACATAATAAGTTGAGTTATTTTAACAGTAATAAATATTTCTCAAAATAAGAAAAGTTATTAGATTGGAATTGCAATGATCTTTACTCGCCAGATTAATTAATTTCTCTCAAGTTTTATAAAGTTTTATTTATGTTTAAAAAATGTTTATTACTATTTATAAAACATACAAATTTTTTGTTTTGTTTTGAAAATAAATGTTTAAACATTAATGATTAAAATTTTCTATAAAAAAAGAAAACTATTTTACATTATCATTATTACTATAAATAGTATTATAAATAGTATAAATAGTACTATAAATAGTATAAATAATATTAAAAATGCTACAAATGATCAGCTTGCCTATTGCCCTTCACAAACGTGCAATCCATCTCAATTATTGGTGAATCAATATGCACTTACACGTGAGTTCACCAGATGTTAAAAGTGTAACATAGCAACTACAAGTACCGTTAACAACTACAAATACCGTTAGAATTGTGACTTCTAATATTCATATCTATCAGTACAGAATAGATATTTTTGGATTTACAATGATTTTAGTACTAACAAAACAGTATTCGATCTCATCATCCACGATTAACTTTGTCGATCTATTAATTTCAAAAAATGTAAAACTCAAAACTGATTATTCTTAATCTAATTTAATAATTATTTTGATTAAAATTATTTTTTAATTATTATTTATATGTATTATATTTTATATAGGTATAAATTACAATTTGTAGAAAATAGACAGATGATGAATCTGATTAACTTTCGAAACAATTTACCTATAGTAGTCTATATTGATCCTGATGAAGATTAAACTATTAACAGAGAGAAAGAAGAAATACAGTCATGATGTTATTACAATGAATAAGTTAGTTTATCTATGTTCAGGAAATTGTCGAAATATTAAGTCAACGCACGGCCGAGGTCACATCCATGGTGGATTCATCATTGATAGAATACTATAAATTCTCAATTATTAATAAGCTTAAGAATAAGATTGCAGTCACACAACATTTCGATATGATCATTAAAAATGATCAAATTTTGTAGAAGTTTGATATGTAATATTCATGGACATGTAATATTCATGGTCTACTTACTTGAGATGTATCTACATCTGAAGTCAGTACCGTACTAAGGGTTCGATAACTTTGGCCTTTAAATACAGGTAGACTTGTAACTATAACGGGAAATATGTAGAATGTTATAAAATAATTTCATGTTAAATATGTATAAGCAATTGGAGTAAAAATCTCTATTAAAAAAATTTCATTTGGGCACCTATTCTAATTATTTTATAGAAATTTCTCTTTACTATAAATGACTACTATGAATGATCAAACTTTCTAGGTCGACATATCATGTAATATTCACACCAAGTTCGCTGAAGTTCTATCCATGTCTGAAGTCAATGCACTTCTGAGAGTTCGATGGCTTTGGCGCCTAGACATAGGTGGGCTTTGAAACTGTAATGGTAAAGATACATGCATAGTTTCAAATTTAAAATAGCTTTACACTGAATATGCCTAAATTATTAAATGCTATAAGAAATGCTATTAGTAAATCATGTTTTAGTCTAGCTATTTACTGGTTAGAAACTAAAATTTATTGACCAATTTGATCCGTATTGTTTCTATTTAATTATTAATCAGAAAAGGTGGTCAAGATATTTCATGGTTTACTGACTAGAAGCTGGTCAATTACTGACTAATATTTCCTTATTAAAAATTTTTGCCTAATTATTGAATAGTTATCCAGTAAATTCACAATAGTATAAACTAGATGGTTTTTGGTCTGTAATAAATTTTTCCGAGATATTTCCTTATTTAGAAAGTTTTATTTATTTAATACAGAATTTTGCATACGTTTTACTTAACTTTTCGTCGGAACGTTTAATTAATTTATTTTATTCAAATTACATTGACAATTCGATAGCTTTGGCATCTAAGCATAGATAGGTTTTGAGTTTATAACAGCAATGAGACATATAGAATTTAATAAAACTAGATACTATTAACGTATGCTATCTTCTCTTTATATATTTCAATTAAGTATAAAATTACGATCAATATTCTATGATATGTATATGTACATTATGTTATATACATGTCTACATTGTACTATGAATAGCTATTGCGTAACATGAAGAAAATTGCTTTACATATTCATACATCAAGATTATTTGATCATAAAATACTCCGAAGAAAGTACGAAATAAAATATTTTCTCACAATTTGTAACATTCTTATCCGTGATGACAGTTATGTATACATGTGAAAAATATTGAAGCTGTTAAAATACATAATCTTCGTGCTGACGGCTATCCTCATAACACGAAGTAAGCGAAACAAGAAAATTAACAAATAACATGGAAAAGCGGCAACAATTAAATTTTTGCACGATCTTTTTAGACGTTGAGAAGATGCATTTGTTTTCTGTCTTTTTGAGAATGTTTAATTCTAATAGTATTAAAATAACATACACACATCATATATCTATTCCTATCAAATTGTTACTGAAAATTTGTGTAAATAGATTTTAGTTAATAATTTCGGCGTTACCATCATTATCGATGTTTGTGCAGCGTGTAACAAATTCATAGCGTCGTAGCATTTGCAAAATCCGATTAAAGCGATTACTCCAATTCCTCACGGGCCTACTGCGTCTTTGATGCGATCGAGCGAGCAACGCGTGCTCGGTCCGATCACTCCGTACGTACAGGCGTAACAGGCGCGCTATTCGCGAGATACGTGGCAAATCGTCGACGTGATTGTCGGCGTCGACAGAATATCCTTGAGCGCGGGAATGAAATTAATGGCGCGCGAACGATATGGATGCACGGAACGACGGCGAAATTTCGCGATAGCGTTATGCGATGGGAACCCTTCGAAGCACGTCTCTGCGCTTGCAGTGTATCCGCGGCATCACATGCCAGCAGTTTCGTCGCACCTCTGCCTATGAGCTATGATAGGACGAACATTCATATGCGCTAGCTACGCACGCACATATCCGCGTGTACGCATCTCTGCATAATCTGGGCCAATAATGTACAACAGCCAGCGTAAGCGGTACACACAGAAGATGAATCTTACAGGACTTGGTAAAGTCTGGAGGAATCAGTCAATCTTTTCTATCTCTTTAACTGATGTAGTAATTTATTTTATCTTTAGAAATTGTATATTGAAGATATTTAGTGTAAAAAAAAGGTTAAAACTGTAAATAAGCTTATAATAGTGCTGTAATAAGCTGGTGAAGTCTACTTCGAGATGTACTAATAGACATTTTCGAAAGTGCAAATTTTGTTAATATACAAATGTAACATTTATATTTTTTTTTACTTTATTTTCTTTACTTAAAAATTAACTTTTTATGTCATATTATTAATGTTTTATCAATAATACACGTTATATAAAAATAAAATAATCGGTATTTTGCAGGGAACAAAATAATGCTTTGTATGCATTACACTTGCACGCTTAGTATGCAAATTTACAGTAAATTTTATTATAAATCGTTTCAGATTCAAAAACATACATACTTTTCATATATGTACGTATAAAAGCTACTTTACATCTAATTAAAATATTATTATACGCAGGAAATACGAAAAAATTATAAAATTTTGACATTTTACATATATAAAAATAAAATTTCAATTTATATTTTATTATGATAGCCTAATGTATTGTATCAATAACTTTAATATTTTTTATTCAAATTAATAAAATTCAAAATTAATAACTGCATTGAATTTGCAACAATATTTTCTAATATTTAACAGATATATTTATATTTATATGTATATATAAACATTTTTTTTCGCTAAATAACTGTTTCTATTATAATCGTAAATGTTAATCGTATGCAATATCATTATTGCTTATAATTAACACTCTTAACTTAAATCTTAAATGTTTCTGATATATGAACTATAATAAAGGAAAGGAAAATTCATGTTTCACACACGTACACATGTTCTATATTGGAAAAAACCGCGAGATTGGATTATTATTTTGATGAAAAATTTCGATATTTTTTTTTTAAGTTAATCTCAAATAACTTCGATAGTTTGTATCTTACTGCATGCCATTCCGGCTTCATCGTTTCAGGGATTCTAGTTATGTTATACTATTCATTTCTCGCGGGAATGTCTCTCCGATACATAGATTGCATGATTAAACGAACAACACGTTGACAATTTGTTTGTCAATTCGCTTGTTTATTTTCAATACTGTGAAACGCTAATATCGCACGTATTAAAAACGGCGAAACTTATTGGTTCAGTGAATGCAATGAAAAGATTATCCGACTGTATAGTACAATATCGGCTTAATAAAAGAACATTATAATAGGTTGCTTCATATCGATTGTGCAGACTTTTCGTGTTGTTTGCGCAAATCAATTATTATGCACAAAGAATTTCGATGAACGTGAGTATATTACATTAAATTAAATAAACACGAGAATTATGAAGATTGATGAAATATAAAAATCAGTTTTTGATAAGTTTATTGTGATTTAATCGATTTTTTTCGTTAACAAAAATAATCCTCTTTACGCACTAACACAAACGCATATATATATATATTTAACTTCATAAAATTATTACTGGTTAAATCAAATTTTTATATATTTTTCCAAAAATTAGTTTATTAGATAAAGTATACGAAAGAGAAATGACTGTTTCTCTAAAGATGATGTTTTTCTAATATTAAAAATGTCAATATGTTGCATCCAATAAATTGTACAAAGATACGATGGAACATATTAAAGATTCAAAGCTATTTTGTACACTTACACGAGAATGTCGATATATTTCTGTTAAAGGAATTATTATTGTACCGAGAAACCGAGCTAGAGCTTGTGATGTTATTTATCACGTCTTCGGTTGGTTCTAATAAAAGATTTTGCTAAAAAAATCGAAGTTATATTAAACGTTCGTCCGTCATCTTATAGCCGCGTATGATTTCTTGTTTTATTTTGACATTGATCGATGTCTACGTTATTTCACATCTAGGAGCTCAAGACTGATACGCATTATTTGAGTGGTACAGAAATCTGACGGTTTAACGAAAAGAAAAGAGAGTGGAAAAAGAGAGGGGAGAAATTATTCGCGAAACTATAAAACAAGTGTATTCGTGAAAATAATTTTTATTGTACACTTTTGTCAATTATTATGTATACATTGTGTTATGCAATGTCTTAAATGATTTCTTCTTCTTTTGACACAGAAGACTTCATCGTAAATTTTGTGATTCAAAAAAGAATTAATTTTTACGTTCGGAATAATTTAAAATGTTTGACATTTTATAGAAAAAAATAATTTTTTAATAATGCTGTCGTGGAAAACTCCCGTTTTTTTTTTTTTTATCACTAATAGTGCTAAAATGTGCTTCTTTATCTCAGCACTGATAGCTAGATTACGATCGGTCTTGTGTTGCTTTTAACACAACGTTCGATGTCTCCGATCAGAGAAACTTTTGCAATTAATAGCAGTAGAGAGTGGCGGAGAAACTACAGAGGTCAGAGGTTGGAAAGGGATTGAACAAACCAGAGGGTGAGAGGGCCGAGATGCAGCGGTGTACTTGGAAAGATCGTGGAGCTAACTTTTGTCGAGTAATCAAGGAGGCGCTCTTTGTGCAAGGTGCTCGTCCATCCACCACTTACTCGAATACTTCCAAGGTGAATCGTTATCATTGACGACAATCGTTTTATGACCGATATTATACAGAACCCGGGTGAATTTCTTTGTCTCTCTCTCTCTCTCTTTCTCTCCACCTCTTTCTTTCTCTTGCTTCTGAATGTTGGCAGCAGAAGTTCCTCGATAATGATTCTGGAAAACAGGATCCGCTTAATAAAGATTCAATTAAGATGTCAGACGCTCTTTAATTCACCGAGGAACAAGTCGAGAAGGAGAAGGGGAAGGATGAATCCCGGCGCGACTTTATTCGTGGCGTGACGACGACTGCTGTGAAATTACGCCACAGTAATTAATCCAACGACGATAAACGACGTGAATCGGCCGCTCCGTGTGATTTGCAACAGCAAATTATAGATAACATATTGCGAATCATCTAAGATATTAAATTTTGCGCGTCACACGCGATACAAATCGAGCAAAGAGAGACAAAGTACGAGTGTTTAACAGATGAAGCGAGAAGAGCGATGTAATTCGTATCTGTTCATAGTTAATGTTCTATCAGCAATACGTAGAAGCATTCATGAAATAATGTAATTTGAATATAGATAAGAGGTATATTGTACACGTATGCTTCAATCGCGTGTTTTGCTACTTTTTATCTCAAGTAATACATTCAACAAAGCAGCTGTATTGCATCGTATTCGATAAACTTATAACTTGTAACGAGGAAACAGACGTTTCAAACAGAAATTTTATCCGACCATGAAACTTCACAGGCGTGCGAATTATTCCTTTCGTATGCCATAATTATACAATTGTAAAGTAACGAAATTTTTTAATTAATTATATTAATTATATTAATTATAAGTTATTCGGTTATAAAAATATTTTGTTAAATACACACACACACACACACACACACACACACACACACACACACACACACACACACACACACACACACGCAAGCACGCACGCACGCACGCACGCACGCACACATATATTGCTTTCCAAGTTCGTATTTAATGATCCCCGTATTCAAAAATAATGCTTTTCTCAATCTTATATTTTCGACGCAAATAATATTGATTCATCGCTTTGATTTATAGCTCAAGGTTTTCTTCGTAATACTATTACGTACTAACTTCAAATACGTCAGTTTGCTTTTGTATGTTTAACAATCAACAGTATATAATTGTCAATGAAACATCAGTGAAAAATATCGTTTCCTCACTGCATCATAATTCAAATGGCAGATATTCTGTGCATTCAAGTATATTCAAAGTTATCATCGTCGCCTCTTTCTATTCACTATTCAATTTTTCCCCATGTTTTACGTTGGATGCTTGATATATTCGCAGTAAATCATTCATAAATAAACATGCAGCTCTTTTACTCCGTGAGACACGCTGACGTTATATTTTATTTGAATTTCAAGAAAACATCGCGGAAATGCTAGGTCAGTATGGAAAAATTAAATTAGATGATTCACTCAGGAGAATCAAAAAGCCAATACACAATTCTAATTAATGCTGTAAAACTTGATTCACGCAAAAACTCCTTCTCTAACGTACACACCGAGCGGCTTTCCACCGACTATAAACGAATCCGCAATAAACCGCGATTTTATCACCAGAATATCCTGCTTTACGAGCATTGGAAAATATCGATTCCGCTTTTGCCGTATTTATGTGTTTGGCATGGACACTATCGATTTAACTTTTTTAAACGATTAACTCTCGACGATTTTATGTGCGAGCGTATTACAGACAACTGTGAGAATATTTAGAATGCTCATAAAAAGATGTATAAATTATTACTAATTAATAATTAAGAAAAAAAGATAAATCAAACTTATTGAAATATAAAACAAATATAAAGTACATTTTTTTTTCTTTTACTGTCTATTTTTATATTTAGATAAACTTGATTTTTTGAAACGTTTGTAAAATATTAATTATTAGCATCGTTATAATAATCAAAATTTTGACCTTTGATGATATTTATGGCATTTATGGTTTCATGTCGGTTATGCAGTGCTATGTCGTTATAGATCTTAAATTTTAGTTGCATATGTCAGCGAAAGTGCTAACGAAGAGGATCAACGTCCGGTTTAGGTAATTAACATTTTAGCTTTGCCAACAGTGAAATATTGCTCGATCTATAGGAAAATAGGTTATTACCAATCAATTCGCATTAACGTTATAATTCGATCACCAATATTTCAAACTATGTCTCGACAAACATTTGATTGAATTTGATGCACAACAGAAGTGAGGATAAGTATGGTTGCAATCAGTGTTTACACGGGACAATAAATCGGAACGGTACGATATTGCAAAAATTCGCCGATTAAGAATGAAAATGCATTTCCATTTACGTCAGCTTTAAATTTTCATTTTCCGAAACAATGTGGCGAATTTAATTACGTATATTATGTGTACAAGAACGATTGTACACACTATCGTCGAAACGGTCGACATGAGTCACATTAATGATATTTGTTTACGTACGCGTGGAAGTTTCACGAACTTCATTTACCAATACGCGATTCGAAGCACCATATGCAATACTCTATGGCGCATAAACAATGCCGCAAGTTGATTTAGCGTTAAGCCTAATGATATTTGTGCACCTGCTCCACTTGACATTATGATTTCAATTGACTTTTTCCCATATCATGATTTATTGAATAAAACATAAAATAAATTTGTATATAAAATGTATTGTATATAAAATTGCTATAGATTTATTTGTAGAGAAATTATTCCGTGATGCGTGTATTTTTATGGAACCGTTTTCCTTCTTGTATTAAAGTTTATTTATTTATTTATCAATCAGTTGAGACGTGACGGTTGAGAGCTGACGGATATTATGCGCATGTATTTTTAGCCCAAGCATTTCTTGAATTTTCAAAGATAACTTGATTTGGAATTCTCGTAATGGATGGGGCCTAATGAATATGTAACAGTGCAATGAAAACAATAATAACTCTGTTGAGTTTTGTAGAGATATCGGATAAAATTCAACTACGGACCTGATGGCAAACGCGTAAACGTTGGGAATGAAAAAGGTGTGACTGTATGCGAAATTAGCAGGAAATTCAAAGTTGATAGTTTCCAGCGGCGCCATCAGAGCTGCCGGAAATCTCGTAGTAAACCAGATGCAGCCTGACAATCTCCGCTAGTAGTCGGTAGAGCTGAGTTGTAAGCGGCGGAGAGCAACTCTAGCGAAGCGCTTCCTCCCGCCTGGGTTGCCTATGGCAACCATCTCTAGGTGCGCGACGAGCTATTAGACTTTCAGAAGGGCGGTTGATCATTGAACACATACCGCGATCCACAGTTTACACATCGTAGACAAATACCCCGCTCTCTCATCCTTATGGTAATGCCGCAACCGCATCGGTGAAGCGGTTGTATGGCGACGAATGTGAGCGTAAGTTTATTAGAGGGATCACGAAAGCTTAAATTCAGATCGCCCGGCGTTTCCGCGCGGGCTTTTGGCAATTACGTACTCAAATCTAAACGATTTCGTAGAATAAGTTGCTCCGGGAATTCACTATCCGCTGGAACAGGGTAAAACTGCCAAAAAGTAAAAACAACAGACGGCAAATAGTGAAAAAGCACAGGTTTCCGCTTAATGAACCTAAAGCCTAGCAATGTTGAGTTTTTCTTTCGTAGACGACCTCTTTCAGCGTAAAGTAATAATCAATTTTATTATAGATAAAAATATTTTCGACATCAAGAATATTTTCTCTCATAAATAAAATTTTATTGTAGATTTTGCTTAACGATTCTCTTTTTGAATAATGACGGGGATTCATAATAACTCTTATCACTATTATATGTATTATAACGTATATGATTGATTGTAAAAAAGCGAAAGAATATATATCCCTTTATTCTAACACAGCAGTTAGAAATAAAATGTTATCAAACTACACACGATATATTCTTCCCAGTACGTTTGAAGCCGACAGGATATATTTGCGTACGTAATAACACAATTCTGGTTTCAGTCAACATGGATAAATCGACAGTTGATATATTTGTTTTATTCGTTTGCTTATAATTATCTTGACAACTCGGACAATCAATAGATACATATAACACTTAATCAAAATGTAATTTTTTACTTCTAATATTAATTAACCATTTCAATGATCAACTTTCAAATTAAAAGTTTCAAAAAATTTTACTACTCATTCATTTCAAGTTAATTAACAAATATAAAAAAAAATTAAAAAATGTATTTTACTCTTTATACATTTCATTACTATTATATCAATTTGTTAAAATTTAGCATTACTATATTATTTTTAAAACAAATATATCTTTAGTTTTAATTATGCATCTATTTTGCATTATTCACGTTAAATATCATTGTCAAATATATGTGATTTATTTTTACTTTACTATACATTGGATACATTTTAGATTCATTGAGATATATCATTCAATATTCTTATTAAATAATATATCTCAATTTAATTAAACAATTTGATATATTAAAAATATCATAAAAAGAATAAATTAAAAATTTAATTTGATTTTATTGTCGACCAATCATCCAAATCAATTCAACTCAAATTTTAATTTCTGCAAAGTGGCAGCTTCCACTTTTGATGACAATAATTATTTTTAATGCATATTGCGATTACATTATCCATATATGCTTCTCATACTTTATACATTATAAATTACAATCACATTACTGACGTTTTATTTTATGATTTCTGAAAACACAATAAATTCACAAATTCATTACAATCCGTTTACTGTTCGTTGATCATTATTTATCTATATCTCTGTATCAACTTACAAAGCTTTCCAAAGAGACTTTCATTTGAATAATACAGCAAAACATACAGCTAATAAGAGTATAGTTCTCTTAAATTCATATAATTATTAACATACACTTAAAAGATAATAAACGAATACACACACCACACACACACACACACACACACACACACACACACACACACACACACACGCGCGCGCGCGCGCGTATACTCAATTTTATATATATATATATATACAGATATACATACATACATACATACATACATACATACATACATACATACATACATACATACATACATACATACATATATATATACATATACATATACATATACATATATATATATATATATATAATATCATTTTATAATATAACGTTATTATCACAAACGAATGTTTCTTTGTCGGCGATATACATTCTTTTATTGCTGTGCAAATGCCGTTGATATCATCAAATTCTATATGTCAAAATCTATTTATTTACGAAGAATACAACCAAATAAATGTTTTAGAGTTGGGATGCTAAATTAATTTGTGCGAGTAACGAATTGTATGATTTTCCATAAACTCTCGTTATTGCATTGGCTTCTCGCTGCAGCGTTTTTGTAAAAGCGTTCGGTGCCATTCAATGCCGAAATCAATTACTCAGCAAAAAGCGTGTTATTATGTGAGTGTCAACTACAAAATTCATGTATATGGATGTGAATAACAAAGTGTTACAGTTGTGTAACATTTGGCAATCTTCACGAATGCAACTGGGATAAATAAATACTACTACTCAATGAACAGAGTATGTTGAATAAGAAAAAATATGGGCGATAGCATAATTTCATTTTATTCGTAGACAAATAATCTTACAATAATATTTTTAAGTCTAAAAATATGTTTATGTTATACATTAAAGGAAATTATTTGTATTTAAAAAAATAAAATATCTGACACATAATCTAGTGTATAAAATTGCATTTTATTGTCACCCATGCCATTTATTTGCTATTTATTAAATCATTTTAAAGACTATATTATTGTTATATATAATATTAATAGATTAAAAAAATAATTTCTTTTATCAAAGATAAAGATGCCATGTGACATTTAATTATAATCTGAGCTGTTCCCTTTTTACGGCACACGTTTTCGTAGCGATTCTGCTTTTTGTCGCTAAGCTAACAACTAAGTAGGTAGACCCATTCTGCGTTTGATGGGTGTAATTACAGAAGTTCCGAGCGCTATAAACGTTGCTTCTATCCAAGCCACGACGTTTGTCGTGTCACAGTCTGTCTTGCAATGATTTAGTGATATGTAAAAAAGGTTCAATGCAATCGTGTCAATCAAACACTATTCTTATCAATTACAATTATATCTTTGCGTTCAACATAACATTTATATCTTAAGTTGTTGAGTTGATTTAATATACTTTGCTTTGTTTAAAAATAGTTATGTATTAATAGAATAATATATAAAAACTTATTTTTAAATATATAAATTTTTTTCAACAAAATATTTTCTTTACATATACATAATTTGGCATATTAAGCTATGCCAAATTATTATTATTTGATACAACATAAATTTATAAACTTCTATTAAAGTGGTTTAGCAATTGAATCGTGATATTTGATATACACATATGTCGTAGTTGGTGTTCGTCTTGTGATGTCGCGTATGAAAGAACTGTTAAAAAAACAAGTATAGGACGCTGACCAATTCAGAGAAAAATCTCACGAAAGACCTTTTTCTTGCTTGATTGAATTCGTCGTTGCGCTTCTTGTTGTGCAAGAGACACCGATCTTTTGCACATGTACGTATCGGTGTCGCATGCTGAATCGTGAAAGGCTGAGGTGAGGTATAGTGTGGTGGTTCAAGACTGAACGGTTCCGTATCAATGTCGAAACCAAGATTGGTGAGATATCCTGTCGTGTCGTACACCGTTTGTCGCGCTGAACGTGCGTGAAGGTGGATAGCAAGGATGCGACCCCGGCGGGTCAGGGCGGATGAGCGACGAAGTTATCACGCGAAAAAACGTCCCCCATCGCCGAACGACACGTAGCCGTATAATATTTTACGAGGGGATCGTGAGTATCCTTTATATCGGTTCACTTACAGCTCGCTGTTGTTTCGTAGTTGCCGTCCGTCGGCGTTGCGCACCCCATCCTCCTTACAGCTCGTACGCTCTCTCTCTCTCTCTCTCTCTCTCTCTCTCTCTCTCTCTCTCTCTCTCTCTCTCTCTCTCTCTCTCTCTCTCTCTTCATTCTTCCTTCCCCTTCTCGGTGTTGCCGACATCGAGCATCCCATTCCGCCACAGGACCTACCCTTTCTTTTTCTCACAGCGTCAGCGTCGACTCGGCTGGTTCAAACTCCTCTTCGCCCCCTTCATCCGAGACTTCCGTCAGGTCCGTTTTTTCTAATCTCTCGTCACTTTTCTGCTTACCCCCACGCATGCCTCATTCCATTTTGTGCCTCGTCCTTTCAGCAACCTGAGATACTCCCAAGCGTCTCACTCTTGCACCCCATTCCTTAGACCCGTCGGCATTTTATTACCAGCCCCATTACCCCCGGGGGCCAACCCCGCACCTTCCACTCGCTCTGCAACGCTCTGCACGACTCCTCCTGGTCGGACGATCCTGCTACACGATATTTTACTGCGTGTTTACGGCGGAACACAATTATTATCAACGTTCACTCGCACTATGTCCTCCTGCCAAGTAGGTAAACACGTTTATTTAATTGCTCGCACGGACCTACCCGTGTTCACTCTTGATTCTGTTGCACGTGATGCAATCTACCTGGTCGACGTTATTACGCGACGGGAGTATTGGTCGTAATAGACTGAACTTCGTTTATTCCCTAGAGTATGGCACATAAAGCGTGTCAAATATATCATCGCACTTTAAGAGAAAACGTTTTTAATAAAAAATAAAAATCATGAAATAAGAGGTGTTGACAGGCAATAATTTTATTATCAAGATAATCTCTATCTGTGCTTCTAATTTTCTTTTTTTTAATACAGATTTAATGATATTTTAATTAAAAATTCCAATATCAATTAATAGAATGTTAATGTAAAACTCCAAAAATTCCTAAAGGTCATGTTATATTAAATTATTTGGTTATATAGATATATGAAATAAATAATATATATGCTGAATAAATATGCTAACGATGTTTCATTCTTCTTGTCGAAAATGAAAGTATGAATAGTTTTAATAAAATCTTCAAATACTTTAATGCTTATTATTTTCAAAGAACGCAATGTTATTTTAAACGTAATTAATCTCAAAATAAAATGTTCTTTTAAGTAAGTATCGATAATAACTAATTAGTTAACGGAAATGTGAGTTAGATGTTTGTTTTAGAAAGCATAATTAACAGGATTAAATTATGATTTTAAAGATAAAATAATGCAAGCGTTATTTTGGGTGTGTTGCTGGTTACACTTTCGTTCAAGAGGTCATTCTACTATTCTATCATTCCCTTTGCGACGCTCGTTTTCACTCGTTCGTACTTATTATACTTCACAGGAGATACAATGCAGATTTATACCTCTCGTGGATGCTTTCGGTCGAGTGCACTAACACAGATGAAACGAAGTTGGTGTAGTGCAATAATTCGCTTAACCCCTTAACTGACGACGTGGTGCCTGTAAAACACGGTGCGGGTCGCCGAATTACCAAGCACTCTCTCTGGCTTTGTTATTAATTCTCAACCTTGTGCATAGAGGATTAATCTTTGGCAAAGAAATTTTCTTGAATGTATTGACTGTTTCTCGTAAAGCTATTATTATATAGTATATAAATGATATATTTGTAATTTTTCAACTTTTTATATAATTATTACATACAATACGCTATTCTAGAGAAAGACTAAATATTACTTTAACGATTTTAATCTACGATTTAATCTTAAGTTGTTAAATACACATTGACAATAGGTTTTATAAGTACGAATTGCAAATTAAAAGTTACAATTATTAAAGTTACAATTAATTTATTTAAAACGAAAGTTATTAATAAGTTTGACGAATACTTTAAGATCATTTTACGTGGGCAATTGGGCTAAAGTAATTTGCGCGTTCATCTTGTTCGTGGACTCTTTACACGCGCATCGGAGACCAATCTTCTGCCAGCGTAAGAAAAATCTGAATCCTCGGCTTCTTTTAGAAGTGACACTCGAGCTTTTAAAATTCCTCTTAACGTTCCGTGGGTAGAGGAGGTTGGGTCGACGACGAGAAAGCAGTTTTATCGGCACGAAAGCGAGGTGCAAATTTCATCTAACCTACGCCCCGAGAAGTCTTTTGAGCTCGAGATACTCGTCCGGGTATCACAGTTAGATTCTAACTATTTGTGGCCGCTGGTAAAATATCGTAAACGCAATGGATGGGCGACAGGATAGGAATCGGCAAATGAGTCACGCTCTGCTGAAAACGACGGTTCGATTCGGGTTTTAAAATCCGGAAGAGGAGAAACTTGAAGGAGCGCGTCGGATATATATACGTAACAGTAAAGTCCCGGACGGAGCCGACGCTGCTCGATCGAGGAATAATTCGGCGATTTGCGTGATCGTGCAAAATCCGAAATGCAGGAGAGTGAGCACAAATAATGCGGGGCTGCGCCGATATTACTACCGATATGAGATCGTTGAATGTGGGCCAGGAATGGTAATTCGCGGGCGAAATACTAAAGGGAAGATTATTTTCTAGCCGTCGTGAGCGGCGATTAAGGGAAAGCGTGGTTGCAATGGAAGTTTTGTCGGATAGTTTCATTTATACTTGTTCCGATCGCTTAACAAACGGGTCGCACGGTAATCACGCAATAATTTTTCGGATGTGTAAATGTGTGTGTGTGTGTGTGTGTGCGCGCAAACAGTATTTATCTTTGGACCTTTTCCGACTTTTTCTCCTTAATTACTTCCATTTTAGTGTCTTGGGCTGTACAACTTTATCTACGTCATTTTGTAATCCTGATCTTGGCCCTCAGTCCAATTTGTTTTGCGCGTTTCCAGTTACGCTTAAAAGTCGCTCTTGCGATTGTTATCGTCATAATTATTATTATTATTATTAATAATCTTGTCAAGTTATTAAAGTTGTTAGATTTACTTATAATATTAAGCGCTTGAGAGAATACCGTGTCGCAATGCGTAATAAGCGCTTTCCGACGTTAATCTCTTCCTCTAATCCTCACCCGTCTTTCTTCTCATTGCTTTCACGTATTATTCTCTGCGCCACGCAGGGAGTCTTTTCCGCTTGTTTTTTTATTCTTTTTTTCTCTTTCTTGCATAAATTTTATATAATTTCTAAAATTTCAAATAATAATGTCACGAGTAATATTTGAAAATGTAGTTTATTTTATTTAACTTTTTTCTTGAAAATGTAAATATTAACTATATAATTTTCAACTGTAATAAACATTGTTGATGTCTATTAAGTATAATTTGCATGAATTATACACAATTAAGCATACAGTTAAAGCAGTAATTTAATTTGTACATATTTTGTAATATTCTCTCAGATTTTTTATGTTTGGATATTTTCAAATAAAAATTTTAATTATTTTCATTAATATTTTATTTCATTATATGTATAATCGTATATAACGTATATATTAATTTATAATGTAATTTTTAAAAATGTTTCAAAAGAATTTAATTTATAATCTCAATTTTAAATCGACATAAAATTCAGGACAAATTATGCACACATAATATTATTTCGCGAAAATAAGGAATATAGATTTCTCAATTGAATAGGATCGATTATCAGCTATCATGATAGCATGAAAATTCTTCTATGAAGTGGAAATGTAGCGAGATTTGTAGCGTCACTCGCAATTCCTATGCACTTTGTGAATGCACACGGTTGATACTAGAAGACTTTTGACTAGTACTCCGGGAAGAGAATAAAGGTCGATCGAACATCAAGGAAAAACGCAGCAAGCGTGAAATACTCCGCTGCAGAATTCGTTGAAAGGCGCAAATGGAAACCTCACTCTCGTATGGCGAAAGGTAACGACATTCTGCCGAGATGTATCTCGACATTGTGCCTGGATACAATCTATAAAGTATATACGTTCGATAACAGCGATAAAAGTCGAGCAGTCAAGAAAGACGGTGTGGCAGGTACTCCAGCATCAAGACGCTCAAGTACACCAAAACGTCATGGTTCGACATGCGATAACCTTAGGTAAGAAATTTACTTCCTGCATTGTGACTTCCTATATCATATAAAACAAATTGTCCAATTACTAATCAAATAGAAATAAAATTACATTATGTCCAAAACAATTGGTCTACTTGACAATTATATAGATTTATTTAGAATTATTTAAAGCACAATTTTTCATATAAATACATCAATTAATACATCAATTAATATTATTTTAAAATGTCTGTTAATATCTGTATTATCAAATTATTTTTTTATCATATAATAATTATATATTTAAATTTGGAAAATAAAATATTTCAAATATTTATTTTAGTGATTTTTTTAAATATTTGTATATAAATTTTCTTTATAATGTAAAGTAATTTCTCATTTTAATGCTCTATTACTTCAAATAATAAATTTTTCATCATAAAATATAATCAATCAATTTACCTGAATAAATAATGTGCGCCGCGTTTGAGAATAAATCGGAAACTATACTTTCCATAAAATATTTATTAAAATTTTGTTCATAAATTATGAGACACTCTTGTTCACATTTTTTTAAAACGCTTTAACGGTGCTTTAAAATCAGTTTGCGTACTTTTATTCAACATTGCTCTTCGAAGAATAAGCTTTAAGGTACGAAATCGATTTTCCGATGCCTCTCGTGGAAACCGCGTTGAATATACATGTTCACCGCTACGAACCGATCGACCTCATCCGCATTCTAATCAGACCTTACTTCACACGGCCAGAAACAGCTTGCTGAACTTTAACTCGTTATCCTCGTCGGCCACAGAAATGTCCTGGTTGGTTTGGCACCGTCGACCGATTTCACGAAACTCGATCAAATGTTTTTGACGTTGAAACCAGTTCGAAAAAATAGCTCAAATCGTACAGAGATTAACGATTACAAATAAAAAGTAATCGAAAACCGATAGATACAAACCAAACCGTATAAATGCCACTTTTATTGAAGTACGTGGCAATTACATATATTATTGAGTTACTATCTTTCAATTGCATAGTAAAGATCAATGCAACATATTAATTAAAAAATTATACTCAAGATCAATGCAACATATTAATTAAAAAATTATACTCTTTTTTTTTCAACGTAGACATTATTAATTTATTAAATATTAATTATTTTTTATCATTATCGCTATTCTCTACGTGAGTGAGAAGCAGTCTTAATACGTTAATATATATTTCTCACAGAGCAGTAAAAGCAGCTACTGGCTTTATCGTTATTATCATTATTCGCGAAAATAACGAAAAATGGAATTTTTGTCGCTGGAATCCACATTCTTTCACGACGTAATAAAAGTTATTATTATTTTTAGTGTTATTACTATCGTATTCGTGAGTACGCTAAGCGAATCTTGACGCGCACACGATACGCCCGCGATGCGAAACGACGCGAGGCGACGCGACTCGGAGCAAGACGAATGTCTATTCTGTCCGCCTAATCCTTATGTGTAATTACGCTATGACAGGTAATAAGCTCTTGTCGTTAATTTGCCAGACTTTGATGCGCGTCTCTATGAAATTAGCTGAAGGCCGAGAGCAATTCTGAATAGAATGGAGTTGTCTATCAGCAGAGAGAGAGAGAGAGAGAGAGAGAGAGAGAGAGAGAGAGAGAGAGAGAGAGAGAGAGAGAGAGAGAGAGACAAATCCCATGGAATCTGGAACTATCCAGGATCAGCAGTAAATGCAACGCGATGCCGGGTCGAAGTCCTTGAAGTGGCGAAAGGACGACAACGAGACGATGTCGTTAGTAGGGTGGGCTCTAGCTAAGCTACAAACGCAAAGCTATCCAAACACCGGAAATGGACGGCGTGGTACCGGCTGATGTGCACGTACCCGTAACAGCCGTACATTCGGTGTGCTTTTCCACCGGCGTTGGAAATCGGAGCGAATGGTGTACCTTTGAGAAAATCGTAAAATTAAATGCAAACAGGGATGGGAAAGGACCGCGATAAAAACGTTCGCGGCGTAGTTTATCAATTCGTGGATTATGAGCTAAACGAAACGATCTATTCGTCACTTGCCTTTGATGTGTACTGAATCAATTTTTTTTAGACTACGACTAGAACTGATAATGCTAAATTATAAAACATTGTTGTAAATTATTTATTTTCCAAAATAAATTATGTATCGTAATAATTCTTTCCTTCTTTTAATAATATTTACCTTTGTAGTATTGTAAAATAAATTAAGCACTGTTATTCTACTTCTATGCATATTTAATGGGCCACTCTTGTATATGTTGCAAAGGAGCACACATATGGCGAATTTCTTGCACCATACTTTGCATGATAATATGTTTGTATTATGTAAGTGGTTTCTAAGATGATAATATCTATAATATGAAATACTTCAGAAAGTATAGGAAGTATATGAATAACAAAATCTTCAAATATAAAATATAAAATTAGGCATAGAAATTTCTTAATAATTTTTAAAATCTTATTTTTTATTTTCAGAAAAATAATAGCGATATATTCCAGCTCTCTATAAAAATATATTTAATAAAGTAATTTTGTATATTTTTTAATATGCTATTCTTAAGAAGAATTGATAAATCTTTCTTGAAAAATTATAAAATCACATATACAATTTTGTTAATTAATACATAATTTAATAATTGTTTAAAAATGTATACCTTTTACGCGTTTTCCAATATTTTTTTGTCACTTTATTTAAAGATTTAAAGACAATACATGCGCATATATATATTTTTTTTTACAACGATACGATACGATGAAAATCTAATCCCAACGACACTCTCCGAATAGCGAACATGCCAAGGCGTGCTTTCCCCTTCTTCAATTTGCACCTAAGGTCTCGATGTTCGTGAAATACCTCCCTCGAGGAATGCACACTCCTCTACTCTCAAGATTTTCTTCACTAAAGATAAATAATTTTCAACCTCATCCTTATTTTCATCCTATCACTTCCATGCTAAGAAAACTGTTTTCCGATTACATAATATTGTTAAAACTACTATAATCAATACAATTGAAAAAAAGAAGCTATTAGATTATTTCCATTCACATGAAGACAATTATATATATTGTAAATACAAGATTATATTTAACTAACTTTTTTTTTAATTTCTATAAGATGACAAAAATAAAATTTAAATATAAATTTTTTATCGTTTAAATTGTTAAAGGATATATCGTTAAAGTTACATAGATCCATAAGCTCTATGAGACTGTATGTTTTATAAAAATAAAATTTGAATGAGAATTTATGATTTAACGACATCGTAAGCATTATTTTTCATGTATTATAGTTATAAATACGTTATATTTATCACGTTTCATTTAAAAGATTCATGAAAATCCCGATTTATTGATGCAAAATCGTGCACAAGTGTCGCTCTTCTTTGCATTTAGAGGGCATAAAATCCATTTTTACCGCGTTTTACGGAAATAACTTGTTTGCCGGATAAGTCGCTCGAAGGGATTCCCTTCATGCAGCCGCCCGTTTGCAGCAACGACGGCAGACAGCGTCGACGAGTCGCGGTCATGCCGCTGTTTAGAAATTTAATGCAACCACCGCGTGTTCTCGGACGCGCTTTCGAAAGTAGTTTGCGATATCGTAAATCATAATCGCGTATATACCCGTCGAGCCTGGCCCGGATTGTGGGTGGGCGTAATGCATTCGTGTGCGTATTGCTCCACCAGCTCGCGGTAATGTATTCGCGAGGATATAACGTATCGATGTCGAATCTTCCATCGAAAAATAACCGCGTCGTAGATATGCGTCGAGGGGGGAAAACGAGAAGTGGGTGATGCGCACGACGGAGGAGAGGGCGAACGATCGGAGAACGAGCGACTACGAGCTTGAAAGTGGTATCGTGGTAAAGTCACGAGCAAAAGAAAAACAGACAAACGACGTTTGTACACTTCTGTCTGTCCGTGTGCGTGAGGCAAAAGGGAAGACGGCTGGGAAAAAGTCGAGCTGGGAGGAAGAGGATCCAGCGAGGAAGTTTCTGTTTTTCGCAGAAACCGAGCTCGCGAATCGCGAAGAGACAAACGCGGGTGTTATTAGGCGAAATTTTTATACACGATGTTATCTATTTCTTATTATACGACATTGTCTTGCGCAACGAGAAGAAAAGGCAGTTGTATACATAACTGTATACAGTATACATCCTTGTATATAATTCTAAGTTAAACTGTAGAAAAAGAGACGTAAACATTAAAGACGTTAACATTAACATCTCATTAAAAAAATTTGCTTAAATATATTTAGACTGTGAAAATTGCGAAACTCTGTTATATATTCGTTAATAATAAATTATTATGCATTATGTAATAAAATATTTTAATAATATATTAGATAATATGCAAAAGAAATTAATGACTATGAATAAAATATGAAAAAATTTTTTTAAATTTATTTATATTTAGAAATTTTATTATAGTCTTAATTAAAATTTCTTACATTCCTTTTAAGACTATTATAAGTTCACTCCATCTCTCTCTCTCTCTTTCTCTCTCTCTCTGTCTCTCTCTCTCTCTCTCTCTCTCTCTCTCTTCCTCTCTTATAGGACTACGAATTTATTAAGAAATAAATTCAAACACTATCTGGAATCTCATTAATGAAGCTTTTCTAGTTGCTACAAAATTCTCCAAGATAGCCATGGTAATTTAGCTATTTACCTCAATTATATCATTATGAAGACCATATCAAAATTATTATTACCAATAATAGGATTAAACATAGTTGCTGTAGCATATCAGGTAAAAAGGGCATTGTTCACGCCATATATATTCTTGATTCGAAGTTCAAGTGGTCAGAGAAAAAAACCCAGCTACGAGGAGAGCGGATAAATTTTTGTTATTCCGCTAAAACGCTCCAATAAAGGGAGAGAAAAAGCGAAGGAAAAAAAAAAAAAGATGCGAAAGCAAAAGGGCAGACGAGCGGGTGGAGTCTCAGAGTGGATCCCAACGGGAACGGACATTCTTGAATATTCGTAGACGGAAAATGCATTCCGTGCAAGTTCATACGCGTACCACCACCGTATGCGTATATAATATACGCGCATATATCTGTACACATATATATCTGCCGGCGTTTCGGAAAAGGGACAGCGCGCACGGCTGTTTAAATTACTAAACTTTAAACTTTCACTCACGTATGCAAACTAATGCAAACTGGAGGCTTGTGGAAGGAACTGCAAACAGCTCGCTCGGGACTCTCCGCTACCATCCGCGTTCCCAGAACGGGTTCTCCACTCGACACCCTCCAACCTTCACCGACCGACTTCTCACTCTCTCTCTCTCTCTCTCTCTCTCTCTTCCATTTTCTTCTTCTCTCATCTCTCGCATTTTCTCTGAACATCCTTGCTTCTCTCGCGTACGTATACCCATCCCCGTCGCCGCACATCTCGCGGCTTTGGTATCTATATATTGGGTATTCTAATTTTCATGCTGACGCGCGCGGTGGCGGACGCCCATCGCTTTATCCTTGCGAGTGTTTTCGCTTAACCAAATGAAGACCGAGTAAAGCATGTCATTAAAAGGTGGTATTCATTCCTGCGACCAGACGGCGGCCGGCGGTTAGGCAAGTTCAACATACTCCTCTCTCAAGCTTTGTTGTAGACAAAACGATTTGCTAGCGTTGCCGAGCGCTCGTTCCTAACATCATTGGGCTTTGCGGTGGGTACGTGTGTGTTAAGTTGGATGTATTCTCAACTCAGGAAGGCAAACAAATGATAAAAAAAACGGGGAAGCTTTTACGCGGCGGCCATTAGTCTGAGATATTTAATGACATGACAAATATTTCGCTGGTCACGGATAATGAGTAAATTTTGAAATCAGACAGCCGCGTATTATTGTCAATTTTTCCAATATTAATGACGCGCAATTTGTTAATGAATTTAATAAATGAATCACAATCGTTTTGCGAGATGCATTGACGAGCAATGTCCGCTGCGACTAATGCAATTGCGGACAGTATAATGCATCGAAAATTTTGCATAATGCATAACATGAAAATGGTAGGCGCCATTACTCCGCTGATCCCGCATGTCATAATGCGCACTTTGTTAAATCTGCCGTTAAATGTAGGATATTTTATCTTGTATAACTGTCACAAGCTTTTAAAAAGAAATCTGTTGCAAATAAAGTTTACGTACACTTATTGAATGTTTGCCAGCCTTTATAATATGATTCATTATACGCATATCTCAGTTAATTAATAATATTTAAATAATAAAATTTGAAGCACAAACTCGTTCGCTTATTATGTAATTACAATTAATATTAACCTTTTTTAAATCTGACATGAATCAATATCAGAGATATTTTCCGCATCGTATTATCTAGTAATTATAAAATAAAAATCTTCAAAGAATTTCTTATGGAAGAGAAAAAGGGAAGTAATCGATTTCAAATTTTATTATCAATTTATTAAAGAGAAAATAATCGACTGTAGCCTTGAGCTGCAGATAGATATAAATTCGAAAAAAAAAAAATTATTAGGCATCTAAGATCCTATTTATCGAGTAATGCTTTCTATTATCCTAAAGATTATTAATTTCTATAATAAAAATTCATAATATTTTACAATTATGACTAAATTTCTTTTACAATCTTTATATGATATTGTTAGAAATATTTTAAATTACATATTTGAAAAATATATTTTCTTTCCAAATTCCCTACTTGCTTCCTTCTAACAAAATTCACTCTTTAGCTTACAGTTAGTCCTATAACGTTTCCAGCGCTTAAGAGAGACGATCTGGCCAATCATATTAATACAATTTTCTCGCTGATCGATGTTCGCGAATTGCGCTTCAAATCGGAAGGAAGCTCGCATCAGTCGAGCTGTAAGTCCCGCAACTTGTAAGTTAATCGACAAACCGCGGAGATATCGTGCCGAAGTTATCTATATATATAGGAAAGCTGCGGGGAGCCAACGATAAGTCAGTGAAATTATCGAGATTGTCTTTCGAAGTTACCCGTGGCGGTGGCGGTGGCGGCGACGCCGCTTTGTGGATAATTTAGTGCAAGCCATAAGTAATAATCGATGCCATGCGAGTAGTGCGGTATATGTGGTAGGCGCTAATAAGGACTTATATATACATATACATGTGAGTGCGCATACACGCTCGTGTGTTTAATACATGCACCAATACCTCGCCAACATTGCGTAATGGATGTCAGTTGTAATTCATAGCCGAATGCATAAACGTCCTTTTCGCCTATTATCGATAAGATTTAGCTTAAAAGTATCAGAAAATTAAATGATATTGAACATTTTTGCTTTTCTTCTTTTTTTTTGTTCCATCATTGTATTATGTTATGGCAGCAGATTATCAAACAAAGAAGTGTAAACACGTGTAAATAAATCTTGAATTTAATTAAATTTCTGATAACGTGATTAATAAAACATACTGTAAGATAATATATTATATTATAACATTATAAATCAAATGATTATTAAAAATATTTATTTTGCTTTTATACGTATTACATTCTTAATGCTATTTTTGTTAATGTAGTGCATTATTTATATTAATGAGAAAATGTAAATTACAACTCTATTATTATTTTATTAAGATTGAAAGAAATACATCAAGAAATACGATCACAGTGAAATAATTTAGAGAAATAAAGATAGCAATTTTATGAATTTTAATTATAGAGCTAAAATTTTATATTCTTTTTATTTTATTTGAAATAAATTCTTTGTATAAACGTTTTTATAATTTAATAATAATACGAAATTTTCTCAGAACGAACTTGTTTTTTATCATACAATTTTGATACACGTTATTGTTATATTATTTGTTAATTATTTCTTTAATTCTAATTAAAGTGGTAACTATTGGTGTAAAATTATGTTAGAGTACAAAAGAGAGTATTGATTATATTATATGAAAGTTATTTAATCATCAGAATTCAATTAGTGGTTAATGCACGTGATGCGTATGTGTTATTAATTATAGCCGTATTTTCACGGTATTTTCCCTCCTTAATTTATTGTGCAATAAGTTAAATTTAGTCGACATATAAACATCAAAATATCGTAATTACTGAAATATTATAATTTCTAGAATTTCAAAATAAAATGATTACATGTTGTTAAACTTATTAATTTTTTTTTCTAATTAATAGTTTGTGTTTAATCGGATCTGTGCTAGAAATACTTAGAAATTAATTTTTGAGATGAGAAATATATCAGAGAAGGATTTTGCTTGATTTTAACTTTGAATAGAACGTGATTCATATAATAATATTAACATTAATAATAGCGATGTAAATTATTCAAACACATGATATCTTTTCCATTTCATGTCGCTTGTTGCCGCTTTAATTATGCTAATGGATCCTGCCACTATTTCATTTACATAGCATATCCATTTTTTCTTAATATTACTTATATGTGTAAGTAAAAGACATAAATATTCAATTATGAATTATAAGATATGTAGTTATGTTAACTGTAAATTTTTTATACATTTAGCTGAATAATTTTTTACATAAGCATTAATTAAATAAATATCAAAATATAAAATATAAACAAATTGTAGAGAAAAACAGATTTTATTTTTTTTCACTTTTTCTATATTCTTTTGTAAAAGAAAAATTTATTTAAATTTAACAAAAAGTTAAGAAATTAGGATTAAATTTGCAATAACATAGGCATTATATATTATGCTTTTATGTGCTGGATATACAATAGAATATCTTTGATGTTGCCATATTCTTTTATCTAAAGCTATAATCTAGTTTCGTTCGATTTCATTACACGTCGAAAATGACTTCTCTTTTAGCAAGCTTGTTTTTGTACCTTTTATATACTTTTAGTATGTATGCTTTTACATGCAAATGATCACGTCATTGCATGTTATTTATCGATGCGCTAAATTTCCATTTTTCATTTTATGTATATTACAGTTCAATCCTTATATACAATTTAATAACAGTTTTAATAAATGTTAGTTTAATTTAATTAAATGTTATAGAATATTTAAATTTATAAAATTTTAATAAAGCATACATTTGGCGATAAAAATATTTGTAACAACCAAAATGTAGAAGCAAAATTTTATTTTTGCAAAATTATAAATAAATTTTTCAAGAAGAATTTATTTTGTGCATTATAAACATATTTAATTAAAAATTATGCAAATAAATAAATCATTAAATGGATTTAAATTTATGCTAACAGAAAAAATATGTATTATAAATTAATAAAATAAAATTATTTCTTAATTTAAAAATTTAATCTTCTCATTTAATCTTAGCATTTTCAATAATTTATTAATGTTAATAGAAAATAAAAATAAATAACTTATTGTTGTTGTAATTAGAAATTTATATGTAAGAATTATACACCATATTTTACAAAAGAAAGGAAGATAATAAAAAAGAAAAAAATAGTTTATAGAAGAAAGAATACTTTTTTAGGCACCAATTTTTTCTCAAGACAATTTTTCATAATCGTGTACACTTTTTAGGATTCACTTTTCAAATTTGTTACCGTACTATGCAGCACATGTCCATTTCAACCGCGGTAATATTTAATACTCTTATTACGGAGCGCTGAACATGATAAGTTAATCCGTTATTAATTCTAAATGAAATGGACTGAAACGTAATTAAAAAGAAAAAACGGTTGCCTGGCGATGAAAGTGGCTGAAGCAAATGGCTCGTCTCGACGGCACGAATTAAGATCGGCTGAAGCAAGACATTTTCGGAAGTACGATCTCTTTCTCCTCGAATAAATTATTCATGATTTCAATGGGTGATTAATTGGGGCTTTAAGTCGAGAGATTATTAAGACAAATGACGTCGATAGAAACACTTTTATATTTACACAAATCACTTCTGAAATGTTTTATAATGTTAAAAGAAGTAGAGGAATTAAGAAAAATTCGCTCAGGAATTTGGTGTGTACTCATTGCATCCATTAATTCTTTTAGTTAAATGCTTATTGTTGGATTATAATTTATCTGTAGGAAGTAAATTCCACGCGAATGGAAAATTTAATACCCACGGGGAACAAATGCTTATGAAATTCCCTAGAGATTTAACTGTTGATGTAACATATTTTGCACAAAGTATTATTTTAACATGCAGCAAGTAGAATTCGCTGACAGTATGACTAATAGTTGCATCAGATTTCACAACTACTACTTATACATATGATGTACAAGCGTCGTTAAAACATATTTTACAGTTGCATCATCCATTTATGTGCATATATACAATTTCACTTAATAATTAAATATCTTTCTTGTGTTTTTTAACAATGGAGAGAAATATTTGCACGTGTAACATTATTCAGTTTCGTATTCAATTGCGATAATTATATATGTATATATAATATATTATATATAATATTATCGTGATTTATTTATTATAGTAAACCGTCTGTTTGTTCCTTATCTTTATCACATAATGATGCTGAAAATGATGCTGCATCGTTAAAATTGTTATCTGTGATAACACATTACTTATATATAAGTCATTAATTATATCATTCTTCTAATTTCATAAAGATTTCGTATATGTTATATTTAAGAGAATTTGTGAAACTTTTAGACCTGTTTTGTACAGATTTATTTTCTTTTCTGATAAAAAAAGATTTTATAAATAATTATTATAAATTAATATATTATAGATTGTGAAGCAGTTTGCAAGAAGATGATGACGTAATAATTATGAGAGATTAAAGTTAAAGAAACGGAAATTACGTAGAATTGATGAAGATATTCCCCGTTCGGTTCTCCGGAAATGATTTCTCAATTCAATATATTGCAATCGCGGGTAATGCAGGTATATATCTACAAAATCTTTATGTCCGAGCAAGCAAGTCTGTTAGTCATATTGAATATTCGCTACAAGATTTGATATAATTTTGTGCTTGCTATAACTTTCCTCTCCGCCGTCTCATCGACTGAAATTCCCTCTTTGAATATACATCATAGAACTTGTTGCTGTTACATAGGTACATATACATTTAGATAAGTTACTTGGACGTTACATAATTTACTTGCAATTAAAATCATATTCACGTGAAAATATCGCTATTCAAGAGATATTACATACTGTATCTATATCGCACTATTATCATTGTTCTACATATATGATATCTATTAAATTCAATTAATTTTTTATTCATCATGAAATAATTATCGTTAAGAAAAACATTGCACGTTTTTTATATAGTTTCATTAAATTGATCTTCATTTCCGCTATGTATGATACATCACACGTCATATACAATACAAGGAAAATAATACGCGCATATCAAAACAAGGAAAACACGCGACACATTTTTTCTTGAGCTAAAATGCTTTGCAATTATAACGAATGATATTTCCTATTTCGAATTAGCTGTGACGTTTCTGATTTATATTTAACCGTAATTTTACCGAATCGTTGACTCAAATAAGGAAGAATAAATTTTATTTGTGCAAATGAATGGATTCCCCTTTACGTTGCATCAAGAATTCATTGGCGATGAGTCATATAATAATCTAACAGCAAAAATATCCACTCGACTGCAATTAATTTCAAATTCTAGGAAATTTAACACCAACTAGAAACTAAGATAAAAAAGGTTAAAGTGCAATTAAAAAAAGTCAAGTGTAATTAAATCAATCATTAAGTAATTAAAACCAGTAGTTAAACCGATATTATTAATGCATCGAAATATGTATCTCAACAGTTATAATCTGTGTAAATTATACATTCCGATTTATTGACTAGATTAATTGCTATAATTAAATTAATCGATTTTTAAAAAATTTTAATTTTACTAAACATGTAGAAAAACATACGGAAAAAACGGAAAAATATTATTTTCAGATGTTAAATGTTATATATGTTAATTTTCCGTACAATTTGACAATTTTAAAAATTATATTATGTTATCCTTGAAAATTCCTTCCTTTCTTCTGATTTGTTCTTATGATGTGTTTATGACGATTCAACCTGTTCAGTAGCACTTACGAACATCGTCTCACATGAGAAGGTCACGGCCAAGAATGTGACGAAGTCACACAGCGTGAGCATGATGAATAATTTTTAATGTATGCGTTTCTAATTAAGATAAAATGTCAGAAAGTTTTATAAAACATTTTCTCTTGCCTATTAAGTATTTGATATATTTTTAGAACATTTATTACATTATATGCAGAAAAGCACTTTTGTTTCTTAAAAATTTAGTTTTAGATGATAAAAGTATGTTAAAAATTATCTAATTTAAATAAATTTATATAACTTTATTGAGTATATGTATATTTACATACATTATTTTCGTAGTAAAGTATATTAGAAAAAAAAAGAATATAAGTTTTTATATCTTTCAAATGGAAATCTTGCCTTTGTACATTTTTTATGATGCAGAGATTATATATTTTTATGAAAGTAATAAAACGTTATATATCATATTGTCCAATCTCAAGCTGTTGTATTATTACAAGTAAATCCAATATTAATAATAAAAATAATTTTCTATTTCGTTATATTTTTAGTAAAATATTCATACTGTTTTCAAATTTTAAAAAATATATATATAGAGCACCGAAAACATTCGTTAGATATCGTTCTAGTTAACTAAAGAAAACAATATATGGTGATTCAGATTAACATACTGGAAGATCTTATAAATTATTCATGTCATTTAATAAATACGCAAAGCGATGTAAAACAAATCGAATCATCTAGTCGGCGATGTATTCCGATATAGCAGACTTTATTTATTCGCGCAGTGGGGCATATAATTCATTGAATAACCGACCGTCCCGCTGGATGCTACATTGGAAATATAAAATATATTCTTTCATTTCCCCGAGGAGAAAGACTTCCAAGAGCTTAGTAAAAGATATCGCTAACGGAGAGTTAGTCCTCTCACGATTGAACCTATTCTGGTGCAGACGATCACCTCTTGCCTCGCGGATTAATCTATTCATTATCCTTCTTTTCCTTTCTTTCTTTCCTCTTCTGAGAAACAGCTGAAAGGATGACACATCTTGAAGCAACGTGGATGCCTCCTCCCCTACCATTTTCCTTCCACCACCAATCTGCCGAGTACTTATGCTGGAGTAGCTCGCAGATTAACTTTTGATACGTCTCTTCAGTCTCTGTGCCAGCACCGATTCGTACGTGTGCGGCGTAACACGTTTCGTTGTCGCTGATTATTAAATTTGTATTAGCGTTTCGAATTGCTCGTAAAGTGTAATTTGACCAGAAGTGAGGGATATTACGGGAAGGATTTATCGCGGTATATACGTGAAACGAAGAGGTGCCGTGAAAGAAGAGAGGACGAGAAAGAAGGGAAAGAGTAGAACGAGCGGACGCTAAGTTAGACGAAGAACGAACGAATGTGAGTGTAAAGTAATCGTTAATCTTGTTGGCCATGAAAACGCGAAGAGTATCGCGTTTAAATTTAACGTAAATTATGCAAAATGATTTACATCTCAGTGGGCGCTTTGAGGCCTCCCTTTGTGTTTGCAAAGCAAACCGTGCATGATTTTATGCTCGATCTCGCGACGGTCGTGATTTCATAGTAACTTGGGAAATCGTTTACAGTCCGGAACCGCGTTTGCCTTCGAGAAACGTTTATATATCCTACGAAAATATCCTATCAAAAATTTTGGTGGCAATCTAGTACTTCCGGCGTTACATATCCTTCAGAGAATCGTCCATTTTCTTTATTGCTATCCGTTGTCTTCCGCAATCGAAATTTTATCTTTGCATTTCTTTCAGATTGATCACATAAGTTTTACTAGAAAAACAACACAATCTTTTATTTAAATTTATAGAGAGAAAGAGAGAGAGAGAGAGAGAGAGAGAGAGAGAGAGAGAGAGAGAATAAAAAAAGTTTAAAATTTTTTTCATCAAGAAAATGTTTTTTTCTTAATTTCAATTTAATAATTAGTACTTGTTATCAAAAATTTTAATTATGCTTATAAGTATTTGTAATTTCATTAATACAAAGATATAATTATTGTCGTATCTAAAATAATCGTAAGTCGTAATTAAAACTTAATAAATAATAACTTTATCATAAAAAGTTATATATAATATTGGAATTGTTAGTGACACGGATAAAATAATAATTCAAGAAATTATATAATTTTGCTTTTAAAACGATGAAATTATTCGCGTCGTGGGGCATTGTTTTTTTATGCGAACGCAGATATGTAAATGGTACTGAGGCAAATATGCGTTCTTTGTTTGCGAACGAGAATTAATCTCCAAATTTTTCGTGCGCGAGAGATAAAATTAGCCGACTTCGGTTACCGAAGCGTCCACGTTGACGGGAGAGACAGGCAAAAATTAATCGTTCTCGTCAACCGCCCAAGAGTCAACCGATGCACGTGTAATCCTTGCGATTTCCCCTAGTAGTAGTATAATGCTTCGGAAGAAATTACGAAAAACAAGAATAAATAGATAAAAAAATCAGAAAAGGAGACAGTGATGATGTGATGCACGGGCGTGCTTCGCGCCATGTATTTCATTTCTACGATTGCAGATTACGGTGGGAAGGACCTATTTTTAAAAATTACGATGCACCATATATATCGGCCGCCGCGTGACAACCTGGCAAGGCTATATATATAGGCGATAAATTGTTTTAAAACCCGTTGCGCATTTATAATGGATATATCCGCGTATGGTCTCGCGAACGCTCCATAATCCTTCCGCTCAGTGAGAGACACAAAGATAAAAAAAAAAAAAGTGGAGACAAAAGATAGGAGCTCCGAATATAAATGCCGGCTCATATTTCTAAAAGATTTACAATGCGAATCTCACTTATCAGCATATAAATTGCAAATCTGTAGAGGAGCAAGCCATTGAGGAGACAAGTTCGCCATTTCTACGGCTGTCTTTTTAGCAGTCGATGTAGCGAATTCCGTTCCTCTGTCTATATCGCTACAATCCAGAAAGGAGCAGCGAAGCGCTAACCTAAGGGTTACTTAAGCTAGACTGTCGGAGCAACAACTTAGTCTAAAGGACCGGTCACCGTATCGTGGAGTAATGTTGAAACTTTCCTCTAGAATTATCGCGAGTATTTCACCTGAAGGAGCCAGATATACCCGCCCATTGTGTTCTGTTCCATGCTTGGAATTTAAGCATTCAGATGGAGATAGCGCAATTTATTATGCCGGGCCAAAGTTAACTCGTCTTTAATCACGTCGAGTGGCGCGCGTTGTTATCTCGATAGCTTTTATTACAAGCTCAAGCTCTCTTTAAAAAAAAATTTGCTATTCAAATCTTAATGTCGAGCGAGAGGAATCGATCGGGAATTGATTAAGAATTGTTTAAGAATTCATTGGATGTGTACGTCACTCGAGATACGTTTGATTGTGCACGATGCTCGTAGTTACACGTGCCTCTAAAATTGCTTAAGTTAGACATTACGACATTAAGCTGATACAAGTAGTTTCAACCTGCTTTAATTGCCTAGGGCAATAGTGGCTTATCTTGATGACAACGTTGCGTGCCGTCTTTACTAAGCACGTTGCTTAGGAGTACTTTACAATTATTGTGAACGTTCACCTACTTCTGTTTGGAGAGTAATTTCTGCTCGTATCGATTTAGCCCGAAGCGACATTAATTAATACTTTAATGAAATCGTGATGCGATAAGAAAATAATAAAAGAAACATATAAATTGTGGGAAAGTCTCGTATTTCCCCACAATTTAGATATTATTGCGAAAGTATTTATTATTGTCAGAAAAGGCATTGCTGAAACATATTTCTGAAATTGATTTCTATCATGCAACATCCTGAAACAAATTCCAATTAATTATGAAAGTATTTTGTAATGACATTAATTATATAATTTAATATTTTGTTAAATATTTAAAACGATAATAATATCAAATAATCAATTGTATTGGATAAAATTTAAATATTCAAACGTTATTCACATATCAACATATATGAAAGTGGAAGTGTTTATTAAAATATTAAAATTTATATACAATCACAAAACTTGGGAATATAGAGATGCATATACTTTATAAATTATTTATCAATTGTCCTTTACATTTTGATATATAAAAAGTTACATGTGTAAAATTTCTTTTTTTTGGATAACAAAAAAAACAAAAGTGTGTGATGTTTTGAAAATACGTTTAAGTTACATCGTATTTTTCATATATTTTCAGTTCGTATTTCTCCTTCGTAATAACAATTTCGAGAATGGCGACATGAAGTATGAATATTAAAATTTTGATCGCTCCAATGCAAACATCGCTATTTCTGCCACAGAAATAACTCACGTAATATACGGAAAATTCTCATCTGTTAATATATACCTGCAATGGGAAGTTTGTCGTCGTTTAACGCGATTTTTCACTGCAGCTGCGAGGTCTTTCGAAAGAAAATATTTCTCCGCCCTTCGTGCGGTATCATCCATAAAAGTTTACGTTGACGTGTCTGAAAGAACTGTTTACCTATTACGGTCGGGATTTTACGGCATTCTTTAAACTAGCTGCCACAGATCGCGATGGTGTCAGACATAATTTTTATTGTCGATGCTATGACTTCCGTAAAGTAGCCACATTGCAAAAGTGGTATCGTGCGTGACATTACGCATTAAAATACAATCGATTAAAACATACAATGCACCACCATTTAAAGTCATTTTAAACATGATTAATTTAAACATTATTTAATTATATTATTAAAGTAATATTTAAATAATATTTTAATTTAACAATATTTCACAGAAATTGTTAATATATACATAAAATAATGTTAAATATTTTTAATATCATAGTATATATCATTATATTTGACATTCGTAATAATCGTTTTCATATTTTAAATTTTTATAAATTTTTACATGATACAAAAATACTTGAGAAGCTTATTAAAATTTGTATTTGCAATGTTATTTAAATCTAATATTATAGAATGCTTAAACAAAATATAATATAAAAATCTTTGTTTAAAACAATTTTATGATTCTCTTGTATCAAAAATTGTTCCATATAGACACTGTTTATTCAGTTGGAAAATTAATTTTAAACTTTCCATAGATAGGTAAACCGCGGACCGCAGTTTGCTAGCCGCGTGCGAAAATTTCGCGAAACGCGATAGCGTGGAAATAAATACGCTTGCGCAGACACTATCACTTCATGGATGGTATTTTGCAGAAATATAATCTTCTTCCAGTGTACTTCTCACATTCTTTGAACACAAGTTTAGCAGAATTAGTTTATTTTTCTACAAATTATATATTTGTGATATCAGGATTTTCTGCTAGATGTCATAAACTATTTTTTGAATCAATTAGGAAATATCTTTTTTACAACTTCTTTCCGCATGTTACAACACATTAACTTTTATATGTATTTTCTCGGAAAATAAATTGGATAAAAAAGATCGGCAAAAAGAAGGGAATAAATATTTTGTGATATACAATATCTAAATTATTTTTTTCAATTGTTTAACAAATCAAAATGTTCTGTAGAATTATAAACATAATGAAATAAAATTATAAAATAATATTGTAAGGAGAATGGATTAATATCTTAGTGCATTAATTGCTGTTAAATTTTGTACTGGAGATATACTGAAGATGTTTCTTTGTGAAATAATGCCACACAACTCAAGTTTCTAATTGCATTAGGAAATACAAGACGCAGAATAATTTCACGAGAAATGGAAACTCGTGAAAATATTAATGACATGCAAATCATCGAATGAAATAATTGATAATCACAGATTATGTAAAATTGTATATATTTATTAAATATATGTATTATTTCGCAACTAGTCATTCAATTAAAAATATTCATATTTTTTTATTTTTCAGTTATTCATTTCAGTGTATAATTGCAGATAATACAATAACTGTATCTTATTCTTTAAAAAAAAATAAATGACACAATAAAAATAAAAAAAATATCTTTATTTACAGAGATGGATGTATGTCAGAATCAAATTAAATATATTTTTATTTGCATAGAAATGTAAAATAATATTTGCAAACAACTGCATTTATTTATACGAATTTTTTGTTGATTTCATATATCTAGAATTGCGCCATTAAATTTATTACAAAAATATTACAATATTTAATCTGATAATTTATTATTTTTGACATTTGATGAAATATAATCATGCGATATAAATCTACACGTTTTAATAATAGCGTATGATACTATTTCTTCAATTTAATTACTGATTATTGATCAGCGGTTAAATTCACTTTTAGGAAGAACGTTTACGAAGAATATATCAAATCGATATTTGAATATATCAAAGTCAATTGTCACTGTTTTTCTCCGATGTTGATTAACTCTTTTGTGACGCTTATTTCAAAAATGAACCGAAACAAAAAAATAAAATTTGTTTATATTAGAAAAATAAATCTTTTACAAATGTTTTTATCATTAATTATTACAAAATATTAAATTACATTATTACAAAATCTCTTTCTATATTATAAATATATCATTTTCAGATTTTCCGTTTTTGTAAGACGGTACAACGAATACAGAGTACATCGAAATGCGTTTATTGGCGTTACTTTTCTTTATCATATCTTGCGCCCTCGCTCGCTCGGCGGTCGGCATCACAGGAATGATCAATTCTGACTTCGTCTATTTCCCTGACCAAGAGGACTACATCAAACTCGCTGTAAAGTGTAAAGATAACATGATACTGTGGCCAGCGAATCGTCAGTGTTACAAGGAAGGCGAGCAAGGTCCCTGTAACGTCGGTCGAGTACTGATATTCGACCGTCGGTTACTAAAACCATATTGTAAAGATCTTATATTTTAACATTTTTGTATAGAAAGCAATGTAACCAACTGCCGGCAATATGTAATTTATTCCGTATATGTACTGATGTATGATAGATGACGGTAGTGACTGAATTTTCCGGGACAAGTTTCTGGGAAAAGGAAAATGTGTTCCGTTGTTCCGAGGTTCAACTTTATCTGATGCAGACAAAAATATTTGTTCAAGTGAAACGCGTAAAAATTTCCATAGTGCAAGTATAAATACTATTCTTCCTGACCATATATATCCAATGTAAGCAGTTACATTTCGTGAAAATTATGTTACGCGATAATATGTACGAAAAAATAGATTGCCACACATGTCGCATTTGTATGGAAATATGAACTTCTTTAAGTATTCATTTCTATTAAAAAAATAGAATTTTATTAAATTTTAAACAAGAGATTGTCTGATATATCATACTCGATAATATATTTTAATTTTTGCTCAGGAATGTAGAAATTTTTTTTAATACTTGCCATGAAAAGTGATGTTAATATAGTGCTGTACTTATTACTGTATTTTGCTAAATTTAGAACATAAATGCATTTATCTAAAATAAATCTTACCGTAATTTATATTTACATTAATAATTGCTATATTAAATTGTACGTACTAGTTATTTTTAGATATATATAGATTTAATTCATAATATGTTTATCATTTGAAACCGATACGCTTCAATTTGTTATATAATGTGATAAAAGTTATAAGTCCTCTTATGTCTTGATACTGTATTTTTTATAGGAAATTTTCTCAATTTAACATATAATTATATTATATATAATAAAATATATAATTTTTACTGATTGTTATTAGAAGATAATTATAAATAAATAAATTTAAAATTATTAATATATGAAATAAATTGTGTTTTGCAAGTATATAAAATATCTACAGTTTTGTAAGTATTTACATTTATATCTTAATATCAGTGTTACATTTAGCATTTATTACAGGCATTTATTGATTTATATTTTTTCTTGATACTTAAAGATTATGTAAATATTAAAGAAATTAATTTGATGTGTTATTTGATGTATTGTTTGAATTATTTTGTACTTCTCTGTCATATTTATTTGTACTCAACAAACTGTTTTTAAATATTAGATTGCATTTTTAAAATTTTTTTTCTCGATGCATTTGTTGCCATTATTATAACTGGAAACGTAAATATAAGTGGATAAAAATAAAAAATGGAATAAAGCTTTTTCAGTGCCAAATATTCGTCTATGATACTGCTACATATCCGTATAAATTACAGATAAAACGAAATGGTAGGTACCATTGAAAATAAATACAAGCATTGAGCGAACCATAGACTCTTATCAAACCATATATGCTGGTATTTATTAATCGATCGTGACTTGATGTTCGAGGAAGTGGATAGAATGTCCCTCATACCTTGTTACTCTTCGATCAGGAAGGTTTCCTGCTCGTTCCCATGCAATATCTCAGAGTCCAATGTGACAATTTGGTACGGTGGTTGACAATATGGAGAGGCGAGGAATGATTTGGAGCTACGAATGCTGGCCATGGCGCGGTCGTTTCGAGATATCTTGTGCGGCCCACTCTCCCTTGCTACCTCCCTATGTACTTGATACGTGCGCAGGGTAACAAGCATTGCGAGATGTTTTCGATTAACCTCATTTTAAGAATGACTGTCGTTCTTTACTATCGGATGGAGGGCCCGATAGCCTCGTCACACTCTCCATCTTTATTCCTTGGTAGGCGCGCAAACAGGTCATGATCGGGTTCTCCTTCACACTTCCTCTCCCTCTACTATATTAGAATTCTACTCGAGGAATCTAGAAAGGTTGAACTTCTCAATAATACGGTTTATAATATTATCTGTATTATTAATCATATTAATTTCGACGTCTGCCAATATCTGATGGTTAAAGAGAAAAATCACGAGAAGAATTATTGAAGCTTTAACACGGGACAATTATTTTCACGATAGAATTTAATAGAAATACAGGTATTTTATATTGGATGCGTCACATAATGCAGTGAAGCATGCAAATTCTTTTACGATATTCTGCAATAAGCTAAAGCGTATTCAAATTTGATAAATATGTGTAACGTTATTTTAGTTCTATTATTATTTCTTAATAATTTTTACCATTCTCCAAAAAATGCAAATTCAATGCATAAATAAAATTAGAATGCAAAATTATCAATTAAACTGAGAGAATAGCTGGTAAATCTGATGACTTTCATGTCAAATCTTTCAATTATTAGCTCGAGCTTTATATGTTACGTGAAAGAAATGTAAAATAAATTTTGTCAGAATTATAATAGTATATAGCAATCCATTTATATCAAGCGATATATGATATTAATAAAGTTTTAGTTTTTTTTTATATATTTTGTAAAAAATTATGCTTTAAATATAATTCAATTAGCAGGTATATTAATTAAACGTAAATATATTTCACGAAGATATCCATTGTTTTTTATTCAATACTATGACTTTCAACGATACGTCATTCAATTTCCGTGCTCCGGCACATTGTTCTCCATCGCTTTAATTTCGCCACGTCCGCCTTTTTTAACTTATAACAGATTTCTCTTTGCAGAGGAAAATACTACCCACGCGCCGTGCTATTACGAAGTACGACGATTAAGACTCAGTGCTGCAATTCCAATCCTTTCCCGCTTGCATTGCCGTATTCATCATCTCAATTTTATTCCGCCAGCTCTAAGTTTCGCACAGGAGATTTGCCCGACCGCGAATAAAATCGAGCGCGGATACATCGTCCCGCCTCGAGCGGAAATAAATCTGCAAACCTGCGAACTACGAACGGTCAAGGTAGATGTAATAGCTTGCGGAGAAGCGAGTTTGTCGGTCGCGCTCGTTACGCGACTTCCACTTCCTTTCCCTCGTTCGCTGCAATTCGTCATCGCAATTTCGCCACTTCGACTTTTAAATCCGGTGGACGAGCGGCATCGCAATATTCGCTCGAAGGGATGCCGCGATCCAAGCTACATTTGCGAGTGACAATGTTTAAAATTAAATTAACAGGAAGAGTATCTGGACCGCGCAGGCAGGGATTACAATTTTTATCAGCCTCGAGTTACGTGTCGTGATTTGCTTTTCATATCTCGCTTTAAATTCCATGACAATTATGTATCGTGTTCAACGCAAACTATGTTGTGGCAAGTTGAGCATTGTGTTTGTTATCATTATATATTTTGCACGGATGGATTATCGTCGAACGTGAGATAAATATTGAAAGAGAACATAATATAAAATATCGTATTTAGCGATATAAGTAAAAAACAGTACAAGTATACAAATATAATATTAGTTTTAAGAATTTTATCAAAGTGTTCCATTCTGTGCTAACACATGACACAATTTAATTTTACTTTAAACGTGACGTTATTGAGATTCAAACAATCCCTCAAAATGTATCTAGAATGACATAGTTACGGAAGATAAATACAATGGAAATTCAACGCTATGCCATCGTATATACGATAAATGGTGTCTCACGAAACGCCAGGTCTCTTGGATGTGAACGGCTTAAATGTATATTCCAAGTAAACTCCATAAGAGGGTTAACAACGCTAATATCGTGGCCTGAATACGTGCCTTAGACCATGGACTATAATGCTTAAGTCCGTCTAATCGTTTCTCTGAAACAGTTAATCGCTCAACGATACGATTGTAACGAGCTACTATTTACAATACGATTTACAATACGATTATTGAATTTAATATTATAAAGACACACGATTATTGAATTTAATATTATAAAGACACAAAGAAAAGTTGTTGTTATTGAAGGCCATTTGACTCATTACATTTAAAAAGATTTTTTAAAAAACTCCTGAGTTATATAGACAAAGGAAAGGATATCTTGTTACAGCAGGAATAAATTATACTTATTATTTTATCAACTTTTATAATATAATTTAATCATTAGCATATATTTGTTATATTTATTCTATTTGTATTTACCATTGTAACAATTTTTTAAACGCTGACTTTATTGTTGACAAAGTCTTATTTTGAGAAAATAAAATTTGGTTTTGTTAATTTTATTTCTGGAACAGTTTACTTTGTATTCTGATAATACTTAGTCTACTTTTTTAATTCTTAAATGTTGTGCGATATGTAAACTCTTAACGAAGGTTACTCTAACGGCCGACAGAAAAGAGGCGTTTGCCCAGGGGACAATTTTAACTTTCTCATGCCTATAGTTCCCGTATCCATAATTCCAACTTTATTCCTTGAACTTCCAACTTTTGCAGTATTCCAGAACGGGATTTGTTACTCGGTTAGCAGGACCGTCGGGTTAAGAACCGAGGTAAAACGAAGTATGTTCTTTAAGGGGTACGTCTTAGGACTTCGATATTTCTTATTTCGAATTTGCATCTATTAGCCTCATTTTATCCATATCCAATTTGTGTTAACATTTATATGACTATAAAGCTTGTTAAGAATAATGTAAGTTTAAACGTTATGTAGAGTGATCATTTAAATACCGCGATGTCTTCTATAGAGAAGAGAAAATATTTTTAATTCCTTTGATATAAAAAAAAGCTATTGCAACATATAAATCTTGTAAATTAAACCATTGCTATATAGTTATCTACTTACAAGAGAAAATTGTAACATTATATAAAGTTAGCAGCGCCAAGAAGTATAAAAGTAAAGCAGTCATTATCGCTGTGTGAAAGTAGTAGTCGTTATTCTACCTTTTCTCTAATAACGTTAAAAAGGTTATCAAAATTTGCCAATCCGTGAGAATTTTGACGCGCATCGCTAAAGGCGTCCAAAGATAATTAAATTCTGCCGCTGTCTGTCAAGCCACATCGCATTCCCGTCCGCGGAAATGCGAGATATCTCGTCATGTCCGTACTTGTCGGTGGTTATAGTGTACGAAAATGGATGATGGTCGAAGAGATAGAGATACGAGTAGATAAGAAGAAAATGTGAAAGGTGAAAGAAAAGATCATTCGTCGACCTTGTACACATACATACGCATTCACACATACGCATACGTATCTTTATATCATATCCTTATTTCTCTCGCACCATCTCCTTCCTCGACACCACAGAAAACATCTTATGGTAGTTTCTTGCCACGAAGGAATCGGCGACTGAGTTTTCGCCGTTAAGCCAAATCCCCGCGAGTCTTGCGTCGCGTCGTCGTCGTCATCGTCGTCGTCGTCGTTGGAACGTAAAAAGCGGCTCGACGACGGCCGTCGTGACAAACGATCGTAGTCGCGGGCGAACGGTTTCCTCTCCCTTGCAAACCGTTACAGCGTCTTAAGCATCGTGGATGCGAAGATATACCTAGATTTGAGGTATGGATTGAGAGTGACACATCGGCACGTCGGGTTCTGCATTCGAGCTTTGCATTTGTAAAACGTTTCTGAAAAGAGACGTGAGTCAGCACGGCTAAAGTCAGATGGATATTTCCACGATTATTTGGATATTTGTAGATAAAATATAAATATCTATAATAATTCTTTTATAACAAACATAATTTAGAACTAAAATTAAAGAAGTGTAATTCAAGATTAATAATAATTGCTGCATATGTGATAAAATTTTTGTAAACAGATCAAAATATTTAATTAAAATTGACTTTTATTTCAAATTATTTGCAAAATAAAATTTTTTAGCCAATTAGCCATTTTATATTTTAATGTTTATAAATTAATTTTTGATTATTTATTAAATAGTTATCAATGTCTTCTTTTACGTAACAAATTTATTTATCTCTAAATTTGTCAAATTTGTACATAAAAAATCGACTAGACATATTATATGCTCTCTTTTTACTTGTACGTGTCTTATTATTATTATTATTAAAATTATAATTTATGATATGATGTCTCAGGACAGACAAATAATTCGATCAAGTGGAATCCGATTCCTATGACATGTAAATCAATGAATTGATTGGCCTTAATGTTATACATGACTTAATTGATGTAAAGAATATAATTTAATTCTAATTATTTATTTATTATAAATTGATCTTAATTATATTGTATATATAAAAAAATAATATTAGTAATAATTTTTTTAGTAACATGAAATAATATGCTATTTGCTTTCATACATAACTTTGTATAATAATCATTTTAAGTCACGATTTTTATAAATTAAAGAGAATGCAAAGAAAATTTATTAATGTTAATGTTAATATTAATGTTATTATGTTAATGTTAACACTATTTTTAGAATTCTAAAGCAAAATAGGACAGAAGGAAAATCAATATTTAGAATAACCAAATTTGCGTAATAGAAATTTATACATATTAATTGTTGTAATATTTATATAATAATGCTCTTTTTTAAAGATTTTTTAAAATTATTTTGTTTTTGTATCAAATTTCAAATAATAACCAGCAGCTGTGCTCTGAAAAATATCAAATAAAAGCATTATGTTACTAAAATTTTTACATGAAAAGTTTATTATAAAAATGACATGTGAAAATACCGCATATAAAATATAAATACAGCAAAAACAAATCGAGCAATTTTTCAGACCACAACCACAATGTGTCAAGTAGTTAGTTGTATTAACTGCAAAAACTGCACTGATATTACACGATGTGGTCGTTTTCTTTTTCACTTTTTTCTTTTCTTTCTCTCTTATCTCTTTTCCTATTACAATATTATTAATTATAAGTACTAAAAACAATTATAATTCATACAATTAGCAGCAGTTTTTAGTTTCACAATATTGTACATTATATATACAATATTTATATTTTATAATATATATAATTATATATAGATAGATATGTATTATATTACAATTTATACTTGTTATTATCAATTTTCTTTTTAAGTTTTCTCAAAATAATTTTTCAGTTTTTTACTTCCTTTACTTTCATTTTTTGACATTGTACTCTTTGAAGATTTTATGTTTTTTAATTTTATCGTTTGATTAAATGTAATAATTTTTTTATATTTTATGATATATCTTATTTGTTGTTATATCTTATACTAGTAGATTTTTTTACTATTTCGATAGATATGATCGATAAGAATAATTGGCCATATTGCGTATGTACATGCCTTCTTTTTTTCATTTCAATATTCAGTTAGGAGATAACTTCTTCGTATGTCTTACGTATACTTTCGTGAAAGCATCAGCGGTGGATAGAACAAGGAAACGGAACGGTGAAAAGACGACGGGAAAGGGTAGAAGGGCGACAGACGTTGCAATATTCTTGGCTCGCATTGTACGTGTCCCATAAGTTGGCAGGCGAGCTCCCTCTCAGCGACAGCTTGACAGAACATACGCTCTTTCCCGCTCGAATCGTTTCGTCCCTATTCCCTTCTCACTCCCATACGCTTATCCTTTACCTCTTCTCCGTCTTCTTTCCTTTACCGTTATCCCCCTCTCCTCTTTTTCCGAAAATAAAAGTTTATAAGCTAACGCGCACGTATACATGTGTAGGTGGAACTCGAGCGTGGATACACCGCTCTCAACGAGCACGCGGAAAGCAGAAATGTTGGTAGGATAGCGGATGGAACGGCAGAAAGATTGGTGGTAGGAAGCAGAGAAACGTTGGCGACAAGAAAGAGAAAATGGGAGGGGAAGAAGGAAGAACGAGAAAAGTGGAGACCACGTGCAGAAATAACGTTCGTGTTTTTGATTTGAGGCACGTAACCGAACCACATTGAAATCAGATAGGAGCGCGAGAGAGGACGCTAAACTGGCTCCGGGAGGCTGCGGAAAGCTTGCTACGAGAATACCTAAACCTCACGGGAAGGGTAAGGAGGTCGGAGGACGCGTTAGACGCCCGAGGGAAGAGGAGAGATCGCGCGAGGTAGTATGACGGCGTGGGGCGGTGCGAGGGAGAGAGAGAGAGAGACATCGCCGCGGGGTGTAAAGGGTGGCGAGCCGCCTTACAACGGGTGAAACGTGCCACTTTCTTGGATTTTCGAATAAATCGGCACGGCGCGGAGTGCGCGCCGCTCGACTATAACGGAGTCTACTTTGACTCAAACCCTCTCTAACCCCCGAAGATCCGCGTTCCGTAATCCGGATCGGCTTGATCCTCCCGTTTCCGAAAACGTTGCAGGGAAAAATTTGGCATCGCGTACCAATGAAAGATTCATATTTCTTAAAAAGACATGAATATCTAACTGGCCACGCTTGCACTGCCGCGCAATTTCCTTTGCCGTTTTGGTATTTATTTTTATATTGTGTCAAATAACTTTGTAACTTTATTCGTTATAATATCGTAATTCGAGTTTCTTAAAGCTTAAAATTTTTTTTAAAGACAAACTGCAAGCCCAAGTTACTATTACATTACTTTATATAACAACATTATTTATTATTTTAAAGAGAAACGCTTTCAATTATTTGTTTTATTGGAAAATTATGTTATCTTGTATAAATTTAATATATCCTCTTTTTCTGTGGAGTACCTTTTATATCTCAAATATGACCGTTCTAGTAGGAATACTATCTACATGCGAACGCTGTTTAACGCACGTTCCATCTTGCTAACATTTTCAACGGTGACCGACGTATTCCGGTGACATCGCTGCTCGTCGCCCGCGGTTTGGTAATGGATCGCCAATCCACGCGACATTTCGATCATTGAGCAAGCGTGTAACGGGCAATGATCTATTATTTAGCCATCATTCTGCGCACATCGGTTCGCACTCGTACATGTACATCCATACACACGAGAATCGTGACGTCGGCATTGATCGAACAGCTAGCAGTAATACGTGCGGAAACACTCAGTTTGCTAGTGGTCGTGGAGATAATTAGGCAGAAATGCAATGTTGTTATCGGAAGGGGGAGGACGAATTACTAACGATTACGTTGCACGATAATGAAATAAATGTTAATAAATATGTCGACCACGCAACTCAGCGCAGTTGGCAGATGGTGATGCAGATACCGCGAAAGATACGACTGTTCCGAAAGTTTCTCAGGACTTATCTGCGAAATGCATCAGTTCTGAACGAAACTCCGGCTATATCCAATGTCTGCCTGCAAAGAAAATGATAAATTCTGCTACGATTAAAACTTTAAACTTGCTTTCAGATTTATTTAAAAATTTGGTCAGGCATATTGCGTTACGAAATAAATAAATATAAAGTTTTGCAAAGTTTTGCACTTAAAATATACGTGAGATGACATCATAATTTTAATTTTTAATTGTTTAAATTTAGAAGGAAGATGTCCATCTCTATATAAACACGATGAATGAGATATTAATTAGAATCCATCAATTAGAATAAATTGGAAAGAAAATAATGTCAGCCGTGGTAACGTTATTACAATATTTTGCTTGAAGAATGAAAAAGAAAAATAATAAATAAACATGCTTTTATCATAATTTATTAGCAATATTTTAGAAAATAATAAATTAACTAAAATCATGTTAATTTATACAGTGACTACTATTCAATATTTTCTGTCTGGCAAATTTTATCTTTTATTACTACAACATTTACGCATCATATCGTACTTTCTTCGAAGGAGAAATTGACACAATCTCTTTCTTTGAAGAGGTTACGTCTATATAACTTTGACCGTAATCTTGGGACCGCGAAGTAAAAGGTAAACATCAACTTCTTGACTTCTTCATTCCGCATCTACAATCTAAAAAGCTACTGTCGGTGCACATAATTTGTCGTTAAACTTGATTTTCTTTTTTCTGAGATAAAGCAACATTATTTTATATCATATAAAATATAATATATTATTAAACCATTGCAATTTATAACTGAGATTATTTTTCATGAAGATATTTTGTTATAAAAATGATATATATATATGTGTATATATATTGTATATATTGTAATATTACATAAAAGATACATACAACTTAAATATTTATACAGCATTTACTTGCATTTTAAATATGAGTTACTTTTAATTTTCTTTAAAATAATTTCTTCAAAAGCATTTATTTTTATAATTTTATAATCTGTTAATTTTTATTTCATGAACCGCGGATCATAATTATCAGTTTATAGCAATTACTATTCTGATGCATATCTCGACATTACAAAAATTTGTTCATGAATACGTAATGTGAATATGTATAATGTGAAAAGATACATGTGCCACTCACGATATTCCATTTGATCCGATTGATATCGTTGTACATCAACCGAGAAATCGGCCGAAAAGTCGTCATAATCAGTATAACGCAATATTTGATGTCCCTCTGAAATATTTCCCTTCCGTTCGATCGTTTCACGGCTTTCGTTAACCGACTGTGCCTCTCTCGCATACGTTATCCGTTCTTTCCCTTTCCGTCATCCCTGCCGCCCGTATCTTCGGCCGTGAGTTGCGCCATATTTCAAACGTCATATTAGCAGGAACCATGCGTCTTCCGCGAGTAAAATGTCTATGCCGCCGGCAGGCTTTGCCACCACTACATCACACGACTCTAGTCCCTCTTGGCGGTGTGGTATCGTGTCACCTTCCCGGCTCGCCACCAATTACACATTAATGCGGCATCGCGTTATCCGATGTACGAAGTGGAAGCGAGGGGATACGAGGGATAGCCAGAAGTCTGCCGGTAGATATCCTTCGGGGATATACTCTCTTCCGGTGTAGTCAATTAACCCAGTTTCACTTGACGCAACGGTTCGATCAACGCTACCCCGCCGAGAAGATGGGAAACTATTTTGTGCCAGCTTTTTCGCCGATTGCACGCCGATCGTTGTATACAATTTTCAGATTGAATGTTCGCGGAGGACAGCACAAGCGCTCTGAAGGATGAATGTTATTTCAGGTATTTTCGACACCGATTGGATATGTTTCAAATGTAACTACAAACATGGTTGATATTGTTAGTATTGTCCACAATGGATGACTTTCTTGCAGTAGAACATTACAAATTACAGAAATAATAAAACTTTACGTAGAAATAATGACGCAATATTTTATTAATGGCTTAACTTTTTAGTTTGTTCGAAGTTAGGAAAAATCAAACTAAAAACAAAATTATATTGCACAAATCGATTGATGTAAATTATGTAATAGAGAATAATATATATAGCATTTAATTTATTTTTTCTGCCTGAAATATCCAGAAACTAAATGTTGGTAATTATAACAATTATTCGTTGATATATAAATTTACCACTTAAAGTTCTAAAATTTTGTACTTTGCCATCGCCATGTGTAATAAGTTTACTCATAAGCTTCATTATTCGGTAATAATGCAATAAAAGTTATTCATTTTCTTTTGACTGCATTCTTTAGAGAAACTAAAGATTATTTTTAAACAAACTTAAATTATAAATCTTTTTAAATTTTTAAATCTTTTTAATTTCTACTAATGAACATTTCAATATTTAATTAAATTTCCAATTATACCTAATTATTTTGATTTGCCTAAATTAAAAAAATAAAATATATTTACTAAGTATCGTTAAAGTTAAATATATCCCTTTAATTTTAAATTATTTATAATTCAGGAATGAATAAAGACACCCTTATTTGCGTCTAAATTTTACTAGAGCAAAATTGTGCATAATTTATCGAATATTCTATTCGGTAAATATTTGTTTTATATAATAATATAAAACAAATAGAATTATAGTAGACATTAAATTTAAGTCAGCTATTATTTGTGTGATTGTATTTCAGAAAGAAACTAAACTTTTAGAAACAGGAATGCCTAGAAGGCCTACTCTAGGAATTCTCAATTCCGAGTTTATCGAGAATCAGTTTGACAGAAGGTCAACCGGAAAATAGACTCTGCTGGTGCTTCCTCACTCGTCATTACGTTGGAACATTAATATTATTAAGCAGCATTGCGAAAACCCGAGCGAGGAGACCATCGGGGACGTGTGTGACGGGTGGTTGGAGGGGGAGGGAGGAGGGGAAGGGGACTTTCTCGCAGTAAATATTGTAACATCTGGTGCGACTCATACGAGTTCGAGTCACGCCTCCGGCCCTCTACATTTCATTTCACTTCTTAGATACTTCACTGAAATACTGTCGAGGATCCACTAGCTGCCTGGTCTCTGTGTAGACTGGCGGTAATGCTTCGGAAAGGGATGGCGAACGAGGGAAAGAATGTGTGTATGCCGCATTTGTTCCGGCAGCTTCCCGGATTTGCACGGCCACCCTTTTGTGTTACTCGCCTCCGCACGTTGTGGCAGCGCGACGAGCTGTTTCCTCTTCGAAAGACTGATATTTATGTTATCATTGGACGGCGTTACAAGATGTGACGTGCTCTCCCTGCAAATTGCCCCGGGTCCTTTCCTTTCCTATCTTATGCAACTTGTCACTTATACTATAAATTGGATTATGAAATAATAGAGTCGCGTATTCGCGACGGGCAATAAAATTTATTTTGCGTTAATATGCGTATGATGATTAACAACTTCTTTAACTTTTATAAGTTTGTCGAACGCGCTAAAGTGAAACGCGTAAATAATAGTGATCGCAATGAGATATGAATCGACGCAGATAATTCATGGGAACGGCACGATGCACAATGTATCTCATCCGAGCATGAGACATATTTCATCTATACAAAGTTTAATTCACTAGAATCCTGCGTTTGACAAGTAGTACGAGTCATTCAAGTGCATGCAGCGGTGATTGATTGCGCGCGCGCGAGCGTGCTGCCGGAGAGGAATGGTTTATATATTTATGCGTGCGCTTTCCGCGGAATTGTCACCGGCTGATCAAATGAATCCGGAGCTTTCTATTTACGAATCGTTTCGACGTTTTTTTCATCGCGGTCGCGAGGCGCATCGATACATCATACCGACAGAGGCTGGAGCGCAGACGCATATCGTAATTTTTGCATCTGAATTTTGCGTGTGAATGTTTAACGGTGGTTTCCGGACGCTCTTGTTTACAATGGCAACCGATTTAATCAAACTGCGAGCAAGGCGTGCGTTTCGCCCGGTTGGTATGGAGTTAAAGCACGCTTCCGCACGTTCACATCGTGCCACGTCATATAGTTGCATTTTTTTAAGTAGAATTTCAGGTTTTTCTTTTTTTTTTTTGTGTTATATTAAATTTGTATTTTTAAAATATTGATTCGATCGCGAGACTGATAAGCGTGCAAGGCACGAAAGAACATGCAATGTTAATGTCAGACTTAATTAAAATTTTCAAATTAAAGATTGCGACACTTCGTGCCGCAATAAAACAGAACTTTTTACATTTCTTTAGTATGCATTCGTACAACTAGTTAGTAAATTCAACCAAGATATACCGTGTAACATTAAAATCAATGTTATTATTCGGTTATTATTTTCTGCAGTTTATGGCGACAGTATTCCGTGAAAATATCTTATGGTTTATATATAAAGCGACATATATAAAGCGAGATTTATTTCTTTGAGATGAGTCATATTATAAAATTATACGCTCTCGTGTACAGAGAAAGAGAGAAAGATAGAAAGATGGGGAAAGGGGAGGGGAGGTTTTTAGTGAAAAGAACTAAGAAGCTCACGCGGACGGCTCTTTCAATAATTCATTAACCACTTGTTTCGTTAACTACTTCTACGCAGACCGTGTGGTAGACTCTCTGAAAAGTGCTTTAATTTCCTTCGTCGACTTGTTACCGTCTTAAAACTTTAAGGCGCTCTCACCGTTAAGTGACACGCTTCATGGAAATACGACAGCGCGCGGAATTGCCATGAAATGTCTCAGACGTTTCGATTTCAAACTGGAGGAACTTTTGGTCCTTTAATCCGACGCTCTTAAAATATTATGTGGAACGTATTATCTTAAGTTCACTATCCGTCATATCGAAAGCAATGAAAAAGTAATATAATATACTCTGTAGAGCAATGAAACTGGTTAATAGCGTAAGCTAAAAGTAATAAGCAACGTTGTGGAGTTCGCGTAGCCTATAAGTTATCAAATTAAATTTGTTAATTATTTATTAACATGTCTTTAATCTAGAAGTTTATCAAAAAAATTTACATGCATAGTCTTTCTTTTTTAATTAATTCCGGAATGTACATGTGTAAATGTTTACAACATTCTATATTGTAAAATTCTGTGATCAATTTGGTAAGTTTCTTACTATAAATTTTTCACTATTAAGTTTCTTACTAAAATTTTTCACTATACTATTTTTTATTAAACGGTAAATTAAATTAGAGAGAGTTTAAAAGTTTTAGCGGAAACGCGAGCCGACGCGACGTGACGTTCAAAGACGTTCATGTTCGCACGTATAAGCAATGGGAATTCGAGAATTTGTACTTGGCGGCTGAAGACCTGGCGAGCTGTATGCAGCGTACACGTGCATAAATGCCAGATTACGGCGCAGGAATTCGTGAGATAACGTCATCCTTTCGGAACCGTCAGCCGCCAGTTCGTGCAACAGAATCGTACCGAAGCTTCGTGTCTTTCGCCTTGATACAGTTTTATTGCTGTCTCGAATCTTCGTCTACGCGACTGTCGTATACGACTTCCCGATACATCGCAAGCATGGTGCACTGTCCCATGTGAAAATAATGACACATACTCTTCGAACAAGATTAGGTAAAAAGCTAATACAGATGAAGAAATGTTTTCAATCTGATTTCTTTAGATCTATGATACATTGTTTTGTTGGAACATGAAATTTTTATTTTGTGAGATAACATAAAATTGAATTTACTTCAAAATAAGATGCATGTTCAATGTTAAAACTTTTCAATCATTAAAATAAATTAATTTAAAAATAAAATTACAAATTTCTTATTAAAATATGAAATTTATGAAATATTGATATTATTTGTTGTGTATTAAAGTTATGAGATTAGAAATATAAAATTTTTAATTTTGTTATATCTCTTAAAAATATTTATTTCAATAAATGATGAACGTTGATTAATGAGTTCAGCGTTCCTTTTATATAGTTTTTATCGATCGTTCTTTTATGATACCCAATTTTATATTTTAAGCATTGCTCTATTTCAGAACATCCGTTCGTGGTTACGCCAGACGAGTAGAAGTTCGCGGCTAACTTTTGCCCGCGTTCACGTACGGGTTGTTCGTTTAAGAATTACAGGGTCCATTTGCCGGTATTTCATGGGCGCAATCTAAGTAGGCACGCCCCGCGCAGGATTTATTAGAATTAGAAATCTGATGCTCCATGTGTGCGACTATGTTGTATATTAACATTAACGGCACGGGTGTTACGAGCCATTTGTACTCAGAGTAGTGAATTACATAGAACGTGAGAAGCTTTAACGAATGCGAATTATTAGTTTCATTATCATATAGTTTACAGGTTTTGCTAAATAGGATAATCTGCCTCGCTGTTGCACTGCTGAAAATAAAAGAAGCGCTTTAAAAATAAAAGAGGAACTTTAGTTGCATTGATTATTTATTGTTTCAATTCGCACTTTTGCCGTTAATAATCGTTTTAATTATTACCAAACATTTATAGATATAAACAATAACTTTACTATATATTATATAAAATATAAAAATGGTACATATACTGTGTAAGATTATACTGTAACAATATAAAATAGACATTTTTAAAATAAAAAAGAAATAATAAATGATGATTTAAATATAAAACTCATCTGTTAAAATATTAGTGAATTATTAGAAAAATATTCGGCGTTTCAATGTTTACAATATTCAAATGCATTTACGTGAGTAATAAAAATTTTCAATATGTAATATTATATACCATTTTTTAATTCACATATATAAAAGATAAAGTAACATAGTAATTTTTGCAACATATTCTACATTTGTAATAAAATTCTTTAATTCGTAAAGATATCCAATTATATGAAATATATGTAATGTTATAGAATTTTATATTTATTCTTGCATTAGTAAAAATTTACTAATTGATAAAGAATTTTATTATTAATAATAAAAAAATTTACTTATATTGGAAACTTAAACTAAACTCTTTATTTTTAATAAAAAGTCACTTTATATTGATATCGGATTTATCATAAGAGATCCGTATGTATTTATGTATGTATGTATATGTACACATATACTAGGCATGCGCATAGTAAAATAACATATATATGTAAAAAAATATATATATACATAATGATATAACTTGATGTAATTAACTTAAAATTATTGATGCAAATTATTTAAGACATGATAAGATATTTTGACTGTATATACATAATTAAATTTTAATTATATTCGCTTATATATTATTGTTTATGTAAATACGTAACTTATGATATGTAATTTAAGATATTTATTTGGGAAGACTAATTTTTGCATTGGTATCGCTTTTACTAATGTCAATATAGTGAGAACGAGATACAGAATACATAGTGTATATCTAGAATGACGCAGACGTTATTTTTCAGGATTTTCAACCATAAATGCCATATCTGGGAAATAATGACGATTGATGGTGGTTGCACGACGCGTTGAGCTAACGTTACTATAATACTCGGTGAATTCTCTCGCATTAGATAGTATATATTTAGTCGTATATATAGTGTTTTCCTCTTTCCTTTTCTCTTTTTTTTCATACAAAGTTTTGATTACGTGTCATAAATATGGAAAAATTTAAACAAAAAATGCAAACAATGTTACATTTTCTTAAAGCTTTCTTGTTTTAATTTAAGTTAAAATAAAAATTATGATCTTCCATATGATAATTATGTAAAAGATTTGATAAAAGCTGATTTAATAACTAGGATCGTACCGCATAAAATTACTTTGTCATCGTAAAGATTTAATTAGAAGCGCATAATTTTTCTGAGAATTCTTAAAGCATAAATTTAAGCGTAGCTTCGTAACTTAAGCTTTAGTAATTTAAACTTAACTTTTTAAATTGAAAATTAGAACTGTATCAATATTTTTTTTAAAAGAGAAACTATATTAATTACAGTTAAAAAGTACAAAATTTGTTCCATCTTTGACTTAAATCAATTATTATTATTTTTTTCTTGTTTTTTTAAGTTATAAAATATTACTGGAGATCTATGTGATTTATAGTTCGTCTCTTAACTTACATGATACGTCGCCTTCGCATCGGTGAGCATTCAAGAGCTGTGAATACCATCAAGAGAATATATCACGAACCGTCGAATTGATATTAAAATTAATGTTATATAGTTAAAGCCGAGAAACTTCTCGATTAATTCGGTAGATAACGCCCGCGGGAACTTTCGCGAGCGTCGATGTCGGGATAAGAGATAGCGTTTGCCGCGAACACGGGTGGTATCCAATCTGAACAATTCGTTTTCTTTCGAGGTGGGACACGCAAAGGTCCTCTCTAACCCATCCTTCCAGCCGACAGATAGAGAAAGTGCGAGGGAAAAAGAGGGAGAGAAAGATAGAAAGAGATAAAGAAAGAGCGAGAGACGCGATTCACAAGGGAATTATCGGTACTTGATTGCGCTTAATCCACGAAGTTTTCTCGTTTGACTTCCTCGCTTCGAACGCGACTCCGCCTCGTTGGCCACCGCCGTGCACCACTCACAGTCGGACATCCGTCGAACGAAAAACGCACATTAATGCCAACCCGGCAAAGAAGAAAAATTCATATCAAACGCGAAAAGTCGAAGGCTGAATCCCGCGCTAACGACGCCCGTTCGGTGGAATATGTTTGCTCACTTCCGGCGTCGTTCTCGCATCTTTCCTTTTATCTCCTTCTTTTGCCTTTTGCCAGTCTTTCCTTTCTTCTTCTCGACCGTTCCCAACGCTCCCTCTGCTCGTGCCCCTGTCTTCAACACTCTCAGAGAAGAAACGTGCTGCACGCACGCTCGAAAAGCGAGGACGTACCTCTAACGGCTTACACTAATCCCAGGCTGCCTCAACAGCCTGGCGAATTATTTCCATTCCGTTTCCCTATTCCCCTGCATCTAGCGTTATCAAAGCGTATACGCGCCGCGGCGCCGTTTGTAAAGGCAGACTTGCGGTTTCCGGCATTAATTTCGGAAACAATGAGGGATGCTTGATGCATTCTTTTCCAGTAAGAGTGAGAGCAATCGGATTTTGAAAGAATCGTGCAAATTTGACTTTTTGTTTCGTCCTTTGTAACATAGATTCAGCTAACAATATTATAGACTTGTATGTGACAGAAATGAGAATTCCATTGGTAAACTTAATAAAACCCTTTTTTACCAAATCTAAATAAATGAATAATTTCAAAGAATTTTTACATTTATTATTCACATTTTTTAAAGATAACAGATTTAAATAAAATAGAAACTGTAAAACAGAGAGATGAAGATAAAATGTAAGCAAATCTAATCAATGATAAAATTATTAAATAATATATTCCTTCTTTTTTTAAATTTTTAAAATAAATAAATTATTTTCATGCACATTCTATTTTTTTTTAAGAAATAGAAGCGACTGGAGGAAGGATATAAAATTAAAAATACATAAGAAAAAGTTTAAAGAAAATACATTCAAAGTTTTCTTGGTCCTCTAAGTTTTCTAAGAAGCTTTTTGATATTTTAGAAAGAAATATATGAATTACTCATTAATGTGTACTCTGCATCTATTATTAATATATTTTTATTTTTATTCATTTTTAGTTTATTATATTCAGAGTTATTCTGTAATAAAGAAATACATGTATATAATCAAACTGATAAACAAATATATTTTGAAACTTGCAAAAACAGTTTTCTTATCTCATTCAACAAATTCTACAATTTATTACAATACACAAGACCATGACTTTTTTTATTTCTATTTTGCATTTAAAATAGATTTTTCTTTCACAAATTCCTTGTTTAACCGTTAAATTCTCCATAATATTAAAATATTATTCACATTTTTTTTAAAAAACTTAATAATTTGTGATAAATGTGTCAAACAAAAAAAAAATATATATATATATATATATATTTGTAATGCCATCTTCTTTTAATATTATACATCTTGATACGTTCATTATATATGATTAATTATATATTATATATTTTATAATTTTTAATTTAATCGAAAGATTCTTTTCTTATTTCTTACCTCTCACAAAGTGAAAATCAACATTAAGTAAAAGAAGATGTATACAAAAGAGATTATAAGATAGATAGAGTCTTGTATGATCCGTTTAAAAGTATTCTCTGCTCAATGAAATAGAACAAAGATATCCAAATTACAATTGTTTCTCTGTGACTAGTAGAAATACGAGAGAACCAAGCATGTGGAAGACTTGTGCGACTCGTCAATTGTTAAAGATATTTCTTTGGTAAAAGAACAGGGAGATCATTCTTTTGTCATTCAGTTTTATATTCGGTTTGAATGTGAAATATCTATATTTTGTAACATGAATATACGTGACGCAAATCCTCTTGTATTGTAAGAGGTTCAAAATGGTGATGAATAAATGAATCGCGTTTGTTAAGTGCATTGTGCAAGGCTGCGTAATCTCTAGACTTGACATCGAGAAAGGATGACATACGAAGGACGATAAGCTAGATAACATATCATATGTACAGATGTTCGAAGACGTCTTTCAGTCCTCCTACGCAACGGGATAGAATGAGGATGTCCGGGAAATCACAATTGTCCCTGTGAACTAGTAAAGATACGAAAGAGACAGGCACGTGGAAGCCAGGACGCATGCGTGTCGTGTTGCTCCTGCTGGACTCCGTACGACAAGTCAGTCTGCATCTGGACTCCGGCTCGCGTAGGTTTTGTACCAGTGCGTGTACGTGACGAAAATTAAACGGGAATTAAACTAAAAAATAATCACGAGAATAATAAATATGACAATAATCACTGCCATCCTTGTCCCGTGGACCGCATGGATCTTCGTTACATTGGTGCACTCATCCGAAGGTAAGTCTCCACGATATTTTTTTCTGTCGAAAGGACAATAAGACGGTCTCTGAGTCCTGAAGAATTAATCATCATTTGTCAGAAAAATGTTTCGTTTCTGAATTTTTTTATTAAAAAACTCTAAGTTTCAAATTTAAAGGAGAGGATCTCGATTATATATAATGTAATGAATTATGTCATGGTGATAGATAATATTAATTAAAAAAATTAAAATATTAAATTTGTAATGTGCGGAGAAAAAAAGACGAGTCCACTCAGTGAAATGCATAAGGAAGCCGCGACATCCGAATGCAAGCTCTTCGTATATACCATCCATTATGGTTATACCATAAATCTGACTTAACTCGACATGCCATTTTGCGAAACTTTCTTCATAAAGTCATGCCACCATTTCAGTATATTTTTTAATGCTTTTTATTGCGTTGTTCTAGTTTCGTAATATTGTAGGAGATATTGGAGTGTATGCAGTTTTTCTCATATCGTTGCTCTTCTTTGGTCAACATAATTAAATTTTACACATTGACGTGAAAAATAAAATTAATGAAAAAATGGAGTCTTCGTATTTAAGATATAATAAATTCCGTATTTAATGCATTCGAAGAGATTTCATGTTTATGTATTATTGATTAATAGATATTTGAAGATAAATCAGAGAGGGAGAGGGAGCGGGAAATAGAATACTTTAAAAACAAATTTATTCATTTATACGAAAAAAAATGTAAATATAAACATAAAAATATATTAAGGAGAAATTAAATTAACGCATTAATGCTTATTAACAGTCACATAAACCGAATTATCGAAATGTTGAGTTCTTGAGTAAATTTTTCAGCGTACAAAAACGAAGGTTTAAATAACGATAAAACCGCGTACATGGTTAAATGAGAATTTGTGGAGTGCACATAGTGGCGTGACACAGAAGTATTATCCGCAGGGAAACGGAAAAAGCTCCGAATTTATGGAAGTGCTAATTGGTATTGTTAGCGGAACCGAGCGGCGAATAATAGCAGTCGCTGTAAAATGACACGGAAAGATGCTAGGAATAAAGCAGTTCACTAAATCGATGATTTATCGAATGAAAGATTGGGTGGGCATGACTATTGGCCATTTTACATTTTTAAAGATGGAAACAAGAGCAACGCGGATGAAAAGAACAAGTAAATCGCGAATAGCCCGGATCAATATTGTGTATACACTGTGCACAGGTACCGGACGGTACGAAACAATGAATTTAAGATGCACGAATCATATGTTCGTTTACATTAATTTCCTCGTAGTTATATTGTTAAAATAAATAAAAGTCTAGAATTTTTAAACATTAAGAGTTACTAAACTTCTAATACAATATACCGGAGTAAAATATTAAAAATTTTATCGGTATTAATTACTGTTATTATTAATTCTTTTATTTTTTTAAACTTTCTGCAAAATTATAAAGTCTAGATAAATTAATTATTAATTGATCATTAGAGTGAATAATAATTATACTATAATAATATCATTATATTACAGTATATTATAGGATTTTATAACAGCAATTATTTGATAATAGCGTTTTAAGTATTTGCCTCGGCAATAATCTGCATATGCAGATGCAATGTTAACGTGTAAATAAAATAAATAGATTAGATATAAAAAAAAAAGTTATGAGAAGAATGAATGCGAATACTCTGCGATCCGATTGGAATCCAATAAGATTCAACATCACATGATATGGATTATTGGAAATAAATGACATATTTAAAATTTGCAATTATGAAACAAAATACATTAGTGATTTAATAAAGTCATATAAGTTGCATGAGAAATGAGAGAGGGCAAATGCTTCTTATGATATCGGAGTACTTTCTACTGATATGTCAGTGATAGAGCCAGAATTTCAATCAGACATACATATAATAATCGTGATTTCATCTCATTCATTATCCAGTGATTGCTAGAAGAGTAAAAATTAAAGTTTAAAGAGAAAGAGAGAGACAGAAAGAAAAAGATTAATGTTTGATTCTTAGTATTACCTTCTCTCGGAAGAATTCTCCAGAGAATCAGTGACACGCAGTCAACGAATTACAAAGATATAATAATGCTGGAGAGCTGTCAGAAGTATAAAAATATATAAAAAGGACGATTTTATAATTTAATAATGTATAAAGTGATAAATGAAAAGTCGAGTATAATAATTACTGTATTTATGCAAAAATCAGTACACATATTGTTTCTTACTATCTCTACTTATAATTATTTTTGACATTATTATTTCCTTTTTTTATTATATTTTTTTAACCTAATAATGAATTTCCCTTCCAGTTTTATTTCTTAGTAAGATATTCTTTATGCATGATATTTATATATAGTACTTTGATACACATATATCTTGATTACTGATACGAATACTGATATATTTAAATTTGCAGTAACGTGTACACCTATTTATTAATCACTGGGTTCTTTAGAATAATATCATTTTGAATGCGGGATACATTACTACCCTGCATTATTATTTAAGCGATGAGCGTATATTGTACTAAATATAGTTTGCTTTAAAGCAATATTTACGTGATATATGATTTTGCAATGCCGTAATAAATGGAAGCAAAATTGGACGTGAAATAAATCGCGAATTTAATGTTTTGCAGTCTATACTGTAGAGTGATTACGTGATATACAATTATTTCCCGATAACCGTGTTCGGACGGAAGGAAATATAAATGGCAGCGTGATATTTTATGTCATAATTTCCATTAGGATATCTATTAAAATGCTGCACGCTTGCAGCATTTAGATAAAAGAATAACCTACAAAATACTTTTAAAATTGGATTGCATTCAAACGTTATCGATTACTATTACATTCGAGCATCACATAGCAATCATTAATCGAAACTGCTTGCACGCAAATCTAATCGTCTTATCGAAATACTGCATCATTGTTAATCGTATCCGTTTCCTTGTACATTTGATGATATTTGATGGTATTAGAACGTTAGTGTATCAATAATTTCAAAGCTTGGCGGACGATTAGAGCTTATGCGTTTTCATTATCAAAGGCATTGCATCTGCAATCAATCTTCTACTTCCTACTTCGCGAAGCGACGTGAACGTGTAATTATTCGAAATTACTGTTAAAAATGAAAATAAATGAAAAAAGTGAGTAGCATGTTTATACATGCACGTGCGTCACGTCATCGACATAAGAGGCAGTAAGAAGTATTTACATCAAAGTATAGAAATGTTTCAAGAAAAAGACAAACTTAAATATTAAGAAAGCATACGATAAATTTGATTCTATCTTGTCCAACGAATATAAAAATTTGGTAATAAGACGTAATAAAATATGAACAAATACATTACGTATAAGAGAGAATACTGTTAATCAAGAAAATTGTTATCAAAGGTAGATAGATCAATAATAAGAGATGAGATGTGTCAATATCAATAATACGATAATGTATAATTTAAATAATTATACATATACCGTGTTCTGCACTACGGGAGTAACAGTTAAGGTCTTCTCGTGATTATCGTGTTTTATCCACAACAAAATCAAGCAGAGATTAATGAAATATTCGAGTTGCATTGTTGAGAAAGATTTACTTCCATGTAATCGGAAAACTCGTGGACTGCATTCGTGCGAGGTAATTTCTTATTTAGTGACCCCAATCTGCCTAAGGAATGCGAGAAATGTAAGGCAGCTGTGCATATCCAGTCAGCAACAGCTTCAAACTTCATGTCACGGGCAGGCCTGCTAATTATTCGCCAGCACGCGAATGAGAGAAATTCCTTTCTCTTTCTCGGTGAGCAGCGTGTGCACACGATGCAAGCACGCAATGCTATACAACGTGGGGCAATTTCCATTATGCAACGCGCCTCTGTTATGCAAATAGAGACGCGTGTCTGAGCGGACGATCTCTTATGTGATGTTCGGTGCTTGGGCGCTTCTGAACATCGTTGAAAATTTAACTTAGCGAGTTGACGCGAACGTATCAGGACGCGCAGTTGCGCCGACGTGGGGCGTCTTTTTTTCTCGTCAGTTCGTCTCGTTGCATGTCCGATGAAATCCCGATGGACAACGGCTCATTCCTGGACAAAACTCAGCTTACAGGCAACACGTGATAAAATATCTGCTTGCTTTATTAATATTAGCCCTTTTTTTTATATTTAATCGCATCAAAGAACTCTATGCATTAATCTGTACACATATATCAACAAAAATTGCCTTCAATGTTGGATTTATAAACTTAAATTAATTAATTAAATTACAGTGTACTAAATGCATACAGTTTAATGTATAATATATAAAATTTATATAAATAACAACATGTATAACAAATTTTCATAAACCATCAAAATGAAAATTATATATTTGCCTTGAGCTTAAACATACTTATAATAATAATAATAATAATACATGAACTAGAACTTAAATATAAAACATATAAATATATGTAAAATATTACTCTTAATTTAAAACAGATTAAATTTATGTAAACATTCCCATTACTAAAAAATTTCTAACGTGCTTATATACCTGGTGCATTCAATTATTTCGATTCAAGATGGCGTGATTTTAAAACTTTAGAGTTGTGCATGCAATAGCGGATTTGTTACTTCATAAAAATTTCAGAGCGATCGATTGGTCGAGGGGTCACGATGCATAGATACGTCCGAGCTGTAATCGAAAGTTTCGGATCCTCTTACGGAAATAAAATCTTGTTGCAAAAGATCGTACTTGCTTTGAAGAAGTTACGTTTGATACGTGCATGTATGCACACATACGAACGTGCGATAAATGTTAACATAACGATATTTTTCTTTAGCATTTAATTCTAACCATGTTACATATCAGACAAGATAAATATTTGTTTGTTTATTGCAATAGCATATCCATAATTATATTATGATTATACTTCTGAATATATGCTTATACTTAAGATTATAGAAGCAAAGAATATAAAATGCACCTTCCGTGTGAGCTTGTTTCACGATAAAATCAACAGGCACGATCAGAAAATTAACTTGGAAAACTTTTCCAATAGGTAAGGTAGTGGTGCGCATTCGGGGAAATTATTATCAATGTACATACCTCGCCGGAAACTCCATGGAATCGAACGGTCGTTAAAGTTAAATTGGCTCGCTAATTAATTTCCACGCGGTTGCCCGTCCAATCGCCAATCGGCTCCTGTTCCTCGTACACCATAGAACCTCCATTTCTGTCTTGGACATTGTTTTCAAAATTATATATAATTATGTAATCGACATTAAACAATATCTGTTAAAAAATTTTAGATTTCCTTTTTATCTTATTTTAATATATTATCTATATTTTAAACATTTCCATATATTACATGAATCTGCGGAAAAATGCAAGAAATATTTAAGCCAGCATATGATGTATGTGTATACATTATACATATACATTGTGCATGATGCCTTTTAATTATTTTATTAGTATTTAATAAAATAAAAGTTAATAAATGTAACATGACAAATTATACTTTCAAAATTATACTTTCAAAAAAGATAATTATTTTAATAAAACATTTTTTTTATTATATTATATATTGAAATTCTTCTGACCGAAATACTTTTAAAAAAAAAATGGATATGTAGAGCTTTAAACGTAAATATATGGATGTCCTAGAAAGTTTCCAATTTCTCCGGGTTGCAAAATACTTTTAAGCAAAGGTTGGGAAGTGAAAAAGACGGCTGTTTTCCCGATAGATTTAAATTTTCATGAAAATTCTGAGGTCAGTCCTCAGGACAAGTTGTGCGAACTTTGCTGGACTGAAGCGACAAGGATGATTGCGCGCGGGAAGGAGGACAATTCGAGGAACCTATCTGGCTGCCATCAGCCACCGCAAAGTGTAAAACGTCAGCTGCAAGCGCTGTTTTGCGCACGTCCAGATTGCCGACACGGCCGCAACCGCCGACACCGATTCTGTCTCTCCAGTTCTAGTGCGTTTTCATGCATCGATACTTGTACCGCTTTTAAAGGCCTACAAAGAGAAAAGACATTTCCTTGGAGCATATTACAAGAAAAAGAATTAAAATAGATGAGATGGATTGATTTTTAACTAATAAATTGAGCAAAATATTCTTTTTCAAAATTAAAATATATTGTCTGAGATAAATCAACTTTCTCTTTAAGAGAGATATATAAAGGAACTTGAGTAATTAAAAATAAAAATTATATAAATAAATTTTATTTAAAAATTTCATAAGTTGTATAAAATTATTAAATAATCGCACATTATTTTAATTATATTATTTTATATACCATATTGAAAATAATTTTTATTTTGATATAACAAATTTTTCTTTTTTAAAATATAAAAATAATTTGACAATTTTTTAATTAACCAAAATTGCAATTTTTATTAGTTAAAAAAATTTAATAATATATCTAACAGACCTTATATCTATTAACAAAAATTTATACCTTTTTTTGTATGAATTACATATTTATATTCTCAACATGTATCAATGTATATATATATAAATGCACGACCAATTCGAAGATAGATGAATCTTCTGTTTCCCTAAAAACGGAAGCTCTTAGGTTGCTGTCGGAGCTATTGTTCTATACAAAAGGGAACACACACAAACATTATATAGAGAATATATATATATATATATATATATATATATATATATATATTTATAATATATATTTATATAGAGAATCAAATTTTCTCTTGATACACGTTTTGGATATACTTAGTAGAAATAGAACATACATATTTAAGAATATTTAAAAAAATTTAAGAGCAAAACAATTAAAATAACTTTTTTAAAAGTTGTTCTTTAGTTTGTTTGAAGAAACTCGTATTTTATATTGTCAATTTTAATATTTTAGAAATAACACAGATAGATTATTTTAGACTCTTCATTTTATATATATATATATATATATATATATATACACATATAAAAATATAAAAAATTCACATACATACACACACACACACACACACACACACACACACACACACACACACACACACACACACACACACACACACACACACACACATATATATATATACACATATGTAAGACGTGTAGAATATGTTTTCTATACATTAAATTAAAAGTCAGAAATTTCAATTTGTATTTTTGTTCTTATACTTTTTCCTCAATTATATTTGAAAATATGCTAAGAAATTATCACGTGCATTTTTATTTCAATCAAATTTACTGTTTAGTACAACCAGAGTCTCTCTTGAAATGTTTAACGAAGTTATATACTATATATATATATATATATATATCGTATTGATATAGCATGTCCACTCTTCCATGTTCTTAGAGGTCTCAAGTTTATGAAACTTATCGAATTCTTGTAGGAACGATTATTAACTTATTTCATTGGAGTTTTATCTTTTTTTTCATCAAATATTATGATGTAATTTGAACGATTCTAAATATATCTATACGTCATACTTTTTCAATCATAATATAAAAATAGAAAACCAACATAGTTTCCTACAAAATGGTCAAATTTAGGAGAAGAAAAGATCTATGATTACGCGTATCAATACTGAATACGTGATATTGCGTTTGTATGACGATGTAATAAGAAAAGATGATTTATTTTCGGAGAAACCTGCTACTTCTCAGGAAGGAAATGTCGTGCTTCTCGATAAGTAACAGCAAAATCGCGGCGTGAAATTTACGCTATTACTCGAGCTTCCTCGGAAGAAAATATATCTTCTTAAGAGTAAATTTTTTTACTCTTTGATCAGTAGAACGATGTAATCGAGTATAACGATTACCATTTCATTGAATGTTAGTTCAATTCGTATTTGTAATGTTTAATTTTATTACAAATATTTTTCTGGTAATTTTTTTATCGGCTAACATTAAAATTATTTTGATAAATAATCAGCTTACAACATGTGTCCTATTAAATTTATGCTATGATTTATAGCTAGATTTAAAATTTTTATATACGTACATAGAAATATTTTTATAATAAGATATGTTTTTATATTTATTAAAAATCATTTATATCCAGACTTTAAAAAAAAATATGGAAAGTCTAGATTGCATATGCAAACTATTTTTACGAGGGAAACATAAACTAGGATATCTTAATAGAACTTTCGCAGAGATTGCAGTAGCAAATAAGTTATCGAATTTTGCATCTTGAATGATAATGCAACGTATATCAGATTACGCTTTTTGTTGGTGAAAATGGTATTATCACGTAATAAACTTTCCAAGTTCTTTTCCTGGCCGTGAGATATCCGTTCTTATCGTCATCGCCGTTCAAATGCCATGTAACAACACCGTGTAATGCGTGCAACTGCTGTTTCATGATGACAAGGGCTCAAAGTTTCCCTCGTGACACGTGACACAGCTATGCAACCATGGTGCGCGTATTCATTATGTACTTCATAGTGACGGGAGTGGGGCGAGAGGAAATTATGCCTTGTGTCTCCTTACGCTCCAATACCTCAACGAGTGCCAGTGCATACTTATGTGACGTGTAGAAGACGAATAGCTGTTACCGCTATGGCGTACGATAAATTAACAGCCGTTACGATCTCGCACGTAGCCTGCACCAACCATATTATCTATAGTAGTATTCCGTGTCTATTTCTGGAGTATCGAAAGCTTTTTGGAGCGCACTCAACCCTTATGCCCGTCGCCCTTCACTTTTAGGGACCCGTTAGTTCAACTGTCTGCTGACCGATCCCCTCCCCCCCTCCCTCTTCCTCTTCCGTCTCTATCCATTCGATTGTTCTCCTCTTCCGATCACGATTCCCCTTTTGACTCCACTGCCGTTACTCTTTCGTCTATCGCTGTACGAGACGTTAATCACCCGGCAAGGAGATCGATCAGCGATTAATGAGAAACGTCGACGATGCGGAGGTGGAAATTTACACGGTCCGTTTTCCGCCGTTGCGAGTAGGGTACCGTGATCGATTCGGTATCCTTGGCACCTCTCGGAGCACGAAGCGCTTGAGAAGGTGAAGCGCAAAAGGAAAGTTGGAAGTTGGGCGGGGTGAGGGTGAGTGGAGGGAGGGGAGAATTAGGAGTATTAGAAAGAAGCCTCGTCGCTGTAATCCATGTTAACCTTTCGAGACCTCGGGCTAACTCCTTAATAAAGCATGCGAGTCTGCCGTGGCGGGAATGTCAAGAAGTATTGTATCCAGCAATGGCGGGCACATCGTCCCGAAGTTTCACGGTCTGTCGGTACTCGCGGGTAGAAACTGTTTGACATCTCGGCGAACTTTTCCCGCTCCCAGGCCGCCACGGCGGATATGCCCCAAGTTTACTGACAATCCTAATGTCACGATAATATTTAATGGAACTCTATCGCGAAGAACATTTAACGGGGGGGTTCAAACCTGACCGCGTAGCGCGCTGCGCGTGAAAAGCATTGTTGCGCAAATTAAAGGCCGCTCCAATGCTGAATAAGCTTGATTTGCGAGAAGCAACGGGATACTGAATCAACTAAAATGAGCGAACTGTTTAGTAACGGTAAACAGAGGTATATAGGGTCCATGTTTATTGGTTCATTATTAGATATTAGGAAACATTAGCGGAAAGACAAATCGTTGCCGTTAATTAACGCGGTTATGTTATTAAGTATGTTTACGACATGTACGCGCTATGCACAAGAAACTTTACCATGGAAACTTGTATTATTGCGTATACAGTCGACTAATTATTAGCATATAATTGGTTGTTATACTGGTTGTTATTTTACATAATACCATGTTGTTTCAAAGCACAGTACTTTATCGATAATTGCGTACTTAAGCTGCACCGCGGTTAGAATTGAGGAATTAATAATAATTAAGTTTATCAGGAATTACATATTTAATACGTGCTTAATAATTGATTGATAATATTTTAAACACAGAAATGTAATTATGTCATGTATAAATTCAGATAATGTAAGAATTACTAAATGCTTCATTGCCTTAAAATTTTTCTTTTCTAGAATCAGTAATTTTGGATTAAAAGAGTGAATAGACAGAATGGAAGGATCCAGATTTCACGCAATTTTAGATTAAAGACCGCATCACGATTATAGGTAGAAACTTTCCCGGGATATCTTTCTCTTCTTTTTGAGCCGAAAGATCCTCCGAACGACTTTCTTACTAACGATCGATTTGAAACGATTGCTTCATCGTCCACTTCTACGACTATGAATGGGCTACCTAGAAGAAGACAAAAGCCGCCATTTTCTCAAATCTGCTCTGAATGACATTCGGGAACGCTGAGTGAAGACTAGTCAGCCGTATTTTCTATACGATATTAGATAGTCTATCTTTAAGATATATGCCCAAGAATTTTAGAGCGTACTGTATAATATTAAAAGCCCGATTAATTATAGTTGTTAAATTAAATTCTCGCGTCACAGGGTCTTAATTTTAGATTTAATATTGATAACAAGTATAAATCTTTTTATCTCTCTCTTTTTTCTTTTGTTAAGAAAATAATCTAAAGATAGTTTTAATTACTCAAAAATATTGTCCACAAAATAATTGGTTATTTGAAAAATAAATATAGAAAAATACTTTATATAAAATATGATTTTTATTTACATTATTTCGTTATCGCTACATCTCCCAGGGTAAAAATATGTATTAATTGTAAATAAAATAAATTAGATCTATAATCGATGTTATTTTGCACGACATAGGTATGTCGTATGCAGTAGCAGGTATTTCTCCAGTGCCTTCGATCTAGCAATACTTGGTATTGATCTCGCTATGCAAATATCGGACGCGAACGATAGGAAAACTTCTTCACTTTGCTCCATCCCTTTGGAAAATGTTGTTCCTACCGCTGGAAATACTCCGCTCCATTGCGTAGCCTGCTTCTGTTCAGCTTCTACTCCGCGTTCGACGTCGATTTCCCGTTAAGTTACTTTCGAAGATAGATTATTGGCCAGGATACAGAAGCAGATATCAGTTCTTGGATCTCGGGATATTCTTGGCAAATGCACATACGTACTATGTCTTATTTTTCACTAAGTACTTTCATTTCCTCGTTCGCAAAACGAACACTTCTTTAGTGTATTATAAAACCACTTGTTGTGACATCTGTTCAACAGATTATTTGACAAATAGCAGACATATATAATTTCAGTTTTAACATCAGTTATTAATTAAATAAAGTATTAATATAATTAATATATAATATATAATAATTAATATAAATAAAGTAGATGTGTAAAATAATTTTGCAACTCAAACGTTTTATTTTCTTTTTATTTCTATTTATATTATTATATTATATTATTCTAAATGTAATTTTTATACATTCTTTACAAATAAGGAAGTACAAAATTTATTAATAAATCACACGTATTTCTAGTTATCTCTATATAAAATAATGTACATAAATTAGGATTAAATATTACATCTAAATTCGTTTTAGCAACTAGATGTATATTACTTATGAGATTATCTCATACATCCGTCAGCCAGCAGATAGCTCTTGCATTATTTTAGTCCGATAAATTGTAATCTATTTTCTCTAGAGAAATGCATGAATTGCACACATGCGCGGGGCAACAAAAGGAGCAAAACGGATCGGAACACGTAGTTAAAATCGCGGGCGATATAATTCAGAGAGGAACGAAGGAAAAGTGAGAAAAGGGGGCGAGAAGAGAAGGCGCAGACAGCGCTACGCATAGTAGGGCTCGGATTGCTTGAACGTTAGCTGTTGTTCAAACAGTCTACCCGACAATAAAAAGCGATGCACGTCTTTCCCGGAGAAATCCCCTCGCTTCCGCAAGGTTCAAACGCGGCGAACTCCGAACGCGGGGATGGAGACGAGCACAGGGGTAAGGAACAAGCAGAAAGCTCGACGACCCGCGCCCATCGTCGAAGCTTTCCGCTCTCTCGCTCGCTGTATCTTCCCCTTATCCCACTTACAAGTCGCGTTCCTCCTTATACCAAACTCTCTTTCTCTTTTTCTCTTTTTCTCATCCGACGACTCCCGTCGTTCATATTTCCTTCTCGTCCCCCCAAACGATCCGTCTCACGAGTGGCCGAAGGAAGAAATGTGTTTGTGTTTGGACTTTCGCCAGATAATCTGCGGCAATAAATTTCTGTGTGTATAGTGCCATGTGATTGGTTTTATCTCTCGTGCCATGGCACTCTCGTCGGGCTTGCTGCCCACGAGTATACCTAACCCTTTACCTCGATTCATGGTGAGAGGACGATAGATAACCGGAAGGACGGGCGATACGGCTACGCTGGAGAGGATGGTCGTTGTACTCGAGAAGAGTGGATAGGTGGCTACCTACCCGAGAAATCAACCCCTAATTCGTTTACCACGCGGGAATCCACCGTGGTCCGGTTTCTCCTTACTGTCCGTGCCGTACGGGTGTATGCCTTGAATTGTAAGCGGGCTCGTCTTTATGCCTCGGGGTGTCGGAGGCAGTTTCAAGTTAAGAACGTCTCGTACGTTTTGTATGCGGCGTTTATCCTGCTTCATCCGAGCCGCTGAAGAAGCTTCCCTCGCTCTTATAACTTTTGAACATCAGCATTCACCAGTGTCTTCATACGTGAATAACTGAGATACTCGGGAACGTATCAGCTGCTACGTTGTTTATGCAATATATCGGATGTTTCATAAAGTTTGCAACAAACTTCGCGGCTTTGACTATATTCTTTGACGAAATTGTAAATAGGCTTTTCTTTCGACATTAGAATATAATTAAAATATAATTACGGGAGATTATGATGATATGTATTCATATATAAACATAAAAATTAAAAAAAATTGTTTTCGCATATATCTTTGATAAATGTTAGCAATGATTTTATAAGTAGCGCTTGTTTTAAATTATCACTTTTGTGATTGCAAATAGTTCCTACGTTCATTCGACTCTGAAAATGTCTGCTAAAATGCGCACCAACGTAATCATTATAATTTTTCTCTTCTATGACTATCACCTACGTTTTCTCAGGAAATGTGTTACGTACTTCCGGAAGGCGATATGTCTTATGTTACGTATGCAACATGCGATTTAGCTATTCTGCAGAAACCAGGGCTCACCTCTAGAATTCCTTTACAATGCAACCACACTGGGGTAACATCGAAAAACGGCCTGTTGCATATGACTGTGAAATATATCAGCCGGCATAAGAAGTGTTATACCTTGAAGATGGAGCATTTTTAGAACGAGAATTGAAACCGCTATTTCTTGACATAGTTGGATAAAATAAATTTATATCATAATTACACGTTAAAAATTCTATTACTTAGTAATTTAAAGATTTTATTTTAAATATAGATTTTGTTATATATATATTTACTTATTAAATAAGTGTACAACGTTACAAGTATGTTACAAGTTAAAATTATAGCCTTGTGATATCTATATTTTCCATTCAAAATGAGTCAGATAATTTTATTCTTCCGAAGAAGTAGTAAGTTTTTTAAAATAATTTAAGTTTTTTAAAATAGCATTGAGCGAACGTATTTTGTAATGTTCTCCAATTTAATTAAAAAATTCAGACTTGTCGCAACTTACTCTGCAGTCTTCGCATCCTTTTATACAATCAAGAGAGTGATCTCTGATGCTGCTGGCAAAGGGAACCTTCGATTGTTCCCGGGCTTTCGAGCAGTCGCAATTACATCGCATTACAAGCGTGTCGGTACTCTTCAAACAGCTATCCCGTATTCGTCACAAATGCAACGCGTTCTCATGCAGTCTCGACAATGAGTGTGTCGCTGTATTACAGACGTACCTCCTCTAAAGCACGGAGGTCTTTCAGGTCAGATTGAAGACGCGCACGAAGATACTCTCGCATCGCTGGATAAGACGACACGATATCGATCGGGAAACGAGACACCCGGAACTGCTACAATGATTCGTAGGTACGGATGCAGTCCTCCAAGCATAGACACGGTCCGAGAAAGTCGGGTTATTTACGATGTACATAAAGCGCGATCATATAGAACATCTCACATGGATTATCCACATACCTGTGCCAAATTGGCGCGCTTATCGCGGCCGTCGTTTCGCCGACCATATCTAGAACCACACTGGGGTAAAACGGAGAGGATTTACTTAAAACACAGTCAGGCCCCGGATGCGGATGCAAAGAGCTTAGCCTCAGAGTTAAAGAGACCCCGAGCGTTTCTATATTGCAATAATAAATTTTTTCAAAGCACTGTATATGGACCCTCTTCTAATATTCTTAGCTTAATGATGTCAGCGGCATTTTTAACAAAATCGAGGCTTTAAACAGGGTTCGTACGCGAACCTATACGATAAACATAATGTCGGTACGGTATTAAACGCACTGCGGCAAATAATGTTAAATTCATAACGATAGAGCCATGTTAATAGCTGTGTGGGCAGACGGCGTTTGGTTTAACGTTTTGTTATAACCACTAAACATAGAGTATATATTGCGTCTAGGTAGAACGTATCGCAGTTATTTCAGTATATTGTTCCGTATATTACACAAACCTGTTATATACACAATCCGTAACCATTTCTGGAACTTGATGTAAAAGCGTTTAATTGAATTCCGACAGAGGAAGCTTGATAAAAGCGTTTGACGCTGTCTTTTGAACGTACACAATATCTTCACATGTAAAGTTTTATCTTTACAAAAGAATCTTCCTTTATTTTCGTCAGTTTATGTAATATATTTCCATAGCGGGATGAAACTTTCTTTTCCTGTAGTCCCCTTTTTAAAATTTCTCCATTTCGCTTAGTGTATATAGATGTGCATCTTTATATCGATACACGCATGCGATAAACAGGTAATAAAAGACACGCATTGAAAAAAATAACGATAAAACGACACGGATATTTTAGGATTTGCGAAAGAAAAGTAACGGAGGAAAAGAGACGAGAGAGAACAGGAATTCGATCTGTCTACGGGACTACGTCGTCCCAGGCAAAGTGTATTCAAAGTGCCCAAGCACAGAACTTCCCCAATCCCTTTCCCGTCCGTTGTACATGTCTTGCAGGAACTGGCGGATGTTGGTACAGCCGGAAACGCTGTGCACGGTCGTCGAACGTAGTCGCACGATAGAGTCAAGGAAAATTGATGCTCCGAACCGTTCTGATGTCAAGATCCTAAGGGGAATGGTTTTCGTGTAGTATGGATCTCTATATCGAAAGATCTCACCTCCCTCTGTTCTTTGCCTACGTCATTCCCTCGACTCCCGACACGTCTTTATTAAATTCATGATCTCTCATTTAACGCACGATTACTGACAAATTCAATCATACATTATTTAAATTGTGCCTTATATATTGAACAATTAAACTTTACGATAAACTCGAAATAAATGCTTTATCACAATTATATACTCTTTAACATGTACTCTTTGACTCTTTGATTCAGATTTATATCTACTAAAAAAAGATTATTTAATAAAAAATTTAATCCTATTCCAATTTTATAATTTAACATTTCATGGTTTGCTAAAACTAAATCTGAATTTGAAATCTCGTTATACCTCGATCCTCTTAAAATGAGAGTTGAGAAATAATCCTAAAAGCGGAATAAAGCACTAAAGCCCTGCACTAAATAATAAAATATTATTGGTTTTCTTTTCATTGTGACTTTCAATAGATGATGAAAAGTGCAACTACGAATATCCTCTACACATCAAAGAAAGACAATCGTACGAATAGATACTTTTAATCGTTGGCCACCGTCCAGTCTCGGTTCAACTACGTTCTTGTCTTGGTGCAGGGAATAACGCAAATGTCATTGCGAGAAACTCTTGCGAGAAACCAATGCTTAGTGGAACGACATTAATGCGTCGACATTGCTCTTAAGCTGTCCCGCTTCCACATTTTACGCCGCGGGTTTCGTGCAATCGACATCTTCTTTACTGCGCGGTCTTGTAATATTTTATTCCGGCGCGACTGGTTCCCGGTACATCCACATTCCGGCGGAAGAATTATCGATAGAAGCAGCGGAGAAATTTGTCTCGGGAACATACACTGCCACTACCGCCCTGTTCCAACATCGAGACAACGTTAAATTACATCTTCCTATTTCTTCCTCCCTTTTGTTCCAACGTGCGTGCTCCCATTAGACCACCTATGTATATCGATCTCGGGACGTGTATATATTTAATGCTTGCTTTTATAATAGCAATTCTCATTGATTTGCACTTACCGAAGCGCATTCCCCTATCGATTACTTTCTTATTTTTTTATTCTGTTAATCTACTTAGTTCACATGCATTCACTTTTTTAAAATTATAATGCGGCATCCCTCTCATCATATACCGGGGTATACCATCTCATCATATACCATTTACTTACCAATGGGATTTACTCTCGAGCTACGCTTTCATCCTTCCGATGAGAATTCCTAAAGTCTCGATGCGTAGATGGAGTCTTGCGAGAGTAATTTTCACGATCACAGAAGAGAAACGTGTGAAGAATACAGAACAAATGCTTCGATCTTCTAATTTATCCAAGTATTTTCGCAGCAGTATTTCATTATCTTTCGACAATCATAAAACGCGACTTGGAGACGATCAAACTGTGCCTCGGCCAATCATGTTTCTGGCCAACCATGTCGCCTGGAAAAATATTCGATGTCTAAAAACGGGGCGAGCGCGAGCTTCTGTAGAAATCGCTTCTCGCGTTCTACGCCTTCGCTTCTCTCCATTATTATTTTACCGTTCGACAGGCAGTATCGACATACACGTACCGCGTACGTGAGAGAAACCCTTTCACGTTGCCGAGCTCTCTCACGGTGCTTTTACTCGATTTAACCCCTGCCGTCGACTGCCTACTGCTAGTTCCTGCAGCAATAATGGCCAAGGACAAATCATTTCATCCCGCCGCCATTATCGTCGATGCTACTGTCGACATTGCCGATATCGTCAGCCCTGGCGGGGACTTTCGGTCGTCAGCAAAGAGGCTTTACCTCCTGATTGAACAAGCTCTAAATCGATCTGACTCCGGGAATTTCCCAAGCAGCGCAGACTTCAATTTCAAGCGTATATTCACTTGTTGCCGGATTACTGCCCCACTCTTGTAGTTTGAAAAATTATACGTCACAGTGCTTTTCAAGCTTCTTCAGCGGGACCATCCGTCTCGTCACCGTACCATTACCCTTAAGTTTCGATATTAATCTCGACGTATTTTCGATTTCTGTGACGTGCTCTCGCACAAGACTGGCCAGTATTAGCGTTGTTCGCTATAATTTTGTTGGCGATAATAAATCTAAATGCCCGTGGCCGTACATCGATTGCGATGAAAGCTTGGATTTACACGGGCAATAAAATCTCGCTTATCGAACGGATAAACATCATATTGCTCCAAAGGACCGAAAGAATATAGGATCGCGAACAGGAGGGTGTAGGAATGGAGCGTGTGCCGGAAGAAATGACGTATTGCGGTGTGAGGTCGATCAAATTACGTGTATACCGGTGAGAGTAAAGTATAGTTTCTCAGGATCCAAGAGGAAAAATTATTACGTTGGTTCAAAACACATTACGGTATCAAAGTTTATCAAAAGATTCTTATCTTCGATAAATTCATCAACCAGCATCTAGAAACGCAAGTAAATGCAGAATGCATTGACATAAACTCTGATACACATCTTTGAAAAATCCCTTACATAAAATTAATTTTTGTTATTGTGATTAAACTGCATTGAATTCTTAATTTGCTCTTGTGACGGTAATGTGTAAAATTGAAAGCAACATAAATCAGTTTCTGCGATACAAACGATATTGCACGTACACGTGCCGTATTGTGAACGATACGGGAAACTTCGCTTTAACGGTTTTATATGAGTTTAAGCTTTAATTGGTTCAAGCGATACCAGCAATTACGGGCACGCTTTTATGTCACCGCGGAATTTACAATTGAATCGAAAATTGTTCGCTGAACCCCTAAGTTTCTTTCTACGATTGTAACGACGTTACCGTATTTCTCTGAGAGGCAAGGTAGATCGTGGACCTCAGATAAACTTCTATCCCGGGCACAAAAAATAAAAGCGCGCGTGATAAATACAGACCGTATTGCGTCGCGCGCGCGTGCGCGCGAGGGATGGTTAAAAGTTAATCCACCGTGATCGTGGCATGAAGATTGCATGTGTTTGAGCCGCGGTAATAACGTGACGCAACGGTGGATGTTTCGCCTGGAATGCTATAGAAGAAATTGAACGTAGATCAGTACGTAATAAATTGAGTTATTGCAGTCATTCGCTCGAAATGCAGAATTTTATGATCAATGGTACATTTCGGACTTTTCTCACCTTTTTATTTTTAAGTGAAGAAATAAATGTTAAAAAGTGATTTGTGCCGATATTGCGATAGAAATGATCAGTATTATACATTATAATGGTGATTTATTGAAATATATATGTCAAGTAGATGCAGTGATATGGAGGTATAATTCATAGGATTTTAATATCAAATATTGCATAAGTGATAACATAGAGTAAAAATAAAAAGGATTTGAAATTGGTACATTTATCGATTAAATTCTTACTCTAATGTAATATTGGCCAATGTAATATTGAAATTATTTAATTTGATTGCTGAAAGCACTAAACAATGGTGATTTTAATTCTCAAAATAATTAATAACTATCTTCTATTAAATTTCTATTTCAGGAAAGAAAATAGAAAAAGATCATTTATACAATTCACTAGACATGTACAAAGCAAAAATTATTTTAAATAATTATTTTAATTTAAAATCGCTTTTATAAAAATGTTTACTTATTTTTGCGTAAGAAATATTTGATTTAAAAAAAGAAAAGACAAAAACTAGAACTTGAATTGAGTTTATCAAAATGTGACTACGTTAATAATCATCGCTATGAGTTACAATAAACGAGAATAATTGCTGAATCATAATGAGAATGAGAGCCGAATTAGTGTTTAAATCAAGGTGATTTAATAGCGAGTAAACTAGTAGCGCGGAATGCGAGTTTATAAAGAGGTCGATTAGAATGATATTAGCAAACGCCGAGTTGCATTTGCATTCGATGCAATTGACCCTTATGCATGACTGACTACTCATTAAGTCATACTTTTCACATTAGCAATTTGCAAATAGTTTGTTCATTTATATGCGATTGAATAACAATTAGTTTATTTATTTGCACATCCAAAGATATGTTATTATATTTAAGTCAATTTTGCAAGACTTTTTTATAAAAATTTTATAAAATATCTAAAATCGTAACATTAGAATTTAAAAGTCTAGAATACATTTAACATATTTATAATTAAATATCATATGTTACTTTTTATTTTATATTTTTTATATATCATATCGTGTCATTTTATATATTTTAAAAATTGTATAATATATTAATCTGAAATTTCACTGCCGAGACATTCAATTTTAATACATGGAAAATTATAAAATAATGATTCTTCTCTTGACACTCTATGTTAAGAAGGACTTGATTTTTCATATTTTAAAATATTATTCATGTTTTTCAAGATAATCACGTTATCACGTATTCACGATGCAATGCAACATTTATTTATGCAGAGATACCAATCCGGTGATTCGAAGCGGAAACTCGTTTGTCGAACGGAAGATTGAGGAAACAGAGATGCCTCCGTTCCGACGAGGTGCGAAGAAGATCGGGGGACATTCAGACGTAAAGGGGTAGCGCTCGAGGTGGACGAGCAAAGGAGTGCGCGCGCTCGATTAATCTCGCAATCTGGATGGAGTGGCTATGATAGACTCCCATGAATAACTCATGAGCAGCGGGTACCTGCTTCCCATAGGGACATTCGCGTATAATTCAGCCACTTCATTTGTCCTCATTACTATGCCCGATCGTTACATAGAGCACGATTTACGGGGCTTCGTGCGCTCGTCCCTCCCACTCTGGGCTTTTCCCTCCTTTCGGTACACGAGGCACCTGTATGGCTCGTCTCTGGACGAGCTTTCGGAATCCTTTTCACGTGCACAGATGAAAATGCAGCCACGCTTGCCGCGTATCTTGACAAGAGGACGCCGCACAGTATGGATTTGCTTTTATGTGTCTTGCGTGCAAACTAGATGCGCGATACGTTATAAATAAAATGAACCGTAACATCTTTCACGTATCTTTTTTACGTCAGCACATAAACACTTCACAAAGATAAATTAAAAATTAAAGATACATTTTAGTATAAAATTTAAGCCAATATCAATATTGTAATTAATATAAATATGTTGCATATAAAATTGCTTTTTAGCTTAACGCATACATTAATTTAAATAAAATAAAAATAAAATAAAAATAAAGATATAAAAAAGTTTCTAATAATTCATCAAACGGATTCTCATCAATTTCATATACGGTAAGAATAGAGTAGAATACATATTAACAGCTCAAAGGATAAGAAGCCATTAATTTTCCTTTACCTACAATCTGCAACTTGTAATCCGCATATTGATTCATGTAAATTCGATTTTAGAACATCAAATTGCCAAGATATTATTTTATAACAGCAAGTATAACGTATTCATCCATCTAATTCCCACCATTGTTCTTAGCCGACCGTAAAACTCGTACAGAAAACTGAAATTTATGAATTCAAAAGTAGCCCACAAAACGCCCTGACGAGTGGCCCGTCCGGTAACGGGATAAATGGCTCTCTAGGGAAGGATAAAGAAATTTCGCGAGCCCATCCTGCATCCAGAATCCGGCGCTCGCTACGAATGGATTCCCGATAAATGGATATCAAAACGAGATAAGAAGTATACGCCATTGAGAGAATTGGAAATAAATTTCCATGTCGTTAAGAAACATATTGCATTCATCGCCATATCTTTCGCATCTTCTTTCCATAGGCACAACCCCACTCTGGTAACTTCCGGCGGCGGAGCAGCAGAAAGAAGAGGGGCTGCTACTGCCGAGCTACTTTCTCATTAAACGCAATGAAATTTTGAACTTTATAATTTCTTTACGTCGACATAAACTTTTTTACCTTGTTACTGACCTCTCAGTAGTTTCCGATGTATCCCGGGGATATAAGTGGCCATACTGAATCCAATGTTAATATTCGATGTAATTCCGTGGCTTTTATGCCACGGTATGGAGTAATGAACCATAGGGAAAACTTTAAGATTGAAATTCTGCTTTCATTTGTGTAAGAACTTACATTAAATTACCGGATAATTGCGATTGCATCGGAATATTCGCATTCTACACAGATGCGTTAAAAGAAAATTTACAAACTTTCGTATGTAAGAATTATTGATCTCGAGTGATACCAAAAGCGGAAAAATTATATTACATATTGTCTTGAGATAAAAATATTTTTATATTTTCTCTAGCCATTCTTTCAATAAGAACTTATTAATATAATTCTATTAAAATAAGGAAAGATTGATATATAAATACATTCTATACTTACGCTTTATAATTTATTTTTTACCTTACTTATTTTAATCCATTTAATATATCATTATTAGACATGAACCTTTTGCAGTAAGTAGCAATGGAATCCTCTTCTGAAAATATAGCATCTTTCACATCTTTCATCGACGCTTCTACGACGCCTGACCGTTGATTTTGCTCGCATTTATTATTCGGGCTTAAAGGATCGGTCGGACCGATCAAAGCGTGTAGAAAGCTATCATGGTATTCCGTTTGAGTGCCGATGATCGATTACCTTCTGTCCCGGCGCCTCGGGGTATGCAAAGAGAGACGGGGTGTAAGGCTCGTGTGCGTGCACGCGCGTATCCGCACGCGGATCGGATGAGCGGGAGGAGGGGGAGGAGGGAGAAGGGGTGGCGAGTGAGAAGCGTGGGTCTAACACCATTAGCGATCGCTCTTCGCCGCAACAGCTTGCAACAGATGATCCCGGGGTGCTCTTCTAGATTAGCAAACAAGGAGCCGGCACCGCTGCCACTTATCTCCCCGTAAGTGCACCATCTATTCGTTCGTCGGTTTACCGTGACTCGCTCGATTTTCGTTCTGAGGCTAAATTAAACGCGCTCGGGAGAAAAGAAGGCAACGCGCAATCCCTCGTTCTTGCGCGAGTAGTTAAGGAACCGGCACCGACCATTTTCTTCCCGTCACCCTTTCCACCCGCGCCTTTTTTCTCATCACGCCGCTTTCGCTGCGGCTACCTTCCATCTCGGATTTCTACATCGTTTCAAGAACTGTTCCAAGTACGGAATATGAAGCAGAACGTTCTTGTTTCAGAATAATGCGGCGTTCTGTTTTTCGCTAGTTACCTACATTTCTACGGCATATTCCTGATATAATATCCTGATGCGCTCTATGTGTGTCATTCAAATAATGACCTAGACTCGCTGCTTCACCGAAAGTCTCTTGACACACGAGACGCGTAAACTGTTCTTTAAAGTATTTTATAACGTTCGGTTTTATGGATATATAAAAACGCCTCTATGGGATACTTACATATTACATCTCTATCTCATCAGTATATTTCTGTACATTTTATGCAGAAAACGACATAGAAATGAAGATATTATATATATAAAAATAGTATATATATATAAGTATTATGTAATTTCTTCTTTGATTATATATATTTTGTACTGTCTTCTTATTAATATTAATTTTCCTTTTTATTTTTATTTTTCAGGTTTTCTTTTTATTTTTAATATGTATATTGTGCAGAAACCATTTTTCGTATTATTAAATTAAAAATATTTCAATATTTCTTTTTTATAAATTATATAGAAGAAAGATTATGGTTACAAAGTTTTTCTATCGAAAAACGTAACGTATCATTTACATATGTTTTAACATATTTTGTACATCAATTTTGTACTTCAAATATTTCTAGCAGAACATATTAAATGTTCTCAAGAATATAGATATCGTCAAAGACTTAATAAAAGATGAAAATAAGCAAATGAGAAGCAAATGAGAAGCAGTTTAAATTCGTAAGGAACGTGCAGTATCGTGTAATTAAGAAACGATCAAATTACTCCGAGCACATTATAATATCATGCGCATGCTGACACTTAACGAATTGAATTAGCGGAATTGGAGCATTCAAATGCATCCACACTTCAATAATTCTGACATATAATATTCGCCAGATGTAACATACTGCATAATTGTCCTCATATCAGCATACAATACCTGCGATTTACAAGCGCGATGTGAATCGAATAACGTATTATATGACGTATATAGAATCATATTACAATGTGATGCAACGCGCGCATAAGAGTCAGAGATTTTATTTCTATATATATATATATGGAATATATATATATATGGAATATATATATATATATATATATATATATATATATATATGCCGATATTTTTTAATTGATTATATATTTTGTGATGACAACATATTCTTTCATACATTGTGACACATTCAGGCTACGAATATATATGATATGGCTATAAACGCTATGTCGCTAAATTTCATTTCACATATATTAATTCGACATATCCATCTCGGGGAAGATGCATCGACATGCCATTCTAGGGTGTGCCAGCATACACTCCTGCGGAATTAGAGCGTCAACCTCTTATGACATTGCACGATATCGACTGCATCGTACATCACTCCTACGCTATCTCGAAGGAATCGTGTTTAAAAATGCATGCGACGCAATAAGGACGAAACAACAAGCGGGAGGAAAAGACGGCAGTATTTCGCTCGACTACCTAAATAAAACAGGCTAAGAATGTATGCAGCTTCCTGCACTCGAAGAGAACAGGGTAGAGAGTAATCTCGTCCATGTGCTATTTATGAAACTTTATATACGCGATATGCGCTATCCCCTTTTGTGGGCGTAATTGGGTCATATCCTCTCTCAAAGAGACAAGAGCAAAGTATGTGGATGATATCGTGTCGAGAACATTCTTCAAAACATATTTTCTATCAACTTTTAAAGTAAAGAGTACAAGATATTACACAATGTTAGCATTATTATATGTTATTAAGCATTATTAAATGTTTCAGCTTTATTTCAAAATAGTTAAGAAAAATAAATTTATAAGACATTGATTGCTTTATATTTTCAAAAAACATTTTAATAAAAAAAATAGAAATAGCAAATATCTGAGTAAAAAGCAAATTAGTGAAATTAATTAAGCTCGATATGTCAAATGCAACAAATAAAAAGAGCACGAGAGATAAAAAATATAAGCTATTTAGAAATAAAAAAGTAATAGATGTTTTGATACATTAAGTATCAAATCATAATAATTCTATCAATTTAAGAATTATCGAATTAAGAATTATCGAATTATTATGAAATCTCAAAAATTTTAAATAACCCTGCGATCTTTTTTGTGGTAAAGACGTTATATGAAACGTCAACTTCATCTACTACTAAAGTCGCCAGACTAAAAATTTCACATTGATTTTTGTCTGGTTTTACATTAGCTTCATGTTCCAATATCATTTTTCTATAAACCTATATTCGAAACTATCTAAAAATATTCTTTATCGATTGTCACATTTTACATATAATTATACATTTTTTTATAAAATATTTGTAATTATAATTTGCATGGACATTTCAATATATCGCGACAAATATTACAAGAAATATTCTTAAACATTTTCTAAAATATATAATTTTATATAATATGATCACTGCAAAGTATGATATAATTTTATAATAAAGTAATAAAATAATAATTTATGACAAATATATTCTTACTGTACTCTTACTGTTTAAATTAATGAATTGGGTTACTTACAATTTAAAATTGACCCAGTTATCGAAGAAATTAATAAATTATTAATTGTTTCTTTGCAAACGGTAATACATTAATCGCTTATCAAACTGTTCGTGCCTTGCTTATGCAGCCGGGCCTATGTATTAACTGAAGCCTTGATCGACAAGTGTAACGTCACAGTGTGTGTTGCCATCTTCCTTTTGCGCACCCTACTACACTCATACGCGAACGCTCCAATTTCTGAAGTTAATAGCGCGCGATCCAACGTAGGAAACAATATTTCCGACTCGCCGCCTCTCCCCGGCACTTGGCCTGATTATCCTTAACGGCGGAACGTCTGCTAACTTTTGCCCGAGAAGTTATTAATCGACATCTCGCTGGGATATTTCGCCTCTATTAAAAAGCGCTCGTTATAACCGCTTTTTATTCGTCGCTATTCTATTCATGCGACGCGGCATGGCTCCTCGGACTTAATGGACGTAATTCGGTGGAAAGAACAATTCTTTCAGCCCCATCGCCTCTCCCTGCCGCCTGGTCGTCACCGTCGTCGTCGCCGCGACGGTTACGCTCTGCCGCCGATCGCGGTGGAAGAGCTTTAAGCCCGGCCGACTTAATCCGAAATGCAGCGAAGTTTCTTCGAGAGTTCTGAAGCGGCGGGCAATTGGCCGTGCCACGCGGATAGAATAGAGCTCGGAGGCAATTTCATGACAGCGTCTTGGGATGATTGGATCACCGCGTCGAGCTCGATAACCCCTTTTGGCCCATATGTGTCTGCGGTCTCACTTCCCCTTGCATCACCTCTCGTTCTCCCTCTCGAAGTCTGTCTCACATCCTCTCTCCCACCCTTATCAATATATAATCTCATTATGGCGCCACGTATATGGACTCCAATTATCTAGGTCCCGTTGCGGGAAATAACCTTTTTATTAAATCCTGCTATATATACAGTTTCGATCCGTCGCCGGCGTATACCGCCAAGGAGAGGGTTAATACGATCCAACGAGTCACCACCTTGCGAAGTAAGGGGCAAAAAGATCCGTACAATTGCTATACGTAGGAACTGAACTAAATGTTGTATATTGAATCTTTAAAGATATCTCAGAAGAGAAGAAAAGAAAGAAGAAACGAAGATATTTTTGAATGATGACGAGTTTTCGTACCGTGATGCGAAGAGGTATCATATGCAAACTTTTCTGTAACACCGTGACTCACTGTTTGGTTTATAGAAAGCTGTGTGAACGGCGCTGACCCGTTTCTGTCAGACTTATTCATAATATCAATTACAAATGAATACTATTCATTCTGCCTTAATGTAAATCTATAGAATATTAAATTTCTCGTCCTCTATTTGAGATATAAATATTAACAAAAATTTAATTAAATTGATAACAGATGGTAAATGGTATGACGCTATCAATTCTTTGTATTATTTGCGGAAAGGAGTTCAATAATCATCCCTATTTAAATACACAGAAATTGTCTCCATATGTCTAAGTGTTCCCTAATGGATATTGAAATATATACGTTAGAATTGCTATTTTTGAGAAGCTATCTATATATATAGAGCTTATATTTGCTATTTTTTGAGAGATTTTATATATATATATATATATATATAATTTCTATTTTTTGAGAATATATATATATACACATAACATTGAATAACATTAGAATTACTTGGCTTTAGCAAAAATTTAAAATTATTGATTATTTTTATATTCTATGACATATATCATATAAATATTTATAGGCTATTTTTATAATTTCAATTTTATTTTAACTTTTCTGATTATTTACCCTTTTACAAGCATCATACTATAAAAGTATCAGATATTTTTACTTTTTACGTCAATGTTATATATAACTTATATATAAATTTTCTCATAAAGAAATATTCTTTAATATCCTTTTTTTCAATTTTCTCTTTTAACAGAATAGTAAAAAGAAAGAATACTAAGTAAGAATATTAAAAATTAAATAATATAACTATAAAAGTCAATTTATTCAAAATATTTTTACGACAATACACCAATATTTTTTTTTCTGAACTTTGTCTCATAAATAATATTTTGTTTTCCTCTTTCATCATGAAACAAATATTCAAACTATTAACTGACATAGCTGCAACAATATATTTCAAGAGAATACTCTGTTCCTTCTTCATTTTCATTTATTATATACAGGCATCGTGAAAATATAACTTTCACAATTTAACTTTAAATACGATAATAATTCGGGTATTAATGAGAAAAAAAAAGAAAGAGAGAAAGAGAAAGAGGACAAGAGAGAAAGAAGGAGACGAGAGAGAGACGAGTGCAAAATATATAAATTGTTGAGAGAAAATAAGAATATTCGCGCGCTTATTTCGTAAAATGTGAAAAGCCGTGACAATGTGACAATCGTAATTCCTAATAAATTTATCTAACGCAATTTGTCTTTCATATTAGTAATGTCATTAAAGTTTCAAAATTTCCTTCGTTTCCGCATTTAATACGCAAGGAAATCGTCTCGCGAAGTTACGAGGCGAAGATTAAAGAGTTCGTGCAACGAGCCTCCCCCACAACAAAACCGACCCCTTTCGTCATTGTTCGCCGCTTTACGAGCGTGTTAATCTCACCCTACCGTCAGCTTTACTACTCTCATTCGCCGTTACGTGCGTAACGTGCTCTTGATTGTTATTCACGGAAGGACACGCAGTCTGAAACCGAATTTATCTATTACCTCCTCGTTGTCGCTGCCGTAACGGGTTTCGCGACAGACTTTACACGTGCATACTAAATCTAAAATTATGGCTATGTCATCGTGTTGTCTGTCCTCTTGAATGTGTTAACATATTAATTTATAATTAAAGCGCTTATTTTTAAGAAGAAGCAACTGTGACTTTTCAAATTAATTTTATTTTTTACTCTTACTTTTCTGAGGTAATATTAATTATTAATATTGATTTTCTGAAATTAGAAAATTTTGTGATATTTAGAAAAGATAATATTAACTTTTAAATCAAAAAGATAGTAAAATTTTAAAGGAATTAATGAATTTAAAGGAATTAGTAAACTTTTGCATATTTAGTGCTTTCATATAGATTATGCTTTTTAATATGTATATAAGTAAATAATATGTATATAAGTAGAATCAAAAATAAAATGTCAGACTTTTTCTACAAAATAATCTTTATCTTTATTTAGTAATCTTTATTGAAGATTTACATAAATAGACAACGTGAAATTCTTGAAAAGATAGCGAAATCGCAATTATTTTTCAGACAATTAAATTTCAAGCTTGTCGATAGTGTCGGAAAATAATGCTGCAACGTAACAAAAATGCTATCAATTGCGCTATTTCAGGAAGCAGTCGCGTAGAAAATGTATTTTGGTCGTTGCACGAAAAAAGAGAAAAGGTTGATGCGAAAAGGTTGGGTGCCAGCATCAAGTTCGAAGCGACGGGGGATAAAATTAGTACCACGATTTGGGTACACGCGATCGGGATAATTCGGTTTTGTCGATTGCAATTCGAGCCCCCGACGTGGCAACAATTCGTTATCCGATTTCATGAACGTTTCTACCATTCCGTTACGTAACCGCACACCCGTCATCGATTTGTGCTCGCGTTGAAAGCCACGTGATGACGATCATTATGCTTCACATATTACATCACTTTGTACTTTCACAGTGAATACATGTTTATGGTATCGTTACACTAGATCAATACCATTGATAAAACATTTTAGATTCCACAAACGTTGTAATATGACTTTTGCGAGTTTAAACTTTGTAAATTGATTGTGTAAACAAAATTATCAGTTGTTTTACAAAAAATGCTTTACGATGCAAATAACTATACAATATTATTGATCTTTGTTCACCGTCAGTTTACTTTAATTTTTAATTTAATTTACGTAATGTTTCTGAAGCGTAGTAATTTATCTCAATTACGAACTCTTACGATATTGGACAAACTTAGTATAAACCAACTTTTTTTTCAATTGCTTAGAAAATATCACAATTTCTCTTACCGTGTATGATTATTAAATATTATAACACTGTGTTCTCACTTGACACATAGATCAAAATAGCAGCGTGGGACAAATCCCGAGTCAATTTTTTGAATGCAGTAAAAGCTATTCTGCAGCAGAATGAATACGAAGCTTGAGGATTTTTGTAAACATTTTCGATTGTTCAAAACAACGTAGCGTATCGCTTTTTTCAGATTTTTATTTCCCGATAAAATAAAAATCCAAACTCTATCAAAACAATTTCTCTTTCAAGCTTTCTATGCATCATTGCATCTCCGATAAAAAGAGAAAGACTGAAAACACGTAGAAAAGTACATTTTGTAACCATATTGTAAAAATTTACTTAAAATAATTATTGCGAACAAATTAAATTTCTTCTTTCATTATTTATTAAATTATTTATGTATGTTATGCATTATAAGAAACAACGGTTATAAACACATATAAATGTTATGTATTGTTCTTATACTCTTTTTCTATTGTCTAATTTTTCTATTGTCTAATTTTTTCTATCGTCTAATTTGTTGAAATTATGCATCACCAAGCATATAATGAACACATATTATAAAATATACATAAATATCAATGTTTCTTTAACACAACTTTTTATAAACATGTAGCTAGACATTGATTAAATTGTTCACATCACGATTTTTGTGGCGTCAACCCATTACTATGGTACGATGTTTTTTTTTTTTTTTATTTCGGTAATTGCGAAGCGGCTGCGTTGGCCATAGCGGTGGCAGTCGGCACTGTATAAACGATTCAACATAAATTTCACGGTAGCCGTGACATGCTACATGAATTTTATAGTCAACATAAAATGCAGGAATGGTTTATAGACGACCTTAAAATAATACGGGGCCGTGATGTTAATCGCAACACCACGATAACGAACTCTAGGGCAACTCGTAGGGAAATCAGAATAACATCGTTAAAACAGGAAATAATAACATATACGGTAGATGTTAATTTTAACAAGATAGATCAAGTGCGTCGGCAAACTAATTAGAGCGTTAGAGGAGCGATACTGATGACAGTAGTATTAACAAGTATCGATCGGGAACTCGTTAAGCGTGTACGATACTATTTCTATCAGTGCAATCCAGTCCGATAAAATCGTGCAGAATTTATATATCTTTCCAACGCAGCAACTTCGCCGAGCTTATTTTTATGATCATCGACGAGTTCATAAAGCGCATAACCAATGCTAGCTTGAATACATAGCACTGTACCAGCCCGAACCGAATACCGCTTTTCATGACCAGAACTATTCCGAGTATCTGCATTCGCCAACGTATACCTTCGCTTGTCTGGTATACTTTCCATAATAAAATTATCATGAACGGAAGAGATCGAGAAAAAGACTCAGAGAGAGAGAGAGAGAGAGAGAGAGAGAGAGAGAGAGAGAGAGAGAGAGAGAGAGGGAGAAAAAGAGAGAAAGAGAGAGAAAGAGAGGATTTGGTCATGAAGTGCATCTGCGTTGAAATAACGAATAAGAAAATACACACGTTTTTCAGAGAAGCATGGCAACGCATTTGTAATTTTATCAAACTGACGAAAATCGGAAAATGATCTAAATTAGGGAATTCTTTGAAGAAGAAAATAATTTCTGGAATTTTTACTGGAACTTTTCCAAATTCTTTTCTAATCAATGAATTAATTCTATTAATTAATAGAAGTAATAAAACATTTCTAGTAATGAGCCATACATATATGTTTGTCATGTGATCTCTAGGAAAATGTCCATAAGAATGATTGCTATGAAAGAGATTGCAATAATATAACTTCTATTTCGCAAAGCATTTTATTCCATGCACATGTCTTTCGCCTTGTGTCTTCCCGTCTTCCATCGAAACGTGCGGCGCATCGTTAAATTCCTCAACGAAATAATTGAGTCAACTGATGCCATTATCTGACTACAATGCTAAATAGTATAATTGACTTAAATATGCCGTTTCGCTATGGACCGTCGGAGGTGAGAAGACCGACGGGGAAGAGAAAGTACGATGGAAACCCGCGAGAAGACGAGGGAACGTTACTTTTTCACTTTACTTTCATAACTGAAACCGTTGAATATTAATGCCCGCAGGCCGAGATACTCAGGAGCTTCTTAGCGAAAGGAGCGACCATTTCCGTGAAATGGAAATGAGGAAATTATAAGAGTAACTGAGTAAATTGCGAATAAAGGCTATTATTGACACGCGCTCAGGGGCTTGTAAAGGGAACGCATCGGTGATAAAGACGTGATTCATCATGTTCCCTGATGGCACATGCCATCGTGTGGATACCCGTAAGGCCATTATAATCTCCTCGCTCCATGAATTTAACTTCAAACGGAATTCGCGGCATCCACTCTGCACAATAGATTCATTGTAAGAAGAATACGGTTCGGGCCGCACAAGTGTGCCTTGAACAATTGCGATGTGATTAAGCAATTTCTTTTCTAGCTCTTTATCATTAATGTACAAATAATTTGTAACGTAAAGAATGATATATAAAGTTAAGATATATTCACAATTTATCAAATTAGTTATTTTAATTGCAAATTGTTTTCAAAAACAATTCGAAATTCCGCTTACGTTTCAAGAAAGATGCTTCCTTGATCCGGTCCTGCCACAACGAAACACGAGTAATGTTTAACGGCTATGTTTTACGTCTGCGACATGTAAAACGGAGGGAAATAAATCTACTGGAATAACAATTGTAACGTGCGTGTAGTCGTGACGTAATAAATCGCACCATGAAAGCCAAGGAGTTTTCATCAAATGGAAATGCTGTGATTTTACTATGCACATTGAATACGAATCTTATAAATATCATTTTGCGAGAATGCGTTCTATTTGAGACAAATAATATTCTCCATAATATTGGAATTATTAATAATATGTGATATAAATTCTTTGCGTAATTTAAATAATTTAGATTTAAATTATAAGAAAAATAAATTGTGTAAAGTTCTGATCGTGTAAAGTTCTGATCAAAAATACAAAATTTTAGTTTAATTTTTTATTAGTACTTTGTGTGAGAGAAACAGAGGAAGAACTATTATTTCTAAAACATAGTTGCATGTTATTTTCATGAATTGCAACTAGGCAGAAAATAGATATTAATCCCTTGATACAATAATCCCGATAATCAGAGATTGTCTAAATTGAATCGTGGTGGTATGCTAAGTAGGATTATGTACTATAAGATAAGATGCAAAGTTTAACTAAAGTCAGATATTACTGTAAGAAGCTTAAAGAAGTTTTAAAATTTGGGTAAAAAAGTAATACCTTTAGTTTATTGCAATTACTACTGTATTTTCAATATTTAATTTACAATACTAGAATACTATCGAGCGTACTATCGGCTCCGCCGACGCCACTTATTCTCTAACATTTTATTAATCTTTATTTTATTCTTTTTTCATAGATTCATAGATTTATTAAGTATTATTTATCACTTATTTTTATTAATAAAAAGATAACAATAAAAAGATTTTGTAAAATTTATCCGAAATAATTGTGAATACATTCAAAAGAAAAAGAGAAGTAAATGAAGTAAATGTTAAAATGTAGAAGTAAATGTTAAAATAATTAAATAATAGTAATTAATATAATTATACTGTTAACTTCCTCAATACAAACAACTATCTAAAAATACGTGATTACTACGATAATAGCTGTTCATGAAGTAAGTACAGTGAGAGAACCAATTAGTTATTAGAAGTTATCAGAAAAGAGACTTCAAGAATTCAATATATTCGATATTTTGATAAGTCTTTTTTAAAAGAAAATTTGCAGAGTGGTACATAAAATTTACATAATTCAAGAGTATGAAATTACATAAATTTTGAAATGTGTATAAAAATTTATCTTAAATAAAAAAAATGCTATCTATTATATGTGCATATATTCAATTTTATTAATACACTGAAACACAAAATAACAAAATCAAAATATGATTTTCTTATGGATTATATAATTTTTTAAATAATTATGAAAACTTGTTATACATATCTACTTACTTTTATACATATTTCTTACTTATTCTAGATTTAAATAATCTAGAATTTTTAACAAACAATCAAAAAAAAAGAATCATATTATAACAATTAGAGTAACGCAGTGAAATAAACTATGCAAATTTTAAATAGCTTATGATCGAACAAATAATTCAATTGTCACAATTTGTGGCTGCGATAAGAATCTTCGCTTAATCGAAGGGGGATGATGGATTCAATAGCGCCAGCTCCTACGTGGTGAACGAACGTCAGCCGGTTTTACTCGCAGACTTCCCTGTCTCGTTTAACTGGCTTTGCGCGAGATATCGCAGAAGGAAGACGGAATTTTTTTCCACGTCGAGTTTTCTTTCGAAGTCATCACGTCTGATATGCGCGGCAGAGTTAGATAGATAGAGGTAACAGGCAGAGGAGTTGAACCGCAGAATGGCGCGACGTCAGGAAGGAAGAGGTAGTCGCAAAATCGTCGTAGCGCCGTCGTTTGCGCGGCAACTTTCCAGCTTCAGATAGATGAGCGGGGAAGTTTGAAAAAGCGCTCGTCGTCGTTCTCGCCCACCTAAGACCCCCAGTGCTTTTATTACTCGTGCAAAGTCCGCCTCGAGCTCCGCCATCGGTACCACGGTGCCGTTGCCGCTGCCGCCACCGCCGCCGCATCGTGTGGTTCCGGCTTAATGTGCGGCCTGGATTTATCTGCCAGTAATCAATCGTGCGGCAGGAGAAACGAGCGGATTACAAGGGCGCAATATTTATCACGTCCGAACGATTCATTTGCATGATTTATGTCCCGCCGAATTCCGGAAGTACCGGATTATTTATGCGGAATTCGCGACCGCATGCCTCGCGCCCTGTATAATGATTCTGAATTCCATGGCGAATGGAATTTCTTAGTTATAGCAAGACTTCCTTCGTCAATGACCCGCAATCTGAACGCTTTTTCATTGATCAAAACTACGGTTGAACTGGAGATGCTATCTTATTATAATTTAGATACATTATACTTATAATTATAATTCATATCGGAAATCGGAATAATTATAGTAAAATTATATTTATACAATATAGAATTGTAATAATTATCTTGCACATATATAAATGACGTATATACGACATATATATAATTTGCTATAATCAAGTTTATCAAGTTTGCCATTTGCCATAGTTAGACCATTTATTTTAGACTATTTGAAGCATTACTATTAATTAAATAAATAAATTTAAATTTCTTTAAATATATGTATTTCTTCACAATTAAATTAAAACGTTCCTAGTAGCGTTTCTGTTCATCTACATTAATTATTTCAAATATTTCGGTTTTTATTTTATTTTCTAACTTCCCTTGTTTTAGTAACTAAGAAACTAGAAAAAAAAATTTTACATCTAATCTAAATTTAAATCTATTAGTTTAAATTCATTTTAAATTAACTAAACTTATTAATGTTGTATGACATGTAAATTGTATAAAAAATTTGACAAATTTGTACAAATTTTACAATTGCTAATTTATTATGATTATATTACTTTACCAAAACTGTGCTTTTGTACTAAAATAAATATTTATTTGTATTTCATCCAAAAAAATTCGTAAAAAGACCAATAAATAAATAAATAAATAAATAAATAAATTTTCGTTTTAAGGTTAAATATATTTTATGACTAGAGTAAATGCATTTTATTTAAATAAACTGTCGATTGCAATTTTCGTTTTTTATTTTATTGCAATAAATATAAATATAAAAATATATTATGTAGTTAGAAAAACAGTATGTATTATTTGGTAAGTACTTCTTGAAAATTCATTTCAGTATTTTTCATTCATCACAATTTGGATTTTTCTTATTTTACTGATAAACATTAAATATTCAAAGTACGTAAATGCAATTAGAATGCATTATTTCTAATTAGAATCTTAAAATTTTAAACAAAAATACCTTTAAGAAAATTTTGCGCAGAACTACTGGCTAACTCCCAAATAGCATCATAACCCACGTGAGTCGCAGGTCCAATAATAAGGATATATTACAACCTTCTTCCCTCCATCATCCTCAACCTTACAAAAGTGCCGAGGGAAGAGTTTACGACCGCACGTTTTTCTCCCGGATACGATTGCGTCTCGATAAGTTGCTTTCGTCAAGCCTCAAAATCTCACTGTTAAAAAAGTGACACAATATAACACATTTTAACTTTGATATAATAATTGTACATATTAAAGATCAAATACGGAATTCAGAAATATAATTTATCGCTTCACATTGCTTCACTTTTCGTTTTTAACTTTTAAATAATTTTTTAATAAATATTATACAAAATAATAAAAATATTATTATCCGTAAGTGTGATAAGTACGTACAAATATAAAGTTATGTCGACACGTTCAAAAGGAGGTCGCGCAATATTGCTGCACGAACAAGACAATTCTGTTCGAACGACTTTAGAATTTGATAACAGGCATACACGAGGCTGCTGGAACTCTTGAATGCGCAGTTATTCTGCTGTCGAACTCTTATATCGAAACGATGAGTTCGTTGTTTTTCTCTGCAAAACTTTTCAATTCTCAGTAAAAGAAAGTAGCGACCGCGAGATTATACACTGGCAAAAGTTTGGATTACCCTCAAATTGTTACGTTTATGATTATGGCGTAAGTATGTCGTAAAGACGTTCGATCGCAAAGTGCATAATCTTAATAAGAATTTTCTGCAATAATCTACTTAAATAGTTTAAAAAAAAGTGGAAAAATTTTTAATATTTTTACATTTAAATAGAATCTAAAAAATGTTTACTTTAAAATACTTTTTAAAAAGATATAAGATCGTGAAAGCGACAATTGTATTGAATACTTTATTGATATCAAAAGTTATATAAATTGTAAAAAATTTAAAACAGATCTTATGAAATTTAAAGTAACACAGAAAAAATGTTTAATTTATAAACTTAAATTATATTGTATATTGTATTGTTTATCTTTTCTTCTTTAATAATGGGTTTAACAACAATTACATTAGTGGAGATAACATAATTACATTAGTTTTTCTTTCTTTAGTATTGATATAATTACATTAGGTAAAACCATTTTCACTTAAAAAAAAATCTTTATAGAGATAAAAACGTTGCTACGCCATCATTGTTATTAAAAATAATTTTAAAGTCACTTTTTGCACAGTAAAATCCTCACATGCACTTTTGCAAAATTGGATCGCCTCAATGCAGAATAAAATAAAATACTACATCAATTCGAGCTTTATTATGATGTCGCTTTTGCGCGATACGATGAAATTCCCAAGAGCCCCTGGCTTTATTTTAATAATTACCACATTCGATACCGCCAACCTAAATCACAAACGTGGCTTTTACGTTATGCTGGAATATAACCCGGCGGTTGCAACCCGAATCCAACTGGCAGCAACGCGGTGCGTGTTGCATGTAACGCCGTGCAGGAATTAATAATGTAACCACCGCTGCACCATGTTTCAAGCACGACGCGGAAAATTAGCCTGGCCTGCTGGTAGCTTTAAAAGATTTTTCACTCTTGGATATAAGTATGCCTCAACGGAATATAGCAGCACAATTTATCCATCTCCCGCCCACGCACGAAATACTAACTCCATAAAGCTTTATTTTACGTGCACGCAATATTTCGTATTTAACATAGTTATGCGGTTATTTCAAATCATGCATTTATTTCATAATTACGAGAAAAATAATACAGACTGTGGCCTAAGCAATTTAATTTTTGTTTCGCGTTATTTTTTTTATTTATAATAAGCAATAAAGTAATTTTCTTTTGCAACTGTTAGATGTACACTTTCACATATGTGGATATTTTCATAAAATTTCAGACATATATATATTACATCTATCGGAGACATTTTCTTTTAAATCCGAACAGCTTTTTCATCTTGAGCCTTTATGTGATCTTGTTACACGAGCGAAAAAAAACCCATTCAGAAGAAAATCAGTTTAAACGCAACTCTCTGATCGCAACTAGCGTTCGAAAATGATCATCTATCAGTGGACCCTCATTAACCGTCTTCCCAACGATAAAACGCTGCACGAGATAGTTTATCTCTGATGTCGTTTGTCCTCGTTCTCCACGCCGGCTGACCCATCGAGGTCGTCTATTGGGGGCTCTTTTCTACCGAGTTTTCCTCGACCACTCGTCCAACCCCGTCTTCCTTCATACACCCGGCCGGTCACGCTTCCTTCGGTCACGTATCTTTTCTTCCTCTCACGGGTCAGGTCCTTTCTCGAAGAAGCGGCGACTTCGAGAGGAGACGTACAGCGAGCCACTCGCCCGATAGGGAAGACAGTGGTAACAAGAATACGAGAGGGTCAAAACATTCGTCGTGGGGTTTTCGTGGAGTCGTTATAACCATAACGACACCTTTCACTACAACATCGAACTCGAGGACTCCGCTCCCTCCTCCCGGCCCTTCCTCTTTCCCGCCCGTGATCTCTTTTTTTTTTTTTATCTCTTTGCCCTGGCTCAAATCGGCTTTCACGCCCCACGCGAGTAATCCCGCGGACTGATCGATAACGATCGGCGTACGCGCGTTATTGCGAACGGTCTTACTGATAACCATCAGTAAGATACGCCAGAAATGGGAATTGCTCCGCAATCCGCTTCGCGAAACGGATCAAACCAATAATTTTGAGATGCGATCGACGTGTTGTCGACTCTGCGCGCAGATTGTGCACGTAATGTGCGCACCGAGCGAAGGGAGACGAAAGATACATCGCGAGTTATACAATCTGATTTGAGAAAGGGAAATAACGCGAGCAGGCGAATATATAACCGCGCCATGCGCCGGAATACGGTGCGTTCGTTAAGCCACGTACGTGACTTTGTTGCGTCGGCATTTTTCGCGGAGGAAAAAGGTGGAGTGACGAGAGATAGAGAGAGGGACGGGACTCTCTCTCTCTCTTTCTCTCTCTCTCTCTCTCTCTCTCTCTCTCTCTCTCTCTGTCTCCCGCAAAATGCCCGAAGCGTGCAAAATATTATATATCTGTCGTCGCTGATTGGACGGCGCGGCGCGGCGCGGTCTGTAACGCGGGATACGTGCGCGGATCAAAGAATGCCCGCTACGAATGTGCTGCTGTTTAAACGCGACCAGGTCTCGTTATAAATATGTATGTATATGCGGGACCGCGGGAACATCCGCACGAGACAAGGAAATATCGACGTCCGATTATAATCCACTCTCGGTGGCGTGAGATTCGGTTACCGCGACGGGAGCAGACGCTCGTGACGAGACCGGGCCACTCGCTCGTACACGAGTGCCACGATGAATAATACATACGATATGGACGTGCGATGACGTGTTCACTTTTGGAATAGCTCTAATAATAAAGAATATCGCTGCGACTCTTGATAGAAGTGCCCTTGTAAATTTGTCACTTCCTTCGCTATTCGGAATATCTAACTATAAAGTGCTTTGCTTAAATAAGTAATTACACGCGGTTTAATATAGTTTTAATTTAAATTTGCTCTCTGTTTTAAAATGCAACAAACATATAATATATTCAATGAGATCGATTATTTCGATTTAAGCGCATTTGTCTGTAATTAATATGTATAATTTTATCGTATTTTCTTTATAATTAGAATTTAAAGTAATATAAATTTAAAATTTTGCTCTCTCTTCCTTCATCAGTTTCCTTCAGTAGATGATTTATACTTTAAATTTTAATCTACTGTATAAGCAATGTTATATAAGCTGATTTAACGGTTTCTAGGCTTTTGCAATAAACTAATAAATCAATTTCCTGTTGGATTATCGTGATAAAGTACGGTTTTCGGCTCTACCAATATGTATCGATTATATTCACGTGCTCGGAGATGCAACACTTTTGGTACATCTCCAGGGAAATATCTATTATTATTCCAAGTGTTCCTTGATTGGTTCACATTAGGTAAAGTGATCGCCTTTGCGATATCTATCACGCGCACGCGAGACAGGTGATATTAAAGTAAAGTTCATCGTGTTTGTCAACTTAATGTCGCTATGACGTAAAATAGACTGATCGATGGGTTCTGCGACGTTATGCTGAGTAATATTACTTTACGTAATGATGTCTATAAGCCGCATAACAGACGCAGATAGCAGATATAACATTAATAATTATTAACATCGCTTTTTTTAATTTTTGCATAAACTAGGATCCTCTTTGGCAATGTTGAAAAGATCTGATAGATAGATATGCAACGTAAAATGAAAGAAAAGTTTTTAATTTCGAGTACACAATGATGGCTGGAATTTCGCGATACTATAAAACATGACATCTTCTGTTTTCATTTGTAGTCCAGATTTTGCGTCAACAAAAAATATGTACGTGTTCAAATATCTTTTTATTATCAATAACAAATCGACATTGTTTCAACATTATACTAAATATTTATTATAATTTATATATATATATATATATATATATATATATATATATCCGTACGTAAATTCTAGATTATAAAAATAAATATTTACTGCATACATATTTTATTTCACGTTCTATTTCACAAATACAAACTTTGTCAGTTAATATTATTATATGTACATGCATACCCTTTTTACATAGTTTTATATTCTCTATCAATATAATCTTCACCAATTTTGCATATACATTTACAATTAAAACGTCACAGCAATTTATTTCCTTATATCTGCATAACATAGAGGTCTTGGAAGCAATATATTCCAAAATTTAATTTTTTCGCTCAAATTTTTCCGAAAGCTTAGAGCTAAACGAAAGTAACATATGCAAACGTTAAATTAAAAGAAACGATATGACATGAAAACTCACTCAACACGACAATGCAAAAGGAATCTCGCTCTCGCAATTGGAGAATCCATGCCTCGTTTACACAGCGTGCGTTGTATGTTTGCATAGCGATTCAGAGAGACGCACGTCGGGCACGATATATGCAGTGAGCTGTTGAGAGCGCCGTTCACGCCGAGGAGGGTCGAATATGTGAAAAATACACTATTTATCCGCGACGAAGAATCGTGCGAAATATAACGGCTGATTCCAGTGTACTGCACGCGGTTGAGCGCGAGAATATCTGGATATCTCTTTTTTCAAGAACTAAGACATATACACATACTACGCGAAAAAAGTTGTTTGAGAACCGTATAGAGGTAATAAAACTAAATAAAATGTTTCTCTAACGAAATTTATTTAAGCTGGTTTACTGCAAAAACAGCATTTCAGATTTACCTTCTTTGTTATTCGCGCAATCGGATGACCAGGCAAAATAATTCCCGTCATATTTCGTTTCATTTTTTTGTAATTAAAGCAGATTTTGAAGCTGGATGCGTATCTGTGCCAGGCGCGCTAACCGGCGCGACGTTTAACTAATCGAAAGCAGAAATTCGTGCAAGGGTGTCATGGAGAAGCGAAATTGCGTGCGCCATTCGTTTGCAGGCGTGAACATTACTCAATTTTCAGTGGACAGCGTTCAGTTTGCCATAGATTTGATTTAAATGGCAGGCAAGCGGACAGGCGTAATTTTGGTAAAAGTCCCGGTGGGTCAACGTCGAATGAAATGTGAATTATAAAATGATGAGAGAGAGCCAGAGAGAGAGAGAGAGAGAGAGAGAGAGAGAGAGAGAGAGAGAGAGAGAGAGAGAGAGAGAGAGAGAGAGAGAGAGAGAGAAAGAACAATCTAATATTATTGGATAAAATAATATATCAAATATACTGTCTGTATTTAGAATGCATACTATATATAATTAAGAAGAAAAAATAAGTGCTTTTAGCACTTCTTCTATGCCGTCGTGTCATTTTTCCCGCATGATTTATTCCTACTATTATCAAATTAAATAAGTGAATTTAAACGTTACTTAGATTTGCCAACGACTGTCACGAAATGAGGAAACTTGATTGTCATGTAACTCCGGTTCATGTTGAGAAACGCTTTGTCTTCGGGATACATTTATCAGCTTTATCACGACGAAAGTAATGGATTCATATTAGGGCGCGTTTTCTTTCACATAATCCTTCATGAGCGTCATATTATTCGGATTAATTATTAAACTTTCTTTTCCATTTTATTTCCACTGGCAATGAATAAAATGGATAAAGCCAATGAAAGTAAAAAACATGAACAATGGAAACATTATTCAATTTGCACACATCGGACTAATTTTATATTATTCTAATTTTATATTATTCTAGGAATCTGTCGATAAATATATATATATATATATATATATATATATCGACAGATTCCTAGAATATATATATATATCTCACCTAACACAATTCAATTTGCACTTGGAATAAGTGAAGCAAAAAAGTTTATAGAAAAGCAAACGTTAAAACTGTAGATATCATTTCATGAATTCAACTAAATATAATTTTACATAAATTGATATGTAACATTATTTTAAAAAAAGGTGATCGCTTTTTGTACAAAAAGTAAACTTTATATTTAGAGAGAGAAGAAAATAAATAGAATTATTTTTTATTTAATAAATTTTGTGTCTGCAATGCACAAAGCATATTAGAATCATATAATATGTTCAAAACATAATCTATAGAATATCTTTTATACAATTGTAGATAAAATTAGTTTAAGCTCATTCACATTTTTTTTTAAATCTTTCTATTTTTCTATGATATCGTGATTAAACATGTACCTTAATGTAACATTACAACTCAATTGTTCCCTCAGTATTTCTTGCAGCTTAAAAATGAGATAAATTGCTATTTTTTTAAATTAAACAAAGACAATGGAATCCATTAGTATATGATTTAATGATTCGAAGTCATCAGACCGACATACATTATTTATCAACAATTTAAAATTTAAATAATGCTATTGTGTAAAATCATCCTATAGCCATATCCCTATTGGCAGATTAAACTGCAAATAATTGTTTTTTAATCATATTTTGTTGTGCAAATATATAAAAGATATATTATAAATTTTTAATTGAATTGATGCTCCGATATGTGTACTGCTTTATACAATCAATTTATTAAATGAAAAATAGTTCAAGTTATTTTTTTCATTATATTAAATTCATTATATTAAATTTTCATTATATTAAATTTACAAAATATAATTAATTTTTTTCGGAAAAAGTTATATTTTGTAAAAAATTATCAAAAAATTATTTCTCTCTTATATCACAAGTACACTTTGCATGTATGCTACGATAATCTATTTATCTGTTTTTATAAAAAGCTCTTATCGCATGGCACATCGTTTCTTTAACTAAGACGCGTCCTCTTCGCTTTTTATTTCTTTTTTTCGTGTCGCAAGACGGATTAATGATTGTATATATATATATATATATATATATATATATATATATATATATATATGTATATACATCGGTTCGCGAACCAACATCGGCGGAAATTCAAGAGGAAAATTCTCGGATTGCGACTCTATCGCGTTCGAGATCGCAATGATGTAATCAGATCTTTCTCTATTTCGTGTACAACCAATCCATCGTCGGAAGATTTCTTTCCTCGCGCTTGTTGCCGATTACATCATAAGGAATGAGAATGCCCGTACGCGGTGTGTATATACTTGTTTCCGATGCAAATGCGAAATGTTTCTATGGGGGGTGGCTCGAAGCGGTACGATAACGTGAATCGCGTGACTACGCCGGCGGCCGTCTTCTTGCGACACACCGGCAAAGGAAAGGATCAGACCTGGATCGCGACGACTCTTGAAAAGGAAAGCCAAGTCAACAATCCGAGGGAAGACTTTCCTCTTGCCTTAATCGGTGACTGCTAGCCGTGATTTGTCAACAGACGCGTTTATTCCCCAATATTTATGTTGTCGGCGTGACCGTCGGAGCGGTTATTACGACGACGCACGCAATTTTGCAGGGGAAGTAGGTTAAAGAATGTGCAATATCATGATGAACATAGAAGTATTCGCATGCATACGGACGATATTTGCATGGATAAATATACATGCATTTGCGCACCGATTATTATTTTTTTCATTCCGCGGAGAGAAGTGAGCGACATTTCTTTTTTTTTTTCTTTTACACAATTAGGTTCTCTCTATTACCATAATCTATCAGAAACGATTAAGGCGCTGCAGGACTTAAGCGTGCATTTATATCCGGACCCTTTCTCTTCCTGCCAACGGAAACATCGATCTGCATTTATTAGAGCACGATTTGCATCAACGCCGCGGATTCGTGAGATTCCGTCGAATCGAAGTACGTGCTCCTTTTTTTTTTTAAATCTCGGACATTCCGCGACGAAAATGAATTCGTGTCTTTACATCTGACGCGGATAGTTTTCTTTGTTCAAGAGTATTTTCTGACATCTAATTACATGTCATAAAATTGTATAAGATAATATGCGCAAAAGAATAGCATTCGATAATTATATAAATTAAGCTTATTTATGATAATTAAACAATTATAATCATCAAATTATTAATAAAACGTGATAATATGACTTGATTTCATTCTTATTAAATTTCTATATAATATTACTCTATAATTCTATATTTAAATGAAAAGCCTTTAATATTACAAATTACAATCGACATACGTAATTGCATTAGTCGATGTAATCAGGATTGCATTTTGAATCTGCAAAACGAATAAATTTAAATTTACATCGATAAATTTAAATTTATCCAATGCAATACTATGATATATCGTATACTTCGTTTTAATATTTTAAGAAATAAAAAAAATCAAAGACTTTCTCTGCAGATATATAATATTCAGATTAAGAAGACTCGATTCCGTAAATTAAACTTAAAGCCATCTCTGAAAATATAATACAAAATATTATAAGTACGAGATGGATTTTTATATCTTGGAAATCAGGAAAATATGATTATTAAACTACAATATCTTTTTGACATAATTTAAAGTAGACACTTTTAACAAAACAATTTTTATACATATTTTAAATACTTTATGAACTAATTAAATGCTGATGAGTATATTTTTTTTGTAGTTGTATTTTAGATTACGAATATTTAAACTAATTTAACATTTAAACTAATTTATATTTATGCAGTTGCATTTTCTTCATAATATTATTTCTATTGTATTATATTTGTGCAAATAAAAGATATATTTAGAAATATATTCTAAAAAGAAGGAAGATTGTTTCTCTAGATCATTCGTTTCTTACTTACACATGTTGTGATATTTCTTTCTATTTTTCATTCTCTCTATTATGCTTTTTTCCCAACATAGCTTTAATACTCATATTAATAATACTCAATTTAAAAGAGATGCTCTTTTTTCTTATATATTGCAATGCGGGATGATTTTATTACGGATATTTAATAATTTTATCTCGCTCGCCTTCACGTGCCAACTTGACTCGAGGCTAGTTTTGGCCGCAACAAGAGTAACGTCGCCGTTAACAAAGGGCAGCTTCTTTTCGCGCGTGTGGCCAGTCGAGGGAGAAGATTCAACAGATCGATTCGCAGACCGCAGGCTGTTAGAACTTTAACTAGAACGTGTATAAACTCCGCTCACGCAGTCGTCAAGCTACACAGCGAGCAACCACAATGAATAAAAGATGGTACTGTTAAGCTCAATCGAGTAGCTTCGTAAGTGAGGCGTCTGACCTCTCTTTGAAGTGCTTCTTCATATTATATTAATTTCAAAATTTGTAATCCATAATTTTAGGAAAGAAAGTTACGTTGAAAAGAAAGTTGGAAAAAATAAATATTACAATACAATAGTCTTCTTTTAGATAAAAATTCCAACATTGTAAGATGTAGGAACATTGTAAGATTATTATCGTAATCTATTACGTAACTATTATTGTATATTTATAATAGAATCGTTGTCTTTTAGATACATTAAATTATAAATTTAGTAAAATATTTAGTAAAATATTTATAAAAAAGATTTATTAAATAGCTTTAAATATTAATTACAGACAACGTAAACACAAATTCATATTTTAATAAACACTCAGCTTACTTATTTAGCTTTATTATAATTATAATAATTATAATAAGAGAGATAATCTTGCTTTTTCAAATATTACTTTATCATTGTTTATCACGTTTTACTAAATTTGCAATATTTATAATATATTTCCTATTATAGTTTTTGAAACTGTTGCATGTTTGTCCTATAAATTTCGAATAAATAGTGCACCTCAGAATTAGCATTGTATAGTATAATAAAATACTAATATTATGTGTCAATGCTCAAATAATGCACCGATATAATAAGCTTTATTCTATAAGCTTTGTTTGCATACGCGCGTGATGTATTTTCATGTACAATAAACAGATGACAGATGATTAAACATATTCTAGGATTATAAATATTAAAATCACTTTTTTTAACCTACATATTTTTAAGATATAACAAATCAGTAAAATAATATTTTTATCTATAATATTTTTGTACATTTAATTTAATATACATATAAATTTTCGTATGCTTTATATCATTACCTGATATAATTTTCATGGATCCATTATCTCGAATTAAAATAAAATATGATTTATTACTCACGAACACAATGGATTGTTGCACAATGTTGATCTGCACATCATACAAAAAATACATTCAGATTATAGCAACGTTCAAAGTAATTAATATTCCCGAAAATAATTGATTTTACGAAATAATTAAAAACAATTAACTCTGCAAAAAAATAATAAATAATCATCTCACGATGCTCTACCCGATGCCTCTCCGAGCTTCCTCTTGTCAGCTCTTTCTTGTTCCTTTTGTTCCTGATGTTTACATACACTATCAAAAATATGATTAATTACAATCACCTGTGCAATAAATATACTAAAATATGGCACACTGCACTGCACCTGTTGTTAATCACAACGCACGTTTTAATACATCGCAACAAAAAAATAATACAACTAAAATACGATCATATATAAAGTTATAATTTAATCTAGAAATTAGCAAATTAAATAAATTAATGTAGTAAATAACAAGTGATTGTAACTTTAAATAATTTTTTAAAATAATAGAAAAATTCTGTGCGAACTCTGTGCTGATGAAATGTATCACATTTTTCCTTCCCCCTCTTTCTCCATAAAGTATATACAAGTAAAACGATCAATAACGTTTATTTTTAACACCGAGGTAGAAAAAGCTTGTATACAATTGAAAAAGTCTCGTTATAGTTTGAAAGCTTCAAAAAGCTGTCGCTTTTTCTCAGGATCAAGCCAGGTAATTCGACAAAGTGCGGGTTGTTTGTAAATCCGTTTATCGATAAATCGAATTTTCACGCTTCACGAGTTCGATGTTACTGCGATCGTGGCGTGTCCTGCGTGAAGCAACGAAAAGGACGTCGAGTCTGCCGACCGCCGTGTGATTTGGGGCGAGAGAAAGATATCGCCGGTCTGTGATTTTCTGAAATTGTGTTCGCGCGAACGAACGACGAGCCGAGGTACTGTCAGTCGATTGAAAACCTTCATAATCCGTTTATACTACGCGCATACTACAAAAGCCGTCGTCAGCAAAATCTATATTTATTTCGCGTCTCTTAAATCAATCATACGCCGATGCTGCTTTTGACGCTTCGCAAACAGCTCTTAATTTATGAATGGCCATTTACGGAATTTTGCACTCGAAACACGGAAAACCAAAATTGGGTCGAACGTCCGTGCTCGGAAAGATTAAAAAGATAATAAAAGGAGCGGGCGTCACACTGTCAAAATATTTAACGCGCACATAACTATGCTTTGCATTCGAGTAATTTTCCGGGCTGCTAACGTTTACACTGAAATATCACGTAAAAATGACATCGATGCAATCGGAAAACATGTTTTCCTTTCTCACTCATAGAGATTCGCCTAGAGCTAGAAGAAGGAACGAGTTAGAAAATAGAAGGTGGAGTGGAGAAGAGTCAAGTCAATAAAATCAAACGTAGCTAATTCGTTTAATGGCCGTGACCCAAACCTCCCTATTTATTTAGAAGGGTATCGATCAAGCAGAATGCTTGAAGCAGAAAGAATTTGGCCGAAGGTTAACTGATGATCTGCAGTCACGTCCGCGCAAACACGATTGGTACGCCGATTTAATCTATGAGGGATCCTCAAAAGGAATCTTTCGTATCGACGCCGATTATTTTCTACTAGCTGAATTTCTACAGCATATTACACGCAGAGAAAAAATTAGCAAACGAAGCTAAAGTATAGCTATGATTGCTAAGATGTTTTGAAATAGAAATAATTAATGTCGTTGTCATCAAAGATCAATTATTAGTCGTTAGAGTTTAGCTGCTATAGCGAAAAACGTTTAGCTGCTAGTACTAGTTACTGGTACTTAGTTACTAGTATAATCATGTCAATGTCGCTAATCATAAAGATTTAATCTTTATCACATACCCAGCAAATATAAATATATCTTTTTGAAATATTAAATGCCTAAATTAATTTTTACTCAGAATTAAACAAAATTATATTACCAAAATTCTTTATTTACTTGCATTTCGGAGACTAATTTTGTGAGCTCACTTTTAAGACTTCATTAAAACATAATTCAAAAATATTTATAATACTGTGCCTTTTATACTATCCTGATTTTTTTTAGTTACGAAAAACAAAATTCAGACAATCGCATTCATCTGTCGATGATTGCTCGCGGGTGAGAGATTATTTTCGAACTCATTACGAATAGAATATTGAGGAATAGCTACCATCTTTTTTCAGCTAAAATTAATTTCAAATAAAATTTTATTTTATACTGAATACGTTTTAATTCTAATATTCAATTTTTAGCAATGATAGAAAAATCGAGGCGAAACTTCTGCCATTTAAGTAATATTACTAAGTCATTTCTTTGCTTGTACAAAGGATTACACATGAACTCTTGTTTTACAATAACGTCTTGTGAATCTTGATTTTGATATTGCGTAGACTGGATAATAGATCGTTAAGCTTGCACATGAAAACCAGTATACATGACGTTTTCGGCACGCCAGACACGTCACGATGCTTGTGATTAATTGCTCAATACTCTGCGTTGCGTTTAACAAACCGTAATTCATCATAATTATATCGCCGATGTGAAACCACGTAAAAACTTGTGTTTCCGCTTTAACGTAAGATCGGGATCTTTTTGCCATTTATATCGAGCATTAACGCGTGGTAATTATTCTTACATGCAAATACGTAACGTACTTTTACTATCTTTTACTATCTGGAGGTATTCATTAGAAGATGATCTTTGCAACATCACGCGCGTAAGGCGTGCTTATTCCAATTCGCGCATGTTTGTCCTCAAACGCATTTCATTACGAGCGATCTTCGCAGTAACTTTACGCGCACTTCCCGTCGCCGGTAATGGAATAAAGTTTGTCGTTCTCGCTAAAAGAAAGATTGGAAAGTTTCGAAAATTCGCGTCATTGAAGGTACTTTGCGTAATGTAAACTTCCGAGATTGCTTGCGCTAAACGAATGTGATTTGGAAAATGCGTCGTACAAGTTGCGTGAACGTCGTTAAGTATGAGGATGCTATGCTTTGTCAAAGTTTCAGAAACGAAAAAAACTGATGGTATTTAACAAATATTGTTTGTGTTACTTTTATTTAGTTTGTTATTTGTTTATTTATTTATACACTTCATATTATATCTCATTTTATTGAGTTTTATAATTTTATCATGGAATGCGAGGTAAATTAAGTTGACGAGGAAATTTTTAACTTTTGCTAAGCACTTTAAAGTATCTACGATTTTTCGGCACGTCCCTTCAAGTTTTATATTAAATTTTGCGACATTACTTAAGAAAATATGTTATAGTCACAAATACTTTGATAATATCGTAATTATATACAATTTTATTCTACGAAGACAAATGTAGCCCGTTAAAATTTTGATAATCTGCTCACGCCTTTGTAGACATTCCATTTCGATTGAATAACGTATAGCGAGCGCGTATACATAGCTCCTATCGATTCCCCCTGTTCTTCTCTCGAGTATTGTGAGAAAAATCCCGTACTCGGCTACTGTCCGTTCCCTCGAAGCTAACACCGTAGAAGCGCATTATCGTCAAGGGTTCACCTAGTGTAAACTCCTGGGGTTGCATGTGCAAATTGAGCGCAAGTTGTTTAACACGATCGTAGGACCTTGTCGGAGAACGGTACAGTGAGTCTCCGGTCCTCGTCGCACGTACACAAACTCCTCTCCTAAGACTTCTACAATAGTCACGTTCGCGGAAATACAATTGTTGAGCCGATCTAATCTTGTGGATTCTTGTTGCAATCTCGCGCATCTCTCTACAATGGCAAAGATCGAATTGAGTCTTGTATGGATATCTTTATCTTTTCTCTTTAACATAATTTAAATTGTCGCAAATGCCTTCATAGATTTATATAGTTTTCTTTTTAAGATCGGTAAATGTATTTTCCCAAGTGTCTGTCTCGAATGTCGATAAAATATACTTTTTTCTATTTCTTATTCAATATAACACATTTCCATATATTTATGGAATAAATGTTTTCCATTAATGCATTTTATATTTAATTTAATATCCACGACTGTAAAGAATATATTAAAAAATGCTCGAACGCAATTCGTCTCAATTCGTTTCAATTATAATATACATTAGCGATTCTATATTCAATGTTTGTAAAGCTTTCGAATGTCATATATCGGTTACACTTTTTAGAACGCAAATAGATAATACCGAGTCATCTGGATGGAAACTCCATTAGGGATCGTGCAAGTACGTCGAAGTACAGAACGCGTGCCCGGGATCTAATGTATTTTAATGGAATTCTTCGGCCGGTCATTTCTCTTACGGGTTGGCGCGCATGCCATGGCGGCAGCTTCTTTTGCCCGTGGATGAACATTAGCGGAAAAGTTATCTAAAGTACCGCGACCCTGCCGCAGCTGCGGACGGTTCGCACGCGGTTTTTACCGTGACGCGGGGGTTAACGCTCTTACTTAGCTTAACGTTCGTTAAGGGAGCAGCTGCCGCTCTTGAACCGCTGGAAAATGTCGCCGGTTTCTCTTTTTCGCGTGTCTGACGTGGGGAGGGATGGGAGACAAGGCGGTGCTTCGTTTCTCTCGTATCCGCGTTTCACTCTGTGCTCGTGGACGCGCGAGTGTTTCATTCTGTTCAACCGAACGGCATTTCGTATATATCCGGGCACGGTTGTAGTACATATTTCCGACTGTGTCGCAACCATGAACGACGGTTCGCCTCGTTAGCGGCGGCCTGAATTTAATCCGTCATTTTAGTCGTGCCAGTCTGCATTATTTAATCGACTTGTCTGTAATTAATGCATCGCGCTTGTTTAATTTTACTCGAGCATCGTAAATGTTCGCGTCGTTTCGTTTTGGTTTTGGTGTTAATTGATAAAGGGAATATCGTAATGGATGCGTACTACCGATACATCGTGATATCGAAGTAAAAGCGATCGAGTGCCCCCTCCGGTGAAATTGAGTTTGGTACTTTCCAAAAAAAGCATCGCTCGGGGTATGTAATACCTTAATTCTATTATTCGAGCCACTAGACCAACTTTAGATTTATATATGCATATATATAAATATAAAAAACGATATATAGCAAATTAGTCTGCGTTATAATTTTGCGAACCACATGAATATAAATTATAATAAGGTTATTGTATATGTTAACTTTAATGACTGAATTTAATCAATAACCTCTAGAGTAAACGGCGTTGTCTCATTAAAATAATGTCCATTAAACATGAATATAAAATTAATACAACGAACATTGCTATAAAACAGGAGTCGGGACTCGTTGATCGACAAGTTTAACATGGCAGCACTAGTTAATTTGATAATTCTTTACATTAATAAAAAGCATATAGAATTTACGTGATGTTACAAATTATGCATCAAATATACGAACAATATGAACAATTAGAAATATT